>NC_067492.1:34848128-35148128 GCF_947179515.1 Apodemus sylvaticus
CTACTTAAGAAAGGCTTTTCTTTTCCTCTTACAGTAAAATAGGTTGTTATGGAAATCCAGTGGATTGTTATAAAAACCAGTGAAGTCACATAAAAACCAGTAGGTAAAGCACATAGCAAGAGGCTGGCATATATAGTAAACCTATGAAAAAGCATTGCCTGTTGGTATTGTTAACAAAGCCTGTAGGAATTAGAACCAACAGCTTTCAACCAGATGGGATTTTGGATTTAACTGAATTCAGCTTGTTTTTCTCAGTCTAAGAACAGGATGGAGATGTATAGGATCAAAGGGTATCATTTTATCACGGGTGTCTGAACAAAAACCACAAGCCCCTACTCCAGTGTTTCTATCTGTCTCACAGCTAAATATTTAATCTAGAAGCAACTATAAAACACCTGAAAGCAGTGGTGGAAATAAAAAAATACATAACTCATTTAAAAAAAAAAAGGAAACTTTAATTCAAGAACAAGTTCTGGGAGTTGGACTTACTGGCCCAGAATGTGATCCCTGATATTTAGGAAGCTGAGGATCCCGTGTAGAAGCCAGCCTAAAATACTCAGCAAGTTGAAGACACAAGCATGCTAAGGAACTGAGAAAACCTATCTCAAACAAACAGAAATAAAAGCCCATGTCTTAGTAAACAAACATTCCTCTCTCGTAGCTTTCTATTCTAGTGTTTCATGAACTTGAGTTCAACTTTCTGGTCTATAGTCAGTCTATGTATGAGCTTCTGTTACTGAATGATGGATAGCAACGGTCTCTCTCTCTCTCTCTCTCTCTCTCTCAATGTTCTGATTTCAGGCGGCCACAGAGTAAGCAAGATCCAATTTTTTTCCCTTTATTTTATGGTGTATAAGTTGCAGGTGGCCGGGTGGTGGTGGTGGTGGTGGTGGTGGTGGTGGTGGTGATGATGGTGCACGCCTTTGATCCCATCACTTGGGAGGCAGAGGCAGGCGGATTTCTGAGTTCGAGGCCAACCTGGTCAAAAAGTGAGTTCCAGGACAGCCAGGGCTACACAGAGAAACCCTGTCTCGAAAAAACCAAAAACCAAACCCAATTGCTCTCTCTGCTTTGTGTTTACTGTAATGATAGAAGTTTTTGGTTTCCTGCTCCAGTCGCCATGCTGGCTGCTTGCTACCACGATGGACTTCTCCCTCTGGAATAGTAAGCCCAAAAGAAACTCTTTCTTTTATAAGCTGCTTTGGTCATAGTACAACAGAAAAGCAACCATTGTACTGTTTATAAAATATTAACTGGCATGGCACTACATTTTTTTTCCCACTGTAACTGATTTGGCTGTTATTATTACATGTTGTACATGAGGGTGAAAATTTGGTGTTAAGACAGGCCATGTAGCTTCAGTAAATCACAGATACAATTAATGAGAGCCGTGTCTTAACTCCAGAAGAAGGGACAGTAATGGACAAACAAGTAACTCAAGTATTTCCAAAAGGAACTCCCAGTCCAGACTTGTAACGCGGCCAGAATAGTTTAACATGGGGAAGGCAAGCTGGAACTCCTGGCTGCCTGTGGAGCATGACGGAGAAGGGAAAAAGAAAACACTAAGCCATTAGCAATGGAAGTGGGCAAGTAGCTGTACGGAAGACAGGACTTCAGAAAGAGAGATCCTAGGGGGCCAGGAAAAAGACGCTTAGGGATTTTGTCCAGGATTGGCCTAGAACACCAACAAACCAAGTAATAGATCATACACTTCCTTAAGTGTATGATCTTAGTTGTCAACTGGACTGGATTAGGAGTCAACTGAACTGCAAGCTACTAGGCACTCCTATGAGGGATTTTCTTTATTTGAAATCACAAGACCCACCCTAAAAAAAGGCAGCGCCTTCCGACGACGACGACAACTCAGATAAAAAGACACAGAAGGAAACTGCCTGTCTGCTTGCCTTCACTCCTGCTGGCCACCAGCAGCTCTCCGAGAATCCTTAGACCTCCAGCACCAGGTGGGAACTTCCGAGACATCCAGTCAGGTGGACTGAGTAACTACTGGATCGTAGTCTCTTTTGTGTGAGAAGCCTCGTATAAGCCAATCCTATAAATCCCCTTAACAGTTGTCTTTTCTTCTCCAGTTAAAAGCTTTTTATGGATCTCAGAGCCCACAGACACTTTTTAAATTTCTTTTTTATTTTTTGAAATGGTCAGCCCTAAAAACATACATATAAGTAATATTATCTAGACTGAGAAGGTTATATTTAGGAACATATATATATATATGTATATATATATATATATATGCAGTAACAATTAGTGAAAACAAAAAGACTGAATTTGAATGAGTGGGGAGGGACATATGGAAGGGTTTGGAGGGAGAAAAGGGAGAGAGAAATGTTGTACAGGGAACTGAACTTGGGTCCTCTGGAAGAGCAGTATGTACTCTTCACCACTGAGCCATCTCTCCAGCTCTAAGTCCCCATGTATTCTCTCTCTCTCTCTCTCTCTCTCTCTCTCTCTCTCTCTCTCTCTCTCACACACACACACACACACACACTTACATGCACGTGCACACACTTACCTGCAGCAGAGTCTGGGAGATATCTGCATTCTCTGGACTGTCAAAATGCAGGAGTTGTGAGCCAAACCCATAGAAATGGGGCCCCATTTTGTGGAGGTCCACAACATTAGCATCTGCACTGAATACCGTCCTCCATCCCTCTTGGTACATCTTGGGAAGCTCCACAGAAAGGATGCGCCGCTTGTGGTCAAAGAGCCCTTTAGCCAGCCACAAGGGAAGCTCAAGTTTCACACCCTGAGCCAGATAAGAACATAAAATTGAAAAACAAAAGGCACAGTCAGTGTATGTGGAAAAAAAAAATGGAAATGCATATTGTCTGGAAAAATACTGCCGCTTCTACTAGGGAAGTGACTGTGAAGTGATCTGAAGAAATGAACCATACACTTAAAGTGTTATTTACATTTTTTTTTTAAGCAGGGATACACACTGTCTACCTGGTGAACACCGAATGTGTGGAGAGGGCAGAGGCTGATGACACAATGTCTTCCTCAATCATTTTTTAACTGGGGAGTGCTCTCTTGCTGAGCTGGTACTAGCTGTTTTAGCCAAACAAAACTAACTGGTTAGTGGGTGCTGGGAACAAACCAGTCAACCCCAGTCCTGCCACTCCTGGAGTTAGAGACATGGTCAAGCCTGGCTTTTTATGTCGGTGTTGGGGATCCAAACTCAGTTCTTGTCCTAATGCAGCAAGAACTACACTGACTCGGCCACATTTCCAGACCCTTATTGACTTATTCTTTGTTTAGTTGGTTGGTTTTGCTTTTCAAGATGGGGTTTCTCTTTCTCTGTGTATAATTTACTTTTTCTTTCTTTCTTTCTTTTTTTTTTTTCCTTCAAGACAGAGTTTCTCTATACAAGCCTGGCTATCCTGGAACTAACTCTGTAGACCAGGCTGGCCTTGAACTCAGAAATCCACCTGCCTCTGCCTCCCAAATGTTGGCACTAAAGGCTAAAGGCTTGCACCACCACTGCCCGGCTAATTTACTTTTTTTTTCTTTTCTTTCTTTTCTTTTCTTTCTTTCTTTCTTTCTTTCTTTCTTTCTTTCTTTCTTTCTTTCTTTCTTTCTTTCTTTCTCTTTCCTTCCTTCCTTCCTTCCTTCCTTCCTTCCTTCCTTCCTTCCTTCCTTCCTTCCTTCCTTCCTTTCCGAGACAGGGTTTCTCTGCATAGCCCTGGCTGTCCTGGAACTCACTCTGTAGACCAGGCTGCCCTCGAACTCAGAAATCCACCTGCCTCTGCCTCCCAGAGTGCTGGTATTACAGGCATGCACCATTACCGCCCAGCTAATTTACTTTTTCTTAAGTGGTATGTTACTCAGCAGCACACCAGACCTCCTTACTTCTCACTACAAGGTAATACCTGCCAATCAAGTTCCTGCCCCACTTTCCCAGTCTCTGACATCACTATCCTACTCTCAGGTTCTATGAGCTCAGCCTGGGCTGAGGATTTATGTTATGATCTAATGAAGACAGAAAATAGATCATAATACCACTAAAACATGAGTTCTCTGAAGTTAAATGAGTATCATTTTTTTATTTTCCTTGAACAGTCTCTCCGTCTATGGTAGGCAAGCTCTTGCTGGGTGTCTACTAAGCGCTAACTACCAGTCTGGATGCTAGTAGAATAGAATAAAATAGAATTAGTCTGAAGTCAGGTGTTGATCTCCGTCCCAACCTACATCATGGCTTTGGAGATGGCAGAAAGGGTCAAGGTCTATGTTTTCAAATCCTTAAAAGAAATGTACAACGTGACAAGATGCGATGACATGATGGACCAGAAATCTATAAAAAAGGTACAGCAGGGGCTGGGGAAGATGGTTCAGCACACACTGCTCTTACAGAGATGGAGAGTTCCAACATCCACCTCAGGCAGCTCACAGCTGCCTCTAACTCTACCCCAGGGGAATGTGGCTCCTCTGGCCGCTATAGGCACCCGCATCGATGTACATACATCTGGACAGGCACACACTGACACACCCAGTTAGAATAAATATTTTTATATGCAAAAATAACTGTATTAAAGGAAGCCATGAAAATTTTCATCTGATGAGGGAGAAGTGTTGTAGAGGGAGGGACAATTTTTAGGGGTAGAGAGGTGGAGCAGTCAACAAACATCCCAGGGCTGGAAACAGGAGGCCAGGAGGCCAGGAGGCCAGCACTTGAGTGGCCAAGGTCTAAGGTAGGAAGCCCAGGATTTAAAACTAATCAGGCACTGACTTTCATGTAAATTAAAAATATCAAATGGAAAATTCCAGAACTAAACAATAAGACAACTTAAGAAACAGGACTTGGTGGTAGGACTTGCAGTTCCTGCCTCAGGCTCTACAGTAGGTAGCATTACAGAACTGGAGCATCAAGCCCAGCTCACTGCCTATAAAGACTAAGGCAGGTGTGGGGGCATATAATGTGGCAGGAGAACAGAGTTCAAGGCACACATCAAAATCAACATAATAAATTATGAAGTCTTATCTATGAGTGAAATTAGATGTCATTAAAAACAAAAAACAAAAAACAAAAAACTTCAAACCTAATTCTGTGCTGCAGAGGAATTCCACTATCTCTCAAACTGGAGCAAGGCAGCCTGCTCCTTCAGAGTAGCTACATGCAATAACTTTCAAGGACTATGGCAAACTTGACTTTAGCCTGGTGATCATAATCTTCAACAGGGTCAACAACACTAAATTGATAGAGTAAAAATGGAACTTGACCCCTGTGATCTCTCCCAAACCTATAAACCAGTAAATATAATTGAGTAAAATATCAAACAAACCTCAGATGAGAGGAACACTAAAATTATAAATTTTTAATCCTTTAAAATGCTAGACTAGAAAAAGGACATTGGGTAAATTAAGAAAGTAAGACCCAAATCTGGGCAGGATATCTTTGTTCAGCAGTGTGTAAGAATAAAACTAAATCCTAGCCAGGTGGTGGTCACCCACTTTAATCCCAGCACCAGGGAGGCAGAGACAGGAGGATTGCTGAGTCTGAGACCAGCTTGGTCTACAGAGCCAGTTCTAGGACAGCTGGGACTACAGAGAAATCCTGTCTCAAGAAAGTTAACAAAACAAAAAGCTCCCGAATTCTTCTCTATGATAACGAGGAACCAATAAAGTTGACCCCTGGGGTAGAATGCAGTGATAGCATGATTGTCTAGCACGTGCAAAGCACCAGGATCCATCCCCAGGCCTGGAACAGTCTTCAAAAACATGGCAGTTGATTTTGAAGACTCTACTTTCACAGTGCAAACGAGCCTACTATTCTGTTGTTGAAAAAATCTTTTGGTACTATTTGATTTTCAAAATTTAATATTTTACTTTGCGAAAAATTACCTAGAAACAGACAAAGATAAAACTGATACCCTTCTAAACAAAACTTAGGACCTAACAGGAAATGAAAGTAACCATTTCGAGCTATGCTCTTGGGACAAACTCCTAATTGAAGCCATAGAGTCTGAGGTTCGGGTCCCAGTTCACCATTTACTGAATGACCCTGACCTTGTTAAGCCAGCTTTTGTTAGGTTTATAAGAGTGCAAAGGGTTAATACGGGGAGCTGCAGTTGCCATATTCAGTTCAACACTGAAAATTGTTATGTGCAACCTTTTACCGAGGATGACTTGGTTAAGCCAGCACGGACTTACTGGGGAACCATGGCTGAGGTACTCAAATCTTTGTTAAGTCGCCTAAGTGAGAGAGGGTGACAATTTATCCCCGATCCCAGCCCCCAGCCCCTGCTGGATAGTCGGTCCTCGCAAACAGACTGCAGACGCTGTCATAACTGTGCAGAGTGCACACGACAATTTGCAGTTCCCAGACTTAGAAACCCCAAATAAATGTTATGGAAACCGTGAACAGAACCAAGACCCTGAGAGATCAGCTGGGGCCAATCCTCCAGCGTTCGCGAAGCCAATGACTTTAGAAAGTTTTAAGAATAAAATCGCTGACGGGAGACCATTTCCGGTGCGGTGCAGCTTCCAGAGACCCCCGAGGACTCCCCCAGGGTCCAAATTTTCGGAAACCTCGCCCCGGGCTCGCCTCACCTGGGGGAGCGGATGGTCCGGCTCTGCGCCCGCGCCCCGCTCCAGGAAGAAGGCTCCCAGGCGCGGCATGGGCGTCTCGACGCGCACCGGCAGCTTCTCCTGTGACATCAGGATGTCGTCCAAAGACAGGAAGTTCTCCTCGGGTCCCAGAGCGCCCGACTCCACCGGGAAATACGCCTCCGACATGGCAGCTCGCAGCACGGCCAGGGATGAAGAGGGCGCGCCACCTCTGCGAGCCCGCCGGCTTCAAACTTGCTTTCCCGCGCCTCACTCGCCAGACCCGAGCAGTCGATCCCGGCGAGCCTGCGTCTGCTTAGGCTAAAGCAATCAACAAAGTCACAGATTGGGTCCAGAGTCCCCGCCCAGTGCGGAAGCCCTGGGCGAGTGGGCCGGAAGTCTTCCCGCAGCGTGTAGGCTAGGCTGGGAAATCGGGACCTAGAAGCTTGAACTTCGTTGAAGGGACAGCATGGGTTTGTTCTAACTGAACTGTGTTCATGCAGCCCTTTAAATACATAAACAACAGAAGAAACTAAAACTCAAGCGCTAGCACGAATGTTTAACTGTGTGCTAAGCTGCAAACTATTTGTAATATTTTGGCAGGGTGTAGGCAGGTTCAATGGTGTGGGAGCTTTAATGGAGTAGTAGATTTACACATGGCTGGCAAAGTCTTATGTTCAGGGCCTTCCCGCTCGCTCTACTGTCAACTGGCAAAGTCCTCGTGTAGCGTTTAGAAATTAGACTAGCCAAGTCTTTTGACAGCCACTCTAAAGGTGGGAGTTCCTGTATCAAACGTTAGCAAGGGTAGAATACCTGCAAACAAAGGAAAGAACACGGTTGCTTGATGCTAGATTTGGTAGCACTACTTACACACGAATACAGGTTGAGGCAATTGTTGTGAGATTTGCTACTGAATTTACCTACTGTAGAAGGGCATTCCTGAGGTAGTGGAGTTTGTGAGCAACACGGGAAAGGGGGCGAGCATGGCTTTCATCTTTTGCATTCTTTTTTAGTTTTGAATGAAATAATTTGTTAATGTATTTACATAATTCACTACATTTAAGCAATAGCCTTCTAAATATGGACTAGAACTTTACATATGCTAAGCAACAGTCGATTGCTTTTTCTTGCCAAAAATACTTGCATTAAATGAATGCTTGAAGTATTTACACCGCTTTCGTTACTTTTTCCATCTTCTTTTAACAACCATTGCTAGTCAGTTTAAGACATTTTATTTCAGACAGCTACTTTAAAAAGTCACAAGCATGGTGGTACATGCTTAGGATTCCAGACCTGGGGAAGCTGAGGATCTCAGGGTTGAACACTGGGTTATATGGAAAGGCAATTATGAGTAATGTGCTTGTTGACATGAGAGGGTCAGAAGCAAACCCAGGATGTGAACTAGGCGTGTGCTGTAAATATTGGCAGTTTTCTACACATATCCAGTGGGTCACCTGCTTAATTCAGGAATTCCTAGACCTGGAGGAACAATGAACTTAACCTTTACTTCGAGCACTCTGCCCTAGGTGGAGCAGGATCCTGGCTATCTGAGAGAAGTTAACCTTGACCAAAGTCAAACTCTGACCAAGTGTGTGACTGCCCCAATATGGCTCTGTACAACAATGTCTTGTTATGCAACCTAGGCTGGCACTAAACTCAGGAGTCTTCTGCCTCAGGCTTCCAAGTACTAAGGTTAAAGTACTAAGGCATCATTGCTCGTACTATATTAAAAATGGTACAATTTTCATTAGCTGTGGTAATAAAAACCAGGGAAATTTGCTTTCATCTCCCAAACCCCCTAAACATTGAGAATGGAATTGTCATCCTTAGCATCTTCCCATGTTTTTCATACACAACAAGATCACAGTTATTTCCTTCAGTGGCAGCCACACATCACTGGATCTATTGGGTGTGCTTCTTTGACTTGTGATGCTGCTACCATCTTGCCAATATTTTATGATGTTTTGATATTTGGCCCTTGGAGATATGGAGACAAATCCACCCCCAATATCCCAGTTAGCTAATTCCAAGAGATAGCAAGCAAACAAGGTACTTGTGAACATGCCTTTAGTTTATAAATAGCTGAAATCAGCCATTCCATGCCTGTGTCTCAGAACAGTTCGTTTATCTAATACATACATAAAGCCAATGTTTCCTGCACACATACTTCACTATAGTATTGGAGGCACAGAGGTCCTCATACTCACAGAGAAGCACTAAGAGAACCCGAAATGTTAATCATGTTGTCTCAATGGAGGAGACAAAAATCAAACCCATGCAGTCCATCCAGAAAGCTGAGAGTGGATTTTGTTAATGACCTGGTGACCTTTTTGCTGTCTGTGGAGGCCAACCTCCCCCACTGTTTGCTATAAAGGCAGACCTCACCCAAATTTCCCAGAATGATTATCCCAGACTCTCTCCTCCCTAGACCATTACCCATCCTTAAGGGACATGCCACACACACATTATGACCTGCTGACCTCTATGATATCTCCCAGTCACAGACCACACTGGATTATAGGTCTTTCAGATATAAAACTACCCTCATGGTCACATGTATTTTGTAAAGGAGTTTGGAGTTTCTGGTCATTCCCTTTTTTTTTTTTTAAAAAAAAAGATTTTATTTATTTTATGTATGTAAGTACACTGTAGCTATCCTCAGCCACACCAGAAGAGGCCATCAGATCCCATTATAGATGGCTGTGAGCCACCATGTGGTTGCTGGGAATTGAACTCAGGACCTCTGGAAGAGCAGTGTTCTTAACTGCTGAGTCATCACTCTAGCCCCTGTAAAGGAGTTTCTATGTAGTCACACCTTAACCTTTATTGTGCACCTGGGATTGAACTGACTGGAAACCTTTCCCTAAATTGTACTGTGCTTTAAATATACTGACAATGAACTGCCTGCATTAGACTCCCGAAGTTTGATCCAGGCTGATGAAGCCAATCCGCATCAGATTTTTATTATATCTTTTTGTGGTTCAAGTCCCTGTCACTTGCAGGAACCCCCCTGGATGCATGGGACATATATGCAGACACACACACACACACATGCACATACACATGTGTACACACATACATGCTGCACACAAACAATATAACTTTAAAAATTAAGTAAACAAGCTGATAGTGATAATGTATACTTTTCTGCTGAGAGGGATATAGGATAGTAACAGTTTAGGGTAGAAATATTAATTCAGCTAACTGAGAGCAACATAGGTCATTCACTGCTGAGGACAGTAAGCTATTTTTGTGTAGAAATAATAAAAAGACTTAATGAGTTAACATGACAAAAAAAAACCCAGCACTTTTGTGCAGGGATCCTAATATTGGCTCTAAGTACAAACACCATGTTAATACTAAAGGGATCAAGATGAAATCAGATGCTCTTGTTTTTCCACACTTAACATCTTGGCTGCTGCCGACGCTCTCCACTGCTCCCGTACTGTTACACCATTTAGCTGTTCTTCTTAAGTTACTCAACAAGGGACTGGAGAGATGGCTCAGCGGTTGAGAACACCCACTGCTCTTCCAGAGGTCCTGAGTTCAATTCCCAGCAACCACATGGTGGCTCACAACCATCTGTAATGGGATCTAATGCCCTCTTCTGGTGTGTCTGAGGACAGTGACAGTATATTCATATATATTAAATAAATGAATGGATAAATGAATAGATGCTACTAAACAAGTGACTAAACTAGACCAAGTGAACTGAGTGACAGTTTGAGTTTATGATGCTAAAAACAGCCAATCCCTTGGCAGAGTGGAGCAAGGCTTATTGAGTTTGTATCTGTCTATGACTGACTATGGCTTACATCTGAAGAGCCAAGAATGCTCTTAAGCCAACTAATCGATAGACTAGAGCTGTGCTGGGAAGACTTTCAGTCTACTTATAATAGTTATTTGGTACTCACTGTATTAGTGATGCTGACTTTCAGAGCTGCCTTCTGACATGTGTCTGCTAGATCCCTGAAAATAGACTAGAATTTCCTGCAGAATCACTTTAGAATTGCAGAATCTTCATCTTAAGTAATGCTGAAGATCATGGTGAACAAGACAGGAGCTGCATTATCTGTCATGGCCCAACTTCAGAAGCCACAGCCTTTAGATATGCAATATCACAAGCAATCCTGGTAAGTGTGTGTGTGTGTGTGTGTGTGTGTGTGTGTGTGTGTGTGTGTGATGCTGAGGATTGAACTCAGGATTTCATGCAGGCTAGGCAAGAACTTTACCACTGAGCCACATCCCTAGCCCTAAATTTGCTTTTTATTTGTGTTTTGTTCCTACTTTATTATTATTATTTTTTGAAGCAGGTTTCTTTTTTAGGTATCCAAAGCACATGAACTCATGATCCTCCTGCCTCAGGTTTCAGAGTCTTGGGATCAGAGATGCTCATCACCACACCTGGCTCCTTTGAATGCTAGAGCTTTTTAAATTCCTTGAGTGGGAAGTCGTAATGCAGGTGACAAAAATCCAAACCCAGGGAGTATGGAGGGAAATACTCCTGTGGGTCAGGAAAGAAAGAGAACAGCTCTGGGCTCCACCTTTAGGGTCTGGCAGGGTTTTCTTGCCCCGTCACCCTGCTTCCCAGTCGCTTGCCCACTCACAAAAGCTGCCCTTGCCGTCACAGAAGTTCTAGAACCTGGATCACTTCTCATCACTCCGGCAGGTGTGTCCAACCTGTGGCCCTGCAGAACAGCAGGATGAGCTACATCATGGACACCCAAGAACGTACAGTTTGAATCTCAAAAAGAATGGCAAAGAACCTCCAACAATTTTAAATCAGTTTGTGAGGTTGGGTAAGGCCACGTTTACAGCTATCACCTCGGCTGCATGTGGGCTTCAGGCTGCAGGCTGAACATCCTCACAGACCTAGTCCAAAGCCTCATTAGTTCTTGTCATGATTTGAATATGCTTGGCCTAGGGAGTGGCACTATTTGGAGGTGTGGCCTTGTTGGAGTAGGTGTGGCCTTGTTGGAGTAGGTGTGTCACTGGGGGTATGGGCTTTAAGACCCTCATCCTAGCTGCCTGGAAATCAGTCTTCCACTAGCAGCTTTCAGATGAAGATGAAGATGAAGTTGAAGATGAAGATGAAGATGTAGAATTCTCAGCTCCTCCTGCACCATGCCTGCCTGAATGCTGCCACCATGCTCCTACCTTGATGATAATGGACTGCACCTCTAACCATCAGCCAGCCCCAGTGTAAATGTTGTCCTTGGTAAGACTTGCCTTGGTCATGGTGTCTGTTCACAGCAGTGAAACCCTAACTAAGACAGTTCTCAAGTGGAGTTTTGGATCAGCTGTCGTCTCATCTTGCTCTGTCCACAGCCTCCACTTTGTTCTCTGGAGACTGCAGGCACACTCACTCCTCGGGGCTTTGCAGCTGACTGTTTCCCTGTCTGGATTGCCTTTCTCCTGCATTCCCACCAGATTGATTTCTTCTGGGTTTTTTTTTCTCCAAGTCTCTGGCTCAAGGCAGCCTTCTCTACCTACAGTTCTAATTCCTTCCCACTTGTACTTGATATTTGCCTGCTACATTTCAAATGTGTCCCCCGAAAGTGTAGGTTGGAACTTAATCTCCAATGCAACACTGTTGGCAGTCGAGTAGGTCCCCAGGGCCCTGTCCCCATGAATGGCTCTGTGAGTGAATAAAAAGGAGTGCAGACATGGCTTCTCTTCTTCATGGGAGGACATAGCTAGAAGGAGGGCTTAAAATGGACCCCTTCAGGATTCAGGCTGTGAAAGAATACACTTCTGTTCCCTACAAATTTCCCAAGCCTGTGGGATTCTCTGCTACAGTACACACAGCCTTCTTCTTTCCCTCAGCCCCCGTCCCTCTCAATATACTGTGTATTTTCTATATTTATAGTACTTTGAATCCATTACTCTTCCCAGAATGTTAGCTCCACAGGACTAAGGACAGGGAGGCTTTTTAGTCTAACCCCACCCCCGTATCCCTACTGCCAAGTATATTTTAGGCATTTGATAGCAGTGGCTCTTAAAGCAGGGAAACCCTGAAAATACTGAAATCAGGGGTTAAAACAATGTTTTCCCAAGGTACAGGCTAAGTCTCAAGTGTTTCTCTAGACCCAAGCTGAAGCAATAAAGAAGTCCATTGGTGGGCTGGAGAGATGGCTCAGTGGGTAAGAGCACCGACTGCTCTTCTGGAGGTCCTGAGTTCAAATCCCAGCAACCACATGGTGGCTCACGACCATCCATAATGAGATCTGACTCCCTCTTCTGGTGTCTGAAGACAGCTACAGTGTTGACCTTGGCTAATTTCTACACAGCTGAAACTTAACTTAGTTGTGACCATGCTGAACACTGGCTTTACAATAGCTGTGAGCCCAGAGTACCCCAGCCAGCAGTGACTACATGTGAAGATGCTCTTTCTCTCTGGTGAGACATTTCCGGCATCCATTTCCACTGAATCTCCTCGCAGCTTCTGAATTCATCAGTCCCAGCTGGTGTCTAACCTCCACCACTTGAAACACCTTTGTGGCCGCCAGGAATTTGCTTCCCAGGAACATCAGTGTCTGTAAGATGGAATTAATGATGTAGCTTGGAGAATTGCGATAAGGACAGAACAAATGAGCCAGTTCGCTGTCAGGAGTTCTGCTCTCGGGATTAGGCCCCTAGAAAGTGCTTAAGACCTGACTGTTAACTGTGTCTGTCCACCCCTGTCTCCTCAATGCCACAAATGACATCTGGCATCCAGCAGGCACTCACTGAGTGCTTGTTAAATAGTCGCTGTCTTTTGTGACTGTCATTCTAGGCAGTCCTTTCCTCTCCAGCTCAAGTTTCTCTGTGTATTTGAAGGTGAGAAGTTACTGTTCAACTCCCCTGACCCCCTGCAAATTATCAGATAGAATTTACCACCTATTAGGACGAATTACTGTATTGAGGCGGCTTTTTTTTTTTTGTATTGTGAAATTACCGAGCTATGTTTGAAATCTTATTATGTAAGGTTAATGGATTAAAATCAGCGGGGCTCATTTTTACATAATGCGAATGTTCTTTTGGTTGAGCTGTTTCTTAAGCCCCTGCACTAAAACGCCTTCCACAAGATCAAAATAAATTGACGGGCATGATTCGACCTTCCATGTGGGTAGTGCTCATTTTAGATTCTTCCCACAGTCTTCAGCAGTACTAATGAAATTGTAAACCCGTCTTATTTATTCAGGAAGACTGTGTGTCACCCCCTCCATTTGACAAAGCAGCAGCTATTACCATCACTGTAATAGAGACATTTGTTCGGCCAACTTTTCCTTTTCACACACACACACACACACACACACACACACACATCTTTCTTAACCATTGCTATAGTTCCATCTTATTGCGGTAATGTATTGCATAGTTTAATCCGTGGGACGGCCGACTTTCTTAAAGGAGAAGGGTGGTGAGCAGATTTGTTTGTTTGAAGAGAAAATGGGGGAAGACTGCCTTGGCTCACCAAGATGTTCAGTTGCTCATTACGTGTCCTGGGGCTGCAAACGTGGGCACAGGATCGGTGTGACAGTTCTGCACTGTTAAGGAATCTGTCAGCACCCAGTAACACACGGTGAAATCTTATTATGTAAGGTTAATGGATTACATTTCCAGTGGTCACAGCAATGAGAGTCATGCCCAAAATGATGTGGAGGCTCAGAAGGGAGCGTGAATTCTAACCTAGACGTGAACGTGTTTATAAATGCTTTAAGGAAAGGCCACCCG
Source organism: Apodemus sylvaticus (assembly GCF_947179515.1). Classification (NCBI taxonomy): domain Eukaryota; kingdom Metazoa; phylum Chordata; class Mammalia; order Rodentia; family Muridae; genus Apodemus; species Apodemus sylvaticus. The sequence continues at coordinate 34,862,406 of NC_067492.1, forward strand.
CCGGTGAGATAGCTTAGCAGGTAAAGGCACCACAGCTCATGACTGAGTTCAGCCCTAAGATCCTACTTGGTGGAAGGGAGAACCAACTTCTGCAAGGTGTCCTTTGACCTGCACATGTGCATTGTGGCACATGTGTGCATATGCATGTATGTGTACACCTATGCATACATATCACACATGCAAAATTAATAAACAACATTTAAGAGTGAGTTCTAGGAGAATCAAGGCTATACAAAAAGACCCTGTGTCTAAAAGCCAAACCAACAACAACGACATCAACAACAAACGTTTTTAGAGAAGGACGACTAGATGAGGGCCTTATAGTAAAAGTAGGATTTTTTGCAGCAGAATCCCAAGTATGAGGAAAGATCATTCTGGAGCCAAGGATCAACCTGGAAGAAAGACTGAGACTACGAAAGTTTGGAAGAAAGCACTTCTATAGGCATAAATTTTTTGCAACCTACTATTAATAAGGGTTCAATCTCTCCTCTAGCCCACCACCCAGCAGAGGTGGTAGAAGAAAAAGTGATTAGGATATGGGGGAAGTGGACCTGTTCAGCAATAGTTCTTTAGGGGCAAGCTCGATCGTCTTTGGCAGCAGTTCAGTCCCATAGCAAACATCAAATATGGTTCCACGGCTGTAGACCAGTCCTCTAGGCAGGCAGACACCAGGCACGAACCAGCAGCTGCAGTCCAGTCCTGAGGGAACTGTCAGGCTCACCAACCGGCCTGAGGAGGCCGCTGCCACTGCTGCAGGAACTTCACGAGCAGTTCCTCGGCAAGTTTCTCTCAGTGGTGCCATTACTGCAAGGTGAGCTCCAATAAGCTATGTAAGGTGAACCAATACATGTGCATCATTAGCAAAGAAGACAGAGGTGGAGCAAACACACTAATGCTCAGTGCTCGTGTCCCATGGTCTGTGGGGTCATATTCATACTCCTTTATCAAGTGTCCTTTCACGTTTGCTATATCAAGACATCTTTTCACCTGTGTCTGCTCTAGCAAAACATCCTTTCACCTGTGTGCCCCAGCAAACCATCATTTGATGTAAGAAACTTTCTAAAGAAGCTAGGAGCTTCTGCTTCCCACTTCCCACTCTGTTCCCACTATTTTGCATGATCCTGACCAATAGAACCATCATGCACAAGACTGTCATGTCATTTTTAGGGTGTGTGTGGGGGCATGTGCACATACTCATGTTCATGTATGTTCAGGTACATATGTTTATGGAGGCCAAAGGTCAGTGGTGGGCCTTGTCCTTCCATGCCCCTGTCCCTTGTGTTTTGAGGCAGATCTCGCACTGGGACCCACAGTTCTCTGCTTCATCTAGGCTAGCCCGCAAGCACCAGGGAACCTCCTGTCTCTGCCTTTCCACCCAGATGCTGATATGAGCCTGGCTTTTTTTTCCATACTCTGACCCTCATGCTTGCACAGCCTATGTTTTACATAACAGGAGAATCTAATACTAACTGCTTTAGATAACTTGAGGACTTACAAGATGCTTTACAGCCGAGCTGAGGGCATGGTTGGCTGAACCACAAAGGTGCCCCTGAGGATCTATCTTTGCTTTGGTCTCTATGTGGTCCTCTCCCATCAGTGAGTCATTCCCCTAAGGACACAGGCTGACTGCCAATTAAGTCAGTTCTGTATGCTCCCAGCACTCCGGCCCCAATGTTCCAATCAAGACTTCTGAGAGAAGTCTGTACCCTCCTCTACAGCTGTGCCAGATTTGCCAAATCTCTAAGATCCGGAAGGACTTGGGTATGGTGGTGCATGTCTGTAATTCCAGCACTTGGGAGTGGAGGCAGGTAGATAACAAGTTCAAGGCCAGTTGGGGCAATACAGTAAGATCCTTTCTCATATCAAGGGCTAAGGATATAACCCGGCAGTAGAGAGCTTGGCTACCACATACAAACCAATAAATTCCATCCAAAGAAGGTGGAAAATAATCCTAAAGGATTATCTGCTAGCTCTTCTCAGGTTGACAGCAATGCTCCAGAGACTTCTAAGAGTGTGGTTGTACGGCAAGTTCACAGGGGACCCAGGAAAGAAAGGACTGTCCCAGAGCTCAAACTTGTTCTTGCCAAGGGACTTGTGTGTGAGCCAGCTTCCCATTACTATTTTCTAAATGCCAGAGACCGTGAGTTTACAGAGACAGAAGCAGACCTTCGTGAGACAAGTCTGCTGACTTCTTGGTCAAGCCACGGACAAGAGGGAGAAGAGTGGCTGTGGTCTCACTATCTCCTTAAGATATCATTAAGAAATTAATCAAAGGAAATTGTTACTTGGGTTGGGCATACCCCAGTAACCTAAGATGCCTCCATAGGCATCTTGTAGGCTGTAGTACCTCTCAGGAGTGCCACAGGCAGGGACCAAACATTCAACAGAAGGACCTTTGCAGGTCCCTTATCCAAACTACAGCAAGGAGTTGTGAAAGATGGTGTGAATTTTCAAAAGATTTATTGATATGTTATGTGTATGTGTGCCACATGCATGCTTGGTACCTGAGAAAGTCAGAAGAAGGTGCCAGAGGTCCCTTAGACCTAAAGCCGTCATGTCAGTGTTGGATACTAAAAACCTGTGTCCTCTGTAAAAGCAGCAAATGCTCTTAACTGACAAGCCATCTCATCAACCATCAGGGTGTGAATTTTGCATACGAGTAAAAGATAGATCGTCTGTGGCCAGATGGTGAACACAGGCATTTTAAAAACATAGCTGCCATCATTTGCACTGGGATGAGTTTGGGCCACCTTGGAAAAAGGATAGCGTTGGAGGTGATGTGGATTCTCAGGCTAAGGTTACTATAGGAGGTAATTACATCTTCTGTACTGTCCTCCAACAGGTTCGCCTCAGAGTTGGGAGTGATCATGTAAGATGCCACGTGCTGGAGATGCCTGAGAGACATATTCCAAAGAGCAGATTCAGCTGATCCTAACACAAGAGTGGCGCCATTTTGCACCCTCCATACCTGTCCTCCCGACAATGCCCACCAATGATTTCTGATGTTATAGAAAAAAGAAGAATGGCTTACCCGGACCCTGCCAGAATAATTTGTGATCCACAAATTATGAAGCGAAATACCATTGGAAATAAGACTTGACAATTTTAAGCCACCAAAGTTCTAGAACATATATATTTTAAAATCCCTAAGCCAGGCTGAGTGGTACAGCACTTTAAGGCAGACAGATTGCAAGTCTGAGCTTGAGGATAGCTGAACTACAGCATAAGACACTGTCTCAAAATAAAAATCTTTTCTATAGACAACTGGGGTAGAGCTTGGCCCTTAAGAAACTCAATGTTATAAGGAGTGGTGGTGGGGGGGCTGTTTAAAGAGGTATATCAATCAGATACAATGAAGCAGCTCTCTTTGCTTCAGGCTCAAGAAAAAAAATATTGATTATCAGTAATTTGCAGACACTGGGAGATTTGAACATAGACTATGACATGACATTTTAAGGAATTTATGGCTAATTGTGTTAGATGCCCTTATGACTTTGTAGTTATGGAGAACAGTGCCTCTTTCTAGGAGAACGTCTTGGGATGATTATGAATCAAGTGTCCTTATGATGGAGAATTACTTAACAGTGGTCAGCCAAAGGATCAAGGTGGGGGGGAAAGAGAGGAGAAGAGAGGATATTGCAAAAGATTGTCGATGATTGGAATCTAGTTCTGGGCAGATGGAAGCTCACTTTATAATCCTTTCAACATTTGGTATGTGAAAGTGTTCACAGTAAAAAGCACAGAATAAAAAAAAATCAGGGAAAGTAAACTTATAAAAACCATCTTAACCATCATTAGTCACGAGGATATGCAATTAAAGTCAGAATACTAGGCTGGGGGCGCAGTCAGGGATACAGTGCTTGCAGTGTATGTGTGGGGGATTGGATGTGACTACCGAGTGCTGAAAAGAGGAAAGGGGAAAGGCAGGCCCATCCACCAGGATGACTAAAGGATTAAGAAGAGGAGAACAGACAGGCTGGCACAGCTGTGAAACAAGTGGAACTCCTCCACAGGACGGGTAAGAGCAGGTGCTGCTGGTGCTGGTGGTGAACCATTGTGGAAAACTACCGGCAGTATCTCCCAAAGCCACCACACCCATGCTGGGACTCAACAGTTCACCCTCCCAAAGTGGTCATCTATGTTCTCACCCAAAGGCATTTATAAGTGCTATTGAAAATAACTTCAGATGGACAGCCACCTGAGTATACAGGAATAGAACGATGAATAAGGAAATGTTTCTCACAAGGTGGGTGAATCGTTATCAGTGTTAACATTCTGCTTATGATCGTGTATAAAGCCGTGTAAGCTGCAATACTGCACCTGGTGGAGCAGGTATTTAAATCTAGCTACACGGGAGGCTGAAGCAGGAGGATCTCAAGTTTAAAGTCTTCTGGGCCAACTTAGTGAGACCTATTTCAAAATAAGGTTAAAATGGGATAGATTTCAGGAGTAGAACAAAATCCGTGCTATTTCTTGTAATTGTATGTGAACCAAAAGTATGTTTTTTTTAAAGATTAATTAAAAAGCAAAGGTACAAAACAATGAAAAATGACAGCTGTATGTCTATAAGTATGCACATGATACTTCTGGAAAGATATTAGTGAAAATATTGAAGTTGTGGTTCCTCTAGAGAGGATGGGCAGGAATCAGGGGAAGAGGGCATATATATTTTTGCATGCTTTGAGATTTTAATTTGTTCCTCCACTGTTTTTTTACTTTTAAAGCCCTAAAAAAATTGAAAAATAGATCAAATGTGAAATTTGAAGGTTTTGTTTTGTTTTGTGGGCTGTGTTTATTTGTCTTCCTGTAAAGACTGAACTGGGAGCATACAGACCACCAGCTTACTTATGTTCCAAAAAGAACATGCTCTTTGCATTTGGAAAAAAGATCAGCTTTAACTTAGAGGAAGGCAATGAATCCTGGGCAGGTGCCCGTGTTGTGCATGACCCTCAAAAGGTCACCTGAGTCCTGGGCACAGTGGTGTGCTTCTGTAATCCTAGACTGAGGTAGGAGGCATGAATTAGCAAACAGCTTGTGGCTAAACAGAGACACTGTCAAGAGAAGAAAAAAAGGTTACCCAGGTGTCTTAGTTTGTAAATTCCTTGTGCATTTTGGGCACCAAATCCCACAAGGTGCATTTACCCACCTTCCGTTGCTGATGTATAGACAGCCCAGAGACTCCGCCTCAAGCCTTCCAGGTGGCTCCCCGGGAGTCTTTATCTTCTAAAACATCATCACATATAACTTGAACCTCTAAGTCACTGCTCAGCCTCAGCCATACAAGGGCTCTTAGGTATTAACACCTGCTTTGGAGGGTGCACTGAAGGGAAAGTAGACCCATGCTTCCGGAAGGAACCCAGGAACACCTGTTTGAGTAATCTAAGCCTTAAGGCACAGTTACCTAGATCTGTGGGGCTTTTGGGAATGTGGACCATCCTGGCTTTATGGAGGGCAGTATCAAGTCGTTAACACCACACTCTGGCCTTTCCTACTTCCTCTGCCCATCTGATATTTCCAGATGAGACCTCTGGAAAAGATAACAGGCTTTTAATCAAATGAAACAAATAAAAATCAACTGAAGAATATATTTTTTTAAAAAAATATTTGAAAATAATCCTATGTCCTACACTGCTAGCAAACCAAAAAACGGTGTCTCAAAGTTGATATTTACAATCTGGCACTGGAGACATGGCTCAGTGGTTAAGGGCACTTGTGGCCCTGGCAGAGGACCCAGGACTGATTCCCAGCACCCACGTGCTGGTTCACAACCATCTGCAACTCCAGTTCTATGAGATCTGACCTCTTGGACACCTAGCACACACGAGGTGCACATACCTCCAAGCAGGCAAAACACTCATAAGATGACAAACAAATCTAATAACAAAAAAATTTTAAAAGAATTCTAAAATCTGAGGTTTAAAAAAAATAAAAATATGGCTGGGCAGTAGTGGCGCATCCCATAAGCCCAGCCCTTGGAAGGCAGAGGCAGGCAGATTTCTGAGTTCAAGGCCAGCCTGGTCTACAGAGTTCCAGGACGGCCAAAGCCATACAGAGAAACCCTGTCTCGACAAAACTAAAACCAAAACCAAAACAAACAAACAAACAAAAAATCCCCTCCCTTCCACCCATACGTGGTGTTACCAATGATCTGAAAAATGTTTAAACCTGCTAGCACTAGCAGTTGGGAAACCAATGAGAATAGGACTTTACACCTCCCCAAAACCTGCTGGCCCCAATTTGCCACACAGCAATCCCTGCAACAGACTGGGAAACAGAAGCCAGGCCTGGCAGGCTCCCGTGATACCAACATCCTGGTGCTGAAGGCCAGAAGCTGAGCTCTCTGTTTTCTTCCAAGCGACACAGTGTGAAAGAAACTATATTAAAATGCAGAGCCCTTAGCAGTGAGTGTGTTTAAGAAATAATGCACAAAAACTCGAGAGAAGAAGCAGATCTCACTTCTACAGAATATGCAGGACTTTTTAATCAAGTTGCCTGTGAACAGAAACCCCTTTGGTTTTGTAGGGGTTTGATTTCCAATGTGCCTTGGTATTGATGAATAAGGCAAGGTTTAAGCAAACTAAATGCATGGAAGAGTGTGTCTGTCTGTCTGTCTGTCTGTCTCTCTCTCTCTGTGGGGTTTAGAGGGTAGATTTATCTTTGCTACCCCATTTGGGCAATAGATGCTATCATTCTGTCAGTGAGAGCTGGGTGGTCCATTGGGTATCTCTGAGACCCACCTCTCTCTAGCTCGCTCTATCCTCAGAGGGTCTCATGTAAGGGCCACCTTTCCAGGAACAGCATAATCATGTCTAGTGCAGGTGGGGTTCACCTGCTGCATAGCTTTGTCCTCTTTCACGGACATTCTAACTTCTTTCTGGTTTGACAGCTGGATCCATGGATAGGATGGCCAACTGTCCCAGTTTCCCTAGGACTTCTGTAAGTTTCCTGGGGCACAGAATGCTAGTGTTAAAAAAATGACCTAGTTCCATCCATAATAGTCAAAATGTAGAAATCAGCCCAAGTTTCCACAGACAGACAAATGGGTAAACAGAACATGGAATGTTTCTGCACTTTCCAGAAGAACACGTACTACGTGGCTGACCTTGGGGGCCCTGCCCTGGGTTTTCACCCAGCTGAAAGAAATAAATACCTGGAATCTAGCATTCACTCTGGGAGGTTGAGGCAGGAGCATCTGTTTGAGGCCAACCTGGGCTATATAGTGAGTTCAAGGACAGAATGAGACCATGTCTCAAATAAGTAAATAGTTTAAGATCCCCACTTGTAGGAGGTATTTAGAGCAGCCAGGTTCACAGAAACAGAATGGAATGAGGGTTTCAAGGCTGAGGAGAGAAGGGGGGAGGGCTGCTGTTTGGTGGGTGTCACCTCTCTGTGTGGAGGTATTCAGTATTAGAGGCGCAGCGTGGCAAAGCTTATACAAAAAAAAGTCACAGAACTGTCTGCATAGATGTTGGCTTCAAAAGACCAGTTTTGCAGATCGGCTCCAAACTCGGGATGTCACACACAGATAACACCTGTTGCTATGACAACCACATACCTTCCCAGAGCCCACTTCCCACACTCACCTGTGAACAGGTTATGTCACAGCCTTTATAAAAGACAGACTTTTCTCCACTTTCACCCTCTTTTCCCTTTGTCCTTCTCACTTTCCCCCCTTTGTCCTCAGTAAACCTCTTCCATGCGGGACTGCTTTGGCCTGGTGTGGTGTGTCCAGACTTGAGCCGCTATTCTAACACAGAGATATAATGAGAATGGTGAGTTTCATTAGGTATAATTTCCCAGTGTAAAGATTTACAAATCCCAGGGCTGGTGTTTAGCCCAGTGGTAGAGCGCTTGCTCTGCACACACAAGTCCTTGCGTTCAAACTTCAACGCCATAAAAATCAATATAAGGTGACTGGAGAGATGGCTCAGCAGTTAAGAGCACTGACTGCTCTTCCAGAGGTCCCGAGTTCAATTCCCAGAAGCCACATGGTGGCTTACTACCATCTGTAATGGGATCCAATTCCTGTTCTGGTGTGTCTGAAGAGAACCACAGCGAACTCACATACATTAAATAAATAAACAAATAAATTGTTTTTAAAAAATCAACTTAAAAAATTTTAAATTCTAAAACAAACCTAAACCCTAATTAAAAATAAGCAAAGCCGGCGGGGCCTAATGGGACAATTGGTTACCCATGCTTTGCACCTGTGTGTCTTTCTCTCTCTGTTCTTCCATCCTATAAATGTACTTTGGGGAGTGTGAGTGCGCTCAGATCATGCCTCTCATAGTGGGGTCCCATGCATTTGAGTTACAGATTGCTGTTCTTCTAGTTCTAAGGGGCCCCCACCTCCTCTCCAGCCCTGGATACAGCGATGGAATGGTCCATCCTTACTTACTCCAAGCAGAAGATGACTCCTGAGAGGGGTTTGGGACAATGAGCCGGACCAATCAGGTTCCTCTCAGATATTTGCACTAATTGATACCAAGTACAGATGCAGCTGAAACTGAACCCAGGCACGGAGAAACAAAAACAGATCTGGGCTGAGGCAGGCTGAGGGGCTGTCTGTCCTAGGCCCTGACAAAATCCAGAATTTTCTGGATTGTACTGAGATTGTGTTCTTGGGACAGTCTTCTCTTCTTGGAGCTACTTTGCAGATCTTCCCCTGCCTTGGCCTCACAAAGCCACTGGAACGTTTGAGAAAACTATTGTAGCCAGAATTTCTTAATTAACTGGATTCTATGTATTAGTACAAAAAGCAAACCCAGAGCCGGGTGGTGGTGGCGCTCACCTGTGATCCCAGCACTCTGGGAGGCAGAGGCAGGCGGATTTCTGAGTTCAAGGCCAGCCTGGTCTACAGAGTGAGTTCCAGGACAGCCAGGGCTACACAGAGAAACCCTGTTTCGAAAAAACCAAATCAAAAAAACCAAAAAAAAAAAAAAAAACCCAAAAAACAAAAAAAACCCAAAAAACCCCTCAACTCCCCCCCCCAAGAAAAGCAAACCCAGAGAATCAGGCGTGGCAACATACACTTATAACCCCAACATTTGAGAGGCCTGGGCAGGAGAACAAAGAGTTTAAGACCAGGGTTAGCTATATTGTGAGTTCAAGCCAGCCTGGGCTAAGAGAGCCCTGTCTTAAAGCAAAAACAAAACCAAAGAAAAATAATCTGAGACTTGCCAATTAACTAAACAAAACCTGGGAAATCACCCACCCTGGTTCTCAACAGGGGGTGACTTTGTTCCCCAGGGAGGGGCTTGAGAAATCTGCACAAGTGTGTTTTTGATTGCCAAACAGGAGGGAGTAGGTAGCAGTTGCAGGCACTACTGAGCAGAGGTGAAAGATGGTATTGAAGATGCTACCAGCCATCGGGAGGAATCACCCACCCTAGAATGTCAGTGGTGTTGCAAGGTTTACAAGTTTTTCCACTCTCAGCAATTGGAGGCTTTTAAAAACTATGCAAAGGAATTTAGGTGAATATTTAATTTCCTAAATCCAAAACATTTAAGAGTATTTCTGACCTCAGGTACAGGGAGCATCTGTTAACACTGGTTTTTAGTTTAGGACTGGGTCACATCCATTCTGTTTGTTTCTCATTGGTTTGTAAGAGCCTTGCTGTATAGCCCAGTCCTCCAAGCACGGCATATTCCTGACCTTACTGGGCCTGCGTTAACAACCTCTGTGCTCAATGCTGTTTCCTGTTTATGAATAAGTGACCCACCAGAGATTTCCCAGCTCCTCAGACGTGGGGAGAGGCTTTAACATTCAAGCTCGTTCTGTCTCGCTGTCTCTGTCCCCTCACCTCAGGTTGGAGATCAAGCCCAGGAACTTAGGCACACTGGGCAAGTGCTCTACCTCGGAGGTACACCCCCAATGGCTCTCTCTTTTTAAAAAAGTTAACATGTATTAATGTGTGTGTGTGTGTGTGTGTGTGTGTGTGTGTAGAACATGCCACCAAATATGTGTAGAGGTCAGAAGACAACTTTTGGTTTTGGTTTTGGTTTTGGTTTTTTGAGACAGGGTTTCTCTGTGCAGCCCTGGCTGTCCTGGAATGCACTCTGTAGACCAGGCTGACCTCGAACTCAGAAATCTGTCTGCCTTTGCCTCCCAAGTGCTGGGATTAAAGGATGTGCCACCACTGCCCAGCTAGAGGACAACTTTTAATTGAGATTCTGCTTTCTCCTCCCACCATGTAAATACTGGGGATCAAACTTGGGTCATCAAGCTTGCATGACAAGTACGTTTTATGCTCTTATCTGATCTTACCACTATGCACTGCCATCTTTAACAATCAGTTTCAGGAGCTATAGAATGTATGCAGTTGAACCAATACTGTTTCCCCCTCTACCCTGGTTTCAGTACAAAGGAAGGAATATATACATCTACTGGTTCACATTCTCAATCTCAAAGCATTTTAATGCTGCAGGTTTGCAAAGTTACACAAAGGGAAATGTTACTTCCAGAATTCCAGCTGTTTCATCCACTGTGCATGCCCCCCCCCCACCCCGTGCAATCTCGTAAGCCACTGTTAGACAATGAAAAGGTGCTTCTTAGTAATCATACACAGCTCCATGTCTTCTTTGTCAGCATTTCTTAGGTCATGGCCAGGACCTAAGAGCCGATGGCATATGGTCTATGTCATTTGGCCTGAAGCTCCATTAACTTGACAGGTTTCATGTTATAAAATTGCTTTATGTTTTCCATCTCTCTACCTAGCAACAAGTTCAGAATTATCCCTGTGACCCCATGCAGCCTTAACCATTGCTTACCCTTGTCTTTCCTCTTGACTGAAATGCTCAGAGGCAGAGTCCACCCTGGCCGTGCTGGCCTCCTGCTTCACACAGACACGTCTGAATGCTGCAACGCGCTCTCCGGCCTCAAGGCCTCCCTCCCCACCCCCTCATGCCTCTATGTTACCCAGGATCCATCTCTCCAGCCTTCCCAGATATGACTGGGCTGCCTTCCCTGCAGTTTTGATGCTTTTTGCCAACCCGTTTTTCTTGATACTCCCACTTCCTGAATAACAGGAATACTTGCTCCCTGTGTCTCTCCCTTTCCAGTCTCATTGAAACAGTTTTTGCTCCTTCTCTTTCCATAGAGGTGAAGTTATCCTTGCTTCCCTTCCCTTTCTAGTTCATGCACCACCCCTGGTAGGCCTGTCTACCACCAGGGTCTCCACCAGGTTCCATGTACTTGACCCGCAACTCGATGCCTGTTGAGTTTATAGCCAAATTGATATTTGAGGTAGAGAGGACAAAACTATGGGAACAAGAAAAAAACAAACAAACAGTAGTTTCCAGGGGTGGGAGGAGTCTGAGTGATACTGGGCACCGTAGAGTTCAGGGCAATGGAACCGTGTTGGATGATACTGTTAGAAACCACGGGTTGCATAGAACCCAAGTGGATCTTACTGACAACAGTAGACTCTAGGCAACAGTGCTGTGTTAATGTAGTATCATCATGGCCTGGAAGAAACAGGTTACTGTGCCCTGAGATTTCAATAGCCACTGTTTGTATGTGAGGATGGGAAGTATGAGAAAAGATGTGCTTTCCATTCAGTTTTGCCATGAAAAAAAAATATTCCGATGAGATAAGAAATTATTTTGGCCACCACTCTGGGAGGCAGAGGCAGGCGGATTTCTGAGTTCGAGGCCAGCCTGGTCTATAGAGTGAGTTCCAGGACAGCCAGGGCTATACAGAGAAACCTTGTCTCAAAAAAACCAAATCCCAAAAAACAAAAACAAAAGAACAACAACAACAAAAAAGAAATTATTTGGGGAGCTGGCGAGATGGCTTAGTGGTTAAAAGCACTGACTGCTCTTCCAGAGGTCCTGAGTTCAAATCCCAGCAATACATGACAGCTCACAGCTGGGATCCAATGCACTCTTTTGCTGTGCAGGCATCCGTGCAGGTAGAACACTCATACAAATAAATTTTTTTGAGAAAAATAAATTTAAGAAAGTTTTTTTTTGTTAGAACAACTCAGCAAAATAATATTATGGTTGACTGTTGGATATTGTTTCATGAGGATGTCAAACAGGCCAAATAAATAACTGAACAGCAATTTCATAGATGAGGAAAAAAGACAAATCTTTCAACTTTGCCTTTTTAATCCACCTTATACAAACCAGCTATTTATAGTAAAGCTAAGTAAAGACAGACAGGCAGGCAGGCAGGCAGGCACGCGCACACACACACACACACACACACACACACACAAGTTATAAAGTTTCCAGGTGTTAGAGAGAGGGCTCAGGGGTTAAGAGAACCTGCTGCTCTTGCTGAGGATCTGAGCTGGGACCTGGCACCCACGGCAGGAGGCTCCAAACTTCCAGCTCCAGGGAATCCTACACCTTTGACCTAGGCAGGCACCTAGGTATGTGAACATACCTACATTTATGTGTGCATGGATGCACACAGATAATTAAAAATAAATCTTTTGTTAAATTTGTTAAAAAGAAATCTTTTGAAATAGTTACAGTAAGACTGTTCTTGTTGATTTTCCTTTAAAAAAAAAACAAGACTTTTTTTTTTCCTCTGAAATTATAATGAGCATGGTCATATGACTATGGAAACTCAAAATTAGGACAGAGAATGCTGTGAGGGATAGCTTTGTCACTGTTATCATTAAAATGGTCTAACTCTAACAATATTACAAAAATACAAAATATGAATCAAAAATGCAAGTTCCCCTTTAAAGTGCCTTAGAGAAGAAATATAGGACCTTCCGGGTTGGACTCTTTTCCTTCTTCTGCTGCAAATCCGCACTGTGGTTTTGGTGCAGTGGTGGAGTGTGTGTATGTGTGTGTGTGTGTGTATGCATGTGCATATGTGTGTACGCGTATGTGTGTATGTGTGTATGTGTGTGTGCATGTGCATATGTGTGTGTGCATTTTGTGTGTGCATGTGCATATGTGTGTGTGAGTGTGCGTGTGTGTGTGTGTGTGTGTGCATGTGCATATGTGTGTATTTTGTGTGTGCATGTGCATATGTGTGTATATGTGTGTGTGTGAGTGTGTGTGTGTGTGTGTGTGTCTTGCCATGGGACTGCCCACCGTAGGCAGCCTCAGGTGAATGCACTGGGACGCCGAGCTGGTATGTGGAGGGTGAAGAGGCCATGGCAGCCTTTTAGGATCAACCTTTTTTCTTCACTGTCCAGTCATCTTCATCCACCTCCAGTTTCTCGGTAGCAGCATGATCACCCTCATCATCTTCAGCTGCCCGCTGGTCCATGGCTGCCTCAGCCTCAGCCTCCTCTCTATCCTCTTCCTCATCTGCCTCACCCCAGCCTCCTGATCCCCATTTCCCTCATCCCCGTTGTCAAGGGCATCACTTCCACTCTCCGCCTCCTCCACAACGTCTTCTCTTTCAAGGCCTTGGTGATAATCTCAGAGCTGGTGCCTGTGTCTTCATCTGACACGGCAGTGGGTGAAAAGGAGCTCAGAGGCTCTGGTGAGAAAGCCACCAAAGCCGGGGGCAGGGCCATGGAGACAGCCAGAGCTACTGGGAAGCCAGACCCAGGAGCAGTGTAAAGATGGCAGGGAGGGGCCTGATCTATAAAAAGGCGTAAGCCTTTTAGGTCACTGCCCAGTTTCACCCCCATCTCCACACACCATAACATCTCATCCTAGGGGGTTGGAGAGGTGGCTCAGTGGTTAAGAGCACTGACTGCTCTTCCAAAGGTCCTGAGTTCAATTCCCAGCAACCGCATGGTGGCTCACAACCATCTGCAATGTGATATGATGCCCTCTTCTGGTGTGTCTAAAGACAGCAACAGTGTACTCACATAAAATAAAATGTCTTTAAAAAAAAAAAAGATCTCATCCTAGGTCTGCTGGTGCCTAAATTATGAGGGAGAACTGAGTGGAGATCAGCCCTCCCATGGAGGACCAGAAGGCTGAGAAGGAACCACTGATAACACCCCGTTTAGCAGGGTTGATTAGGAAGTCCCCTGGGAACGTAGCCGGAAAGTTCCAGGGCTGCTCAATAGTGAAAGGGGATTCCAAAAGTTGTGTGGCAAGAGGCCATCAGGCACTGACTGCTGCAAATAAACTGTACCGAGGGATAGAAAAAGATGCGTGATGGAAAACAGACTGGTAGGGGAGATAGGGGGAAAGGTGACTGCAACAAAGATGGAGACAGAGAGGAGCTCGCAATGCTGAGGAAGAGGAAAATCCACCCCAGGAGATGACAGAAGAGACCAATCGCTTTCTTCCTTCATCATGCTCAGCTGTGGTTGTTTCTGTGACATCTGGCAGCTGTCAGGGATGGGCTGAGTCTGACTGTCCGGCAGGAGATGCCTTCATGAGAACTCTTGAGATTCTTTTTCTTCTTTTTTTCTTTTCGAGACAGGGTTTCTCTGTGTAGCCCTGGCTGTCCTGGAACTCACTCTGTAGACCAGGCTGGCCTCGAACTCAGAAATCTGCCTGCCTCTGCCTCCCAGAGCGCTGGGATTACAGGGGTGCGCCGCCACCACTCAGCTCAGTGAGAACTCTTTAAAAAAAAAAATCAGTCAATGGCGTTCTTGCCTCACAAGAGGACTGGAGTTTCATCCCCAGCACTCATGTAGAAAGCCAAGTGTCAGTGGCCTGTGCTTGTAACCCAGCGCTGGGGAGGCAGAGACACAGTGGTTCTCCCTGGCCAGTCAGCGAACTGGCAAGTTCCAGGCTAAGTGGGTGACACTGTATTAAAAACCAAGGTGGATGGCTCCTGAGGAATGTACCTGGGGTGACCTGTGGGTGGTTACCATGTGTATACACACACACACACACACACACACACACACACACACACACACTCCAAAGACCTTGTTGTGTTGGTGCAGTCCTATAAACCAAGTATTCAAGAAACCAAGCAGGAGAATCATGAGTTTGAGGCCATCCTAGGCCACATAGTGAGACTTTGTCTCAAAAATGAGAGGAGGAAGGAGAGAGGGGGGGACTTACCTGGGACTTTGTTCCTCTCCCCGCCATATATGCTAAACTTGCCACCTTCGCTCATTTTCATGCCACTGGAGACTCGGGAGGTGGGCTGACCCTGTAAAATGGCTGAGCAGTGTTGTGAACTCAGTCTGGCTCCTTCGTTGCCAAGTCCACGGGGGTGTGATTCTGCCCGTGGCATCCTAACGTCTAATGCTGCTGTTGTTAACAGAGCGCTGAGCAAAGTCCGAATGTGTCAGCCCCAGCCCTCTCCCCGCTCATGAAGTGGCAGGCTCTCACTCAGAATCGGTTTGACTTTTCTAAATCGCAGGCTTGCCTTTGCAGAAGCCTGAGCTAGTCAGTGTGTTTCGTGATGGCTGTGCATACGGCTTGCTAAGCCCTGGGTGGACACCGTCAGCTCCACTTTGGTGACGGTGATAATAGCGGACAATGAAGACCAAGTGCTGTGTGGTCATTTATGGTGACGGGTTGTTGGGCTCCTGCCACGGTTTTGTTTGCCTGACCCTCATGCCTGTCCCTCTCCTCCAGTTTTCTGGATTATACTTCTCTGTCCACACCTGTCAGGTGATTTGAACGAGAGCTGTATTGCAGGCCCCTTATCCCAGGCTAGAGTGACTGGGGTCAGATGTGAGAATTTGCCCTTTCCTGCTCTCCTACAGCCTTTGGAAACCATAGCACCTCCATCCAGGTCTCTTCTGAATACTGTAGGTAGAGATGGGTCTAAAGCCAGGCCAATCAGAGCCTTTCTCTGGGGTTATCAGCCTGTACGGTTAAATATCTGGAACTGTTCACCACACCCCCACTACCAAAGGAGTGAACATAATACATTGTTTTTAGAAAGTGTGGAGAAATACATGTACCCCCCAAAACTCAGCATCTTACTCATTTTAATTGTACAGCTCAGTTGTGTTCCGCACATTATACAGTTGTGAGAACAACCCACTACACTTTCCATATTACAAAACAGACGCCCTACCCACTAATTAACAGCTCTTCAGTTTCTGTCTTTGACTCCTGGCGGCACCAGCCCGAGTTCTGTCTACAGCAGTTTGACTTTTTAAGTGGAGTCCTCTAAGATTATTTGACAGTTGTCATTTATACTGTCATATGGTTTAAAGAAAGCCTTTACACAGTAGACACTGCTCACAGTTTTCAGAGCTCTGGAGCTGCAGTAGGGTTTGACATTCCCCATGTAAGCCCTAGTAGACAATTACTCACTGATCTTTGTAACATCTGCCCCAGATAGTGTCTCAATTTTTGCTTCATGTAACCAGCTGCTTTGAGTGGTGCCAGCCCTGCTTTGGTAGTTGAACAGGCGTACCATGGTCTCTCCACCAGGAGAGATCATGTAGCTCTAACAGAGGTCATGTAAAAATATGTAGAGACATTTCTGGCTGTCGCAGCTAGGAGGCTGGTGCCCCTGGCATCTAGCAAGCGGGAGGCAGGGGTGTTGAGAAACTTTCTATTATAAAGAACATGACAAAAAATCATCTGGACCCAGGTCTTCAAGGCATTAGTTGAAAAGTCCTCGGGGCTGGAGAGATGGCTCAGTGGTTAAGAGCACTGACTGCTCTTCCCGAGGTCCTAAGTTCAAATCCCAGCAACCACACGGTGGCTCATAACCATCCGTAATGAGATCCAATGCCCTCTTCTGGGGTGTCTGAAGACAGCTACAGTGTACTTATATATAATAAATAAATAAATAAGAAAAGTCCTCATTTGGGCTGGTGAGATGACTCAGCGGGTAAGAGCACTGACTGCTCTTCCGGACGTCCAGAGTTCAAATCCCAGCAACCACATGGTGGCTCACAACCATCTGTAATGAGATCTGATGCCCTCTTCTGGTCTGTCTGAAGACAGCTACAGTGTACTCATCATATAAATAAATAAATAAATAAATAAATAAATAAATAAATAAATAAATAATAAATAAAATCTTTAAAAAAAAAAAAGAGTCCTCATTACACAGGTATAACCTTTCTATAGTCTTCACTAACCACAGTTTTCCAATCAAGGAATGAACATTAGTAACACATCAGAATTGGCAAGCATATTGTCTCCCTGAAGAGAGACTGAGGGTTCTAACTGCTTTCATTCACCACCCCCAAAATCACTTCCTAATCATCCCTTCCTGATTGGTAATTACAAAACTTGCCCTTCCACGGTGCTTCTGGACTGTCTCCCTCTTTGTCATTTTACAGCCCAAAGCACAGATCACAGTCTTCCAGCTTCCGGCCGTGACTCCTTCAGTTAGGAAAGAGCCCTTCCAGCTTCCTGGCTCCTGGGTAGTTTAGAAAGTGGATGAAATCCACAAATTTATTTATTTTTCTTGCAGCAACTATCTCCGTACCAGGATTATCAGTTAATGAGAACTCTATAGTGCCAGGATAATTCTGTCTGCTTGGAAGCTAATATTCTAGGTGTTAACATTTGAAATTCCTGGTTCCTGAATGATTTGGGGGGCAGGATTTCTGAGACTGGGTCCCACTCTGAAGCCCAGGCTAGCCTTGAGCTGAACTTAAGCTGTTGTTCTTCCTGCCTCCGTTTTCTAAGTACTGATGGCGAGAACTACTTTCAGTCCACTTACCTGTTTTTGACCTCACAATTTTATGAGTCTTATATATTTACTGGGAACAGTATTTTGAATTTGAAAATTTTCCTGGGCCAGCGGCATTTCTCTTGTAGTGCTAGGGCTTGACAGGGAAGGACAGCTCCCAGTCAACTGATACGCTACCTCACCACATTACTAAGCTGTGGTGTCCAGTATGGTAGGCACATTAACAGCATAGTCAACTCATAATAGATTTGCAGGGCACAGATCCTCTGGAAGGCGAGAGGCATCTGTAGCAGCATTACCCTGGCTATCTAGATGAGGGGATGAAGCAGGACTTTGAGACATCATTTAAAATCTCTAACTTTGAAGGAACCAAGAACAACTGCAAATCTGTGAGCTAGTCAGTGACCAAATGAATCCCCGAGTGTGACTTTGATGCCTAGCAATGCAGTTGGCTTCCCAACGGGATGCTAAGCACTGTGTACCAAGATACTGAAGGGCTCCTTCAGTCGCCCTGTTTTCATCCCAAAGACAAATGTGCCCTTGGTACAGAAAATTGTGTAGGGTTCCTTCTAAATGTTTCTTTCTTTTCTGAATCAGGCAGTTGAAAAAAAAAATACCACCCAGATGCTTGAAAGTTCATGGTCCTTGTGGTACAATCGGGGCGCTATGGTTGGCCGCCATATTGCCTCCCACTTTGGGACAGTGACCAGAAACAGCTATGGCTTTCTGGATTGTCTGTGGAAACAAAGGCCACAAGAAAGCACAGAAAACACCACAGCTCTAGAGACACAGTCCTCTGGCTCTTGACTTTAAGTGAGCTGTCACTCGAGGGCAGCCCCCTCAGAGAGGTCCGGGCCTGTCTGCTCTCTGCGGGCAGCGACAAGCGAGGTACAGCAGCAGGCGGACAGAGCTTTGTAGGGAGCTCGCTGCACACTGTGAGAGTTAACATCATCACGGCGCTGGAAGGTGCTGGGTGAACCGAGCCTTTGTGAGCTGTTTGGGGGTGCTCTGAACGCTCGCCCCTGTTCCTAATTTTAGAGCCAGCAGCTGTCACGGCTTTGTTCTAACAAGTCAGTGATTTTCCACTCGCCTGGCTTGTTCCCGTTCCCTTTCTAGAGCCAGTTGCTCGCTCTGCAGAGACTTCTAACTTGCTCTTATTCCTTTAACCCCGAATATGTGTCATCTCTGCAGCCGTTTGTCCTTCCGCCGCTTCGCCGACTGAGCAATCACTTAAAGAAACTGAAGCAACACATTTTCTATTATCTGCGCAAAAACTCTCTATAAAAACTCTCCAGGGTTACCAAATAAGCGAATAGAGTCCGATGGTTTTCATCTGTTTAGCATGGCGATTGCTTTTTGTTTGCTTCTTATCTGTCCTTTTATTCGTCAGAGTCCCAGGAATGCCATTAGATTTTCTTAGGCACTTTGCAAGTTTTTTTTTTTTTTTTTTTTTCTGTTTTAGTTTTGTAGTAGTTGGAGATTTGCTTCAAATAGCCCAAATGGATGAAAGGGAAAGTAAGCCAATGAAACAAGCCTGGTTAGGGTAGCAAAGGTTGAAGTGGGGACAGTGGGGTCCCTTGTGACACTCCTACCTTTATGTGTACTTGACATTTTTTAAATAACAAAGCGTTTTATAATTTTGCATGGTGGTTTCAAAAAAAAAAAAAAACTTTTAATGATGAAGCGGAGTGTTGAAATACTGCCACCTACAGGTAGGAAATATATTACATGTATCTTTCCCTTTTTTAAAAAATTCGATATATTTTTTATTTACATTTCAAATGATTTCCCCTTTTCAGATCCCCCCACTCCCCTAAAGTCACATAAGCCCCCTTCCCTCCCCCTGTTTTCCCATCTACCCCTTCCCACTTCCCTGTTCTGGTTTTGCCCTATACACTGAGTCTTTCCATAACCAGGGGCCACTCCTCCGTTCTTCTTGTACCTCATTTGATGTGTGTATTATGTTTTGGGTATTCCAAGTTTCTAGGCTAATATCCACTTATTATTGAGTGCACACCATGATTGATCTTTTGAGATTGGGTTACCTCACTTAGTATGATGTTCTCCAACTCCATCCATTTGTCTAAGAATTTCATGAATTCATTGTTTCTAATGGCTGAATAGTACTCCATTGTGTAGATATACCACATTTTTTGCATCCATTCTTCTGTTGAGGGACATCTGGGTTCTTTCCAGCCTCTAGTTATTATAAATAGGGCTGCTATGAACATAGTGGAGCATGTGTCCTTATTACATGCTAGGGAATCCTCTGTGTATATGCCCAGGAGTGGTATAGCAGAATCCTCCGGAAGTGACGTGCCCAGTTTTCTGAGGAACCGCCAGACTGATTTCCAGAGTGGTTGTACCAGTTTGCAACCCCACCAGCAGTGGAGGAGTGTTCCTCTTTCTCCACATCCTCGTTTCCTTGATAAATTGTAACACAGGAGAAGCTAGGGAGAAACCCTGTAGGCTGATGGCGAGATTAGAAAATGGCTCAGTTCTGTGGAGGTCGGTATGGTTGGCAGTCACAAAAATATCAATAATAGACACAGGCATGGTGGAGGCTGAACTCAAGACCAAGACGGCTACGTAACAAGACCTGTCTTAAACAACTAAAATAAAATAAAAATATTGGCTGTCAGGTCTAAGAAGATAAAGAATAGGGAGTCATTTAATGGGTGCAACTTCAGAGTTTTGTTTGCTTGTGGCATGGGTTTATGTAGCCCAGGCTGGCCTCACATTCTGCACATAGCTAATTATATCATTCTGAACTCCTAATCCTTCTCCACCTCCCAAACGCCGGGGCTATAGTGTGAGCCGCTATGTCCGGTTGCCTTCGGCTTTGTAAGAAGAAACGGGTTCTGAAAGTGGGAGGCGTAAACAGTCGCGGGGCGCATGAGCAGTCATTATCATGGCGTCGATGTGGAATGCTCCCACAGCCCCGTGTTTCCAGTGCTTGGTCCGCAGCCTCGAGACTATTTTGAAAGCTGTGGAGCGTTTAGGTGGTGAAGCCTAACTTTAAAAGCAGGTCACTGGAGAGTAGGCCTTTGAGAATTAACAGCCCTGCCGTGGTCTCTGGCTGTCCTTTGCTTCCAGACTGGCTGCCTATTCACACTGGAGAGGTGGGCCTTCCAATGTCCGCCTTTGCTCTGAATAATGACATGGAGACTGATTTATCTATGAATGCCCAGGCCGTAGCCAGACATTGTTTCCCATTAGCTCCTATCTCAATTATCCCGTTTATAATCTAAGTTCTGTTGCAAGGCTGGTTAGCTGCCTCTCCCCAGGTTCATATGTCTGACTTCCTCCGGATCCTGCTGGCTGAATCATTCCCCTACCCCCACCCCACCCCCATCCTCACCCCTACCCCCACTTCCCTCTCTGCCCCGAAGTCCCACCTTATGATTCTGCCTTTTGCTATAGGCTATAGACTTTTTATTTTAACTGAAATACAGAAAGTACATTAAGGCAAGGCCCTCTTCTGGCGTGTCTGAAGATCGCTACAGTGTATTCAAATAAAGAAAATAAATAAATCCTTTTAAAAAAAAAAAGCCAATGGCCAGAGAGATCTGGGTACAAAATTTAAAAAAAAATTAAAAATTAAAAAAAAAATCTTTGTGCCTCAGTCTCTTCTTGTGGACCAGGGCTTCCGTGAAATGCCACACCTGACTTTTAATTTTCCCTTTCCCTCAGAGTATGTGTATAGAGTAAAGAAAAATAAGAACTCGAAGAGTTTGGGAGGTTCCCTAAAGGAACCTTAAATACCTTAATTTATTTTAGACCCAATTGTATTCCAAATGCATCAAATATTTAAATATTGTGAAATCATTAAAATGTTTGGGGAAATGTAGTAAAACGATGCTTCTTGCTGTTTTTGTCTTGTTGGGGACCTCCCTCAGGGCCTCACACTTGCAACTCAGTCACTGCTACCCCTCAGCCACACCCGCAGCCATTTTAAAAGATGCTTTTCAAATATTGAAGTACAGAAGAATTTTTTTCTGAGCTACACAAGGAAATCAAGGAACTTTAAAAATAAAAGTTGGATAAATATTACTAGATATATTACACAAGAAAACCAAAATCAGTACCTTATGCTATAAATCACAAATTAGGACAAATACTGCAACGATCTTTCTTTTTGAAACATTGAGATTAAAAACTGTGTTCTCCCTGAACTTAGAATCTTTCCATTTTAGCTCCTGAAGTATCTGGAGATTGCAGATGTGTATGTACCACCACATCAGCTTGTGGTCCAGCTTTTTGCAATATTTTATTAATCGTCATCTCAGTCGTCATCACCGCGGCCGTCGCCACCGCTGTTGGCTGTGTGTGCGCATGCGTATGAATGCAGGTTCAGAAGGCTACAGCGTTTCTGATGATGTCAGAGGACAACTAAGCTGGCCTTAGTCATGTGGGATGCGGTGACTAAAACCCCTCATTAAATCCCAGAGCAGCTGCCTTTGGTTCCAGGAGTGCCGCCACAGGTGAGGCAGGAGCCACTCCCCGTTTCTGGAAAATGAGAGCTAACCCATCCGGAGCTCTATCTATATTTCAGGCGCCCAAATGCTCCGTGGTGTGAGCTTTACTAGGTGGCACTGGGCTGGAAGAAAAGAGAAAGCACTCTTGAGAAGCCACGGGGTTGCCCACAGGCCCATCTGGTGGAGATTAAAGTCTCCACAGGGGGGTGAAAACCTAAGTTGTCAAGAGTGTGTTCTTCTCAGGAGACAGCCTCATCCCCTCCAGATGTCTTCTCACATCCCCTCCTCCCCGACGTGTCCGCTTTCCGATGTGCACAATGCTACCTCATTTCACCGTCCAGAAGGAAAAAAATAGGAATAAGTTCTCACCTGTGGAAAGGGCTGTGTCCCGGTTGGTCATCTGTCCAAAAGCCTGCCATTTTGGTTGTCTACTCTGAAACGTGAACGTCTTCGAACTTCATTGAGAATGCAAGCTCATAAACATTAACTCAGGAGAACACACTTCAGCTAGCAGAGCAAGGCTTAATTAAGTACCCCGTCTGCCAAGGGCTTTCTCTTTGCCAACTCAATTTGTTTCTCTAGATACTTGGCATCTAATCTTCTGCTGCCTTTCTGTGACACCGGGGTGTCTAATTTTCAGAGGCTTTGTGTGTGTAGCAACAGAGAAGTCCCACGAAGTGAAATCTTACCTTTGAGCTCAATACAAAAAGCAGACGCTGGAGCTGGAAAAGGGTCCCACTCAGACAACGGGGCTTACTTCATCTGTGAGAGGCTGCGTGGTAATCCACACGCAGCAGGAAGGCCTCGGCCGGGAGAAATCATGGTCTACGCTCTGCTCTCCAGGGATGGTCACAGCTGCACAGATGCTTTCTCCCTGAGTCCCTGGATCATCCTGATTTGAGAGTTATTGTAAAAGGGGAGGCTGTCACAGGTAAGGAGGCAAAAAGACACCAGGGAAGAGAAGAAAAACACTGAGAGTCAGTCAGTGAACAAGAGCTCTCTCCTCCCTGCTCCTTTTCACAGTTCCTCTTAAAAACAAGGACCAGAGACTAGTGCTTTGATCTCTCTCTCTCTCTCCCCCCTCCCTTCCTCTATTCCTCCCTCCTTCCCTCTCTTTTAACTATAATCTGTCTGTCTGTCTGTCTGTCTGTCTGTCTGTCTGTCTAATAGCAGCTTCTTTGCTGTGGATTAAGGTAGAGGCCAGGCTGCCCCTTGGAGAAAACTTGAGTGTGGAATAATGCGATGTTGTGGGCAACATCGCCTCCTACCGTCCAAAATGATCATTGCAGCAAGCTCCAGAGCCGGCTCTAACTGCAGAGACCCAGTGAACAGCAGAACCAAGGACTCCCCGAATGAGCGATGTTGTGACAACGTGCTTCTTCCCTCTTCACTGTTTGCCCAGAGCTTTTGTAACAGCTCGAGTAGGATCTGCGTTGTGAGCAGGACTCGTCGCTTACAATATCATTTATTCTTTACCGCTCCATGGACAGTGTTTCCAGCTAATCACCAAGCTTCACACTGGGAACACCGGAGACACCTCCTGAACAGAAGAAACCAGATGCCCAGCCTCATGCCCAACACCTGACTCCCTTGATGACTTTAATATGCAGCTGAGATCACAAATCATGGCCAAAAGCTTGGGGCTCTATATTGGGTTTGTTTTTTGTTTTGCAATAGAGTGTCACTATATAGCTCTGGCTGTCCTGGAATGCCCTCTATGTACACGAGGCTAGCTTTGAACTTGCTAAAATAATCTGTCTTTGCCTCCTCAGTGCCACTACACTCAGGTGAGTGCTATATTCTTGAGTCCTTGATTTTTTTCTTAAGTGACAAAGTACTCCAAAGCAGGCCACATCTCCTCACTTGGGAATACCACAATATTTAGAACAACCATGATAAGACACAGCCAACCAATCAACTTAGAATCAGCTGAATTTCTTGGGTGCAACGGCCTTCAGCTCCTGTCAGGCACTGGAGAAGATACTCCAGCCCAATGGAGTAAGGCTGGAGGAGAGATGCAGGGGGTGGAAAAGCTTCCTCTTCTTCCTAGTCTGTAAATCAGAAAAAATAAGGAGATGGGGTAGTCTCATGACATTTTATACCTCACAGAAATACCTGATATGTCTGTTAAAATCCAACCAGACACTAAGTTATAGCCAAATAGTTTCTTTCTTTCTTTCTTTCTTTCTTTCTTTCTTTCTTTCTTTCTTTCTTTCTTTCTTTCTTTCTTTCTTCCTTCCTTCCTTCCTTCCTTTCTTTCTTCCTTTCTTTCTTTCTTCCTTCCTTTCTTTCTTCCTTTCTTCTTTCTTTCTCTCTCTCTTTCTTTCTTTCTTTCTTTCTTTCTTTCTTTCTCTCTTTCTTTCTTTCTTTCTTTCTTTTTAAAAGATTTGTTTGTTTTGTATTTATGAGTACACTGTTCCTGTAGCTGTCTTCAGACATACCAGAAGAGGGCATTGGATCCTATTACAGGTGGTTGTGAGCCACCATGTGCTTGCTGGGAATTGAACTCAGGACCTTTGGAAGAGCAGCCAGTGCTTTTAACTGCTGAGCCATATCTCTAGCTCCCAAATTGTTTCTCACTCCATAGATTTTCTTGAATTATGCCTTGATTTTTTTTTTAAAAAGTGGCCAATCCTGTTTTAGTTAAATTAGCTTATCTATAATTGGAGTTATAATTTGCTGAGAATTGAGCCTGGGTTCTCTGGAAAAGCAGCCATTACTTTTAATCACTAAATCTAGCCCCCAAGTTTGGGAGTTAAATTTTATTATGGTAAAATATCCACAACATAAAATAGACCATTTCAGCCACTTTTAAAGTGTTTCAAATGCATTCAGTGGCCATCAGCACTATTTAGTATAGACGGTTTTTCATCACCCTGGACCCTTCTCAGTCCTCTCCATGTCTCCGCCCACTTATGTGGAATACCCAGGCTAGACGTGCAGAGAGGGTCGGGAGGACTAGCAGGAGTTGCCAGAGAACTTGGGTTTGAGAAAAACTTGGGTAGTAACTGCTAATAAGTAAGACTCTCTCCCTCTCCCTCTCCCTCTCCCCCTCCCCTCTCCCTCCTTCCCCCTCCTCTCTCCCTCCTTCCCCCTCCTCTCTCCCTCCTTCCCCCTCCCCTCTCCCTCCTTCCCCCTCCTCTCTCCCTCCTTCCCCCCTCTCCCTCCTCACCCTCACTCTCCCCTCTCCCTCCTTCCCCCTTTCTCTCCCCTCTCCCTCCTCCCCCTCCCCTTCTCCCTCCTCCCCCTCTCTCTCCCCTTCTCCCTCCTTCCCCTCCCCTCCTCCCCCTCCCCTCTCCCTCCTTCCCCTTCCTCTCTCCCTCCTTCCCCCTCCCCTCTCCCTCCTCCCCCTTCCTCTCCCCTTCTCCCTCCTTCCCCTCCCCTTCTCCCTCTTCCCCCTCTCCTCTCCCTCCTTCCCCCTCCCCCTCCCCTTCTCCCTCCTTCCCCCTCCCCTTCCCTCTCCCTCCTTTTCCCCTCCCTCCTTCCCCTCCCCTTCCCTCTTCCCCTCCCCCTCCCCCTCATTCTCCTTTGTTTTTGGAGACAGGATCTCCTTGTTCAGTGCAGGCTGGCTTTGAACCTGGGCACTCATCCTCCCTCAGCCTCCTGAGTGCTGGGAACACAAGTGTGGACCACTGCCCTCAGCTAGGACTGTCTTATTTTGTAAAGTGACTTCCAGATCCATCCATGTTGTAGTGTATAGCCAGATGTTTTTCTTTCTAAAAACTTGAATGATGGTCCGTTGCAGGCATAGCCACGGATCCACTGATGGACACTTAGAGCTTTCTCTACTCGTACTCGGAGATAAACCCATCCTTCCTAAAAGACTGTTCAGGGCACGGAATAAACAGGAGTTCCATTCTCCTTACCTTTTCTTTCTTTCCTCCTTTTCTTCCGTGTTTGTTTTGTTTGTTTGTTGTTTTGTTTGTTTATTTTTGAAACAAGATCTCTCTATGTGGCTCTGGCTGTCTGGACCTGGATGTGTAGATCAGGCTGACCTCAAACTCACAGAGAGAGCCACCAGCCACTGCCTACTGAGTGTGGGATAAAGTTATCTCCCACCACGCCCCCCTGGCCTGTTCTCTTTCATAGCCATATTCCTTTTTTCTATCTGGTCGTAAAAGACTTCGGGAAGTGGATAAAAGCCACCGCCTCCGTTGCTTTAGCATGGCCTTATCCCCGGGACTCCCTTTAATGTGTGTGCACACATAGCCAGATAAGGAAGTTGACTCTCACGCCTCACCCGAAGCCCCAAATGGCTATAAGCAACACTGCAGATGCCAAGGGCTCCACCTCCCAAAGCTGCAGGCCAAAAATAAATGACCTCTTACAGGAGACATGGTAAGAGGCCGTCATGAAATGGCTTCCATGTGTAGCTCCAGTGGCAGTGACCCTTACATGACCTTCACAAGACAGGACCTGTTGATCGACCCTCATAGGAGGTGGTGGGAGGCGTCAGTCCCTTAGACTTTTGAGATTCCAGCCCCTCCCTCCCTCTTGTGTTCCCCTCCCCCACATCCTATTCCCGTTCCCTAGCTGTATGTATTTCTGTCTTGCCTCTTACGTGGTCTTGGGAGGTACTTGATACACAGAGGGAAGAAACCATCTGCACTTTCCTTCAGACCATCACCCATGCTGGGGCGGGTCTTCTCAGCCATCCTGTGAGCCGTGTTCCCGTAAGTAGCCTGCACCCGTGGAGATGGAAGCAGGCTCAGGAAACTCAGTTGGCTCAATGAGCTATACTCTTGTGGAATCTGCTCGTTGCTCTGTTTTGGGGGCCTTATCTGGGGTGAAGGGATGTTTGTTCACATACCTTCCGGGGGACGTCACGCAGCAGAGATGGCGAATGGTGACTGAGCAGAGGGTCAACTCAGAAGCTGAGCACTGCTTAGCAGGCACAGAGCCCTGGGACAGCGTTATGCACAACTAAAGCATAAAAATAACCTCTAGTGGAGTTTCTTTGTTAAATTTTGAAAGATAATGACATGGAGTAAAGTTCAGAGCAGATAGATGATTAAGAAAGAACATAAAACTATATGCTTAAGTAGATGTTATATATGTATACAATAATATGAATATATGAATATATATGAATGGTAAAGAACCTAGCTAGGATTTTAGATACTTTTTGTTGTTGTTCTTTTTGTTTTGTTTTGTTTTGTTTTTCGAGACAGGGTTTCTCTGTATAGCCCTGGCTGTCCAGGAACTCACTCTGTAGATCAGGCTGGCCTCGAACTCAGAAATCCACCTGCCTCTGCCTTCCAAGTGCTGGGATTAAGGTGTGTGCCACCACCGCCTGGCAGGTGCTTTTTTATTCACTTTTGTCTGAATTTCAGAAATTTTCTTTTCTTTTTTCCTTTTTTCCCTTTCCTTCCTTCCTTCCTTCCTTCCTTCCTTCCTTCCTTCTCTCTCCCTCTCTCTCTCTCTCTCTTTCTTTCTTTCTTTCTTTCTTTCTTTCTTTCTTTCTTTCTTTCTTTCTTTCTTTCTTTCTTTCTTTCTTTCTTTGAGACATGGTTTCTCTGTGTAGTCCTAGCTGTCTTCCCCTCTGTAGATCAAGTTGACCTCAAACTCAGAGATCTGCCTCCAGAATGCTGGGACTAAAGGCCTGTGCCATCACCACCATCCCCATGAAATTTTCTTTTTTTCACATATGTATTCATGCAGGTGAATGCCTGTATCGTGTGTGTGGTGTGTGTGTGTGTGTGTGTGTGTGTGTGTGGTGTGTCTGTGTGTGTGTCTGTGTGTGTGTGTGTCTGTGTGTGTGTCTGTGTGTGTGTCTGTGTGTGTGTGGCGTGTGTGTGTGTGTGTGGTGTGGTGCGTGTGTGTGTGTGTGTATGTGTGTGTGTGTGTGTGTGTGTATGGAGGCAGAGGACAACCTCTGGTGTCATCTCTGGAATACAGTTCACCTCTGTTGAGATAGCTGCTCATGGACTGGGACTCACCCACTAGGCTAGGCTAGACTGAATGACCAGCGGGCCCCAGATATCCTCCTGTCTCCACCTCCCCAGCCCACATGCCCATGGCACCATGCCCAGCATTTTTGTTTAGGTTATGAAGATCCAACTAAAATCCTCACCTTGCAAGGCAAGCATTTTACCCCAGCTGAGCCATCCCTCACCCTATCCTGAATTTTAGAAAATTTCTAATTGAAAAAAAGAGCACATTGTTTTTTACTATATATGTAATTATGGGCCGGGAGATGGCTCAATGGATAAAAGCGCTGGCTGCAGAAGCCTGATGACTTGGATTTGATCCCCAGAGCCCATGTAAAATGTCACATGTGGGGCCAGAGACATGATCTCGCTGGTAAAGGCACCTGCTCCCAAATGTGAGGTACTGAATTCCACGCCCGGGATACACAGTGTAGGAGAGAACTGTGAGATGGACATCCTAACTTTCTTGTGCATGCAAGACACACCACAACACACAACACACACACACACACACACACACACACGCATGCACACACACCACACACACACACCCTACATACACATGCATGCACTCACACATGTACGCATGCATGCACACACACACACACACACACACACCACACACACCACACACCACACACACACCACACACACACACACACACACACACGCATGCACGCACACATGCATACACACACACACATCACACCACACCATACCCTCACACACATGCATACACACATGCACACATATCACACACACATACCACACCACACCACACCACACACACACCCTATACATGCATGCATGCATACATGCACACACACACCACATACACACCACACACCATACATGCACCACCAGCAGCAACAACAACATGAGAGAAACTGCCTAACAGGATGGAAGACAAGAACTCCAGAGGATCTCTGCACATCATGGTATGTGTGTGTGTGTGTGTGTGTACAGAAATAAAGTAATAAATTAAAAATAATATTCCAAAGCCAATGCCATTGTTATCTTTTGCTGCAAACAACAATGGAATGGAAAGCAGTTGGGGTGGTGGAGACTCCCCCCTTTCTAACCCCAGTCCCGGAGCCTGTGGGGGTGGGGATAGTTCCCTTAGCAAAAAGGCTTAATGTCAGCTTTGATTGATTTGGGTTCCCTGGAAAGGGTCAGGCTTCTTCAAAGGACGTGTAGCTTGCTGTGTGGTTCTCCCGCATATTTCTCTGTAGCTGTTGCGGAGATGAGTACAGTAGTCCCAGATCTATGTTTAACCACGGCTCAGAATGTCTGTCGCCATAGACATGGAGGATGCGGCTGGCTGATGTGACCGTTGTCATTTGCTTCTTGGGCTGGCTAAAAGTGACTTTCTGTTGTTGTTGTTTGTTTTGTTTTTCCAAGACAAGGTTTCTCTGTGTAGCCCTGGTTGTCCTGGAACTCTGCTCTGTAGATCCGCTGGCCTCGAACTCAGGGATCCGCCTGTCTGTCTTCAGAGTACTGGGATTAAAGGTTTGCACCACCACACCCTGCTAAGAGTGACCTTTTAAAACAGAAGCTTAATTGTCTTTTCCTACCAAAACAAGGACCATGTCTAATGAACTCATGTTTTGACAATCATCATTAAAACTTATTTTTCGGAACTGCCCCAGGATGTGTGCTGGGTCTCTTTACACTGTAGATTCCAAAACCATACAAGATTAAAAAAAAAAAATCTTCTGTGCACCCTGCCTTCACTCCAGGAAGGAGGGGGGAATCTCAGCGCATGAGGGTCTCCCCAAAAGGTGGTCCCAGGAAGAGAGTGGCCCAGGGCCTTCTCTGTGACCTCCCTGACATACGCTTCTCCCTCAGTGGATTATCCAACAGAGACAAGAGAATGGGGAAGTGAAAACTATTAATTGTGGGCACACTGCACCCCACCACCTCCCTCACACAGGAATGTCTTATTTTACTTGTCCTCTGGAAAGTGGTCTCTAGTTTTATTTTAATTTTTTCCAGTTTTATTTTTGAGCCAGTGTCCCTGCACTGGTCAGGCTAACGTTGATCCTCCCAAGTTCTGGGATTATGGGTGTGAACTGTCAGACTCAGCTGGAAAATGGTCTCTATAATGAAACTTTTTTAATTTAAAATGCAAGTGCCTTTGCAAGTCACATCTTCCTGATCCTGTCTCCCGCTCCTGCGGTACTGTTTATTACGGATCTTCTGCTGACCTGGTGAGGTGGGGGCGAGCGGCTTCCAACAGTGCTTGTCTTGAATGTCCTGATGGCTGGTAACTTTGTGGGATCTAGCAGTCTTGGCTGGCAGTTAATACTTTCAGCAATGGAAAAATTCCATTCCATGCGCTCTTGGCTTGAAGGAATGCTGATGCTTTTGCCTTTGTAGGTGAGCTGGTGATTTTTTTTAGCCTCCTTCACAGTCTTTCTTTCTTTCTTTCTTTCTTTCTTTCTTTCTTTCTTTCTTTCTTTCTTTCTCTCTCTCTCTCTTTCTTCTTTCTTTCTTTCTTTCTTTCTTTCTTTCTTTCTTTCTTTCTTTCTTTCTTTCTTTCTTTCTTTCTTTCTTTTCTTCCTTCCTTCTTCCTTCCTTTCTCTCTTTTTTGAGATTATAATTACATTTCTCTTTACTTTCTCCAAACCCTCCCATATACCATATAGCCATATACCCAGTCTCCAAATTCATAGTCTCTCTTTTTCACTACTTACATGTATGTATGCATGTATGTATGTATGTACTTATTCCTGTTTTTAAAGATTTATTTATTTATTTATTTATTTATTTATTTATTTATTTAATGTCAGTACACTGTAGCTGTCTTCAGACACCTCAGAAGAGTGTGTCAGATCTCATTATGGATGGCTGTGAGCCACCATGTGGTTGTTGGGATTTGAACTCAGGACCTTCAGAAGAGCAGTCAGTGCTCTTAACAGATAAGCCATCTCTCCAGCCCATACGTACTTATTCCTAAATATAATGCTTAGTCTGTATAATGTTACTTGTATGTTTTTAGGGCTGACCACTAGGCGCTGGGCATCCATTGGTGTGCTCTTCCTGGGGAAAACCACATCTCCCGCTCCCAGCTTTCTCGGAGGCCTACAGGTCTTTGTGTGGAGTTGAGGCTCTGTGAGTTTTCCCCGGTTTAATATGTTCACTGGTGTCCTTGCTCAGCTTTAGTTTGGGTTGTCACATTGATGAGACTTTATGACGTAGCTTCCGATGTTACAAGAAGACACAGTCTCACAGCAAATGTTATGGAGTTTGTGACCCCTGGGAAAAGGCCGTGAACTCAATCCAATTATAATTAAAAGATTTATTGATTAGCTGCTAGAAGGATGAACCATCTCTGAGCCAAATTTGAGGTTGCTATGAAACAGGGGTGGGGTGGGGTGGGGTGGGGTGGGGGGAGGATAATGGGGAAGTACTTTTAAAGGGGAAGAGCTTCAATTTCCCTGCAAGCGAGCAAAAACGGTTACTTTCTGCCAAGTTACAGCAACTCAAAACA
Organism: Apodemus sylvaticus; assembly: GCF_947179515.1. NCBI lineage: Eukaryota > Metazoa > Chordata > Mammalia > Rodentia > Muridae > Apodemus > Apodemus sylvaticus. The sequence goes on from NC_067492.1 coordinate 34,893,803, forward strand.
ATCTTTAGGTTCTAGGTAAGTTTTAAAAACTTACAGAAGTTTTAAAAAGCATTTAGTCCTATCGTAGCAAGTACCTGATCACAACTGTACATTTTTGGATAGGTGTCACTGAGTCAGGGTTACTGGGAACTTACCTTCCAGGGACTAGAGTCAGACAAATGGCTGGTAGGTAACCGGATGAATGACTAGCTTTAAAGGGAACTTTTTTAGCCACAAAACTCTCCCATCTGTCGATTCTCAGTCTTTCTGCTCCTTTTACAATGTTCCCTGTGTCTCAGGTGCAGGAAAGTCTGGCATGTTCCCATTGGGACTGGGCTCTACACCTCTGTATTTTGATTGGTTGTGGTTTTCTCTAGTGGGCTACATCTGCTGCAAAGTTTCCTTAATGAGAGGTGAACGCTACACTTTTTTAAACTTTTAAAACAGTTTTCCATTATTTTTTAAATTATTTATCATGTATATGGGTGTTTTGGCTACATGTCTATGCACCACATGCATGCAGTTCCCACAGATGCCAGAAGAGAGTATTGCATCCTCTGCAGCTGGAGTTGCAGACGGTTATTAGTGGCCTGATACAAAATCTGAAAACCGAACCCAGATGCTCTGCAACGACAAGCATTCTTAACCTCTGAGTCCTCTCTCCAGCCCCCAAATATTGTTTTCATATGCATCCATGTACCTGCTTGGGTTTACATGCACTATATATGTATGGAGCTCTCAGAGGCCGGAAGAGGGTGCCCAGGTCCCCTGGAACTGGAGTGACAGGTAGTTGTGAGTCTTCCGGTAAGGGCCAGGAATGGAACCCAGGACCTCAAGAGCAACAGCTGCTCTTAACCAATGAGCCATCTCTCCGGTCTCTTAAATGTTATTTTTAAAAATTGTTTATATTTATGTCTTTATTGAGTGTGTTCACTGTAGCTGTCTTCAGACACATCAGAAGAAGGTATAAGATCCCGTTACGGATGATTGTGAGTCACCCTGTGATTGCCTGGAATTGAACTCAGGACCTCTGGAAGAGCAGCCAGTGCTCTTAACCGCTGAGCCATCTCTCCAGTCTCTAAAATGTTATTTTTTATTTGACATGTATGACTATTTTGTCTGCATGTATGAGTGGGCTGCATGTCTACGTGGTACATATGGAGGCCATAGAGGGCACTGGGTCCCCTGGAAATGGAGTTGCAGATGATTGTGAGCTGCCACACGGGTACTGGGAACTAAACCCGGGTCCTCTGCAGGTGCTCTGAACCCCTATGCCATCTTGCCCCAGCCCCACTCCCCAGAGGCTTGCTAAGTTGTCCGGACTGACCCTGAACTGTGATCCTCACACTCCAGCTTCACCAGGCATAGTGTGTGTGTTTTACATTCGTCTTTACTATGGGAAGCCGTATTTGATTCATTCATCCAGAACTGGGTTAACTTGTAGCAGTTACTCAATTAACATGTGTTAAAGGAAAGAAGATGTGGATGCTTGGGGACGCCTGTGCCCAGCTCAACACCCCCCCCTTTTATCCCCCAGTAGACTCTCCTGAAAATTTCCCTCTCTGGTTCCTTCTCTGTCCCTTCCTGTGTTCTTGACCACACACACACAGCCCTTTCTTCAGGACTATCCTGTTTCAACATGAGACACACATGCACAGTTCCGATGATGTCTGCTATTTGCACTCAGACTTAAGTGATGAGACCTGGGTGCTGATCCTAGATTTCAACCTTCCTGTGCCTCAGTTTCCTCATATGTAAAATGGAAATAATACCACCTATGCCTTTGAGTGGTATTATTGTGACAGTTAAATGATGAAGGTATTTTTGCATATTGATTATTAGTGGCAGCTATTTTTAGATGGTGATGATGGAATCTGAGTCTTAAAGACTTGACTTTAATACATGGAATTACCAAAGGACAAGGCCAAAGAATAGTCCAGAGGGGAAGAAATGTGAGGCCATGTTGGGCATTTCTGGCTTGGTAATCTGTGGCAAGGTGGATGACTAGGGAAGAGAGTGCTGGGGTGACTGGTATGAGCAGGTTAGCACTTGCTGATGTCAGGGGGCTTGGTGACCCTGCTGGGTTACTTCGTGACTGTGGGTGGGGAGGGAAGTCCTAGGCCATGATGCCCGGGGCAGATGCCTGGCAGCAGGAAGGAGGGTGACTGAAGGAGACAGGGCACAGCAGAGGCAGGGCATAGCACGGGGCCCCAACCTGCAGAAAGTCTTGGGGTCTCGGAGCAGAGGTAGGCGTGGCAGGCTAGGAGGCAGGGGTGGAGGCCTGCAGTGCCTGGCTGAGAGGAGCTATAATCCAATACTCCTCTTGCTTTTCCCCAACTGTCAGTTGAGGTACAGGTACCCCTAATTCCCTGTCATCCCTGTTGGGCTCAGCAAGGTGAGGTAGGCATCCTAACAGGCCTGTTCTGTCATCGAGGCACAACATCTCAGCAAGCAGGTCCAACGGGCGTACCACATGCAGACGTCTACGCTGCTTTATTTAGCAAGGAGGGACCCATGGAGGGACCTGTGGCATCTCAACTGCTCTTCCTTCCCTAAAATAGCTCCTGTCTTTTCTTAAAGGGAGGCAGATGTGTCTGAGAGTGGATGTGGGGATACGTGTAAGCAGATGTGCCTGTGGAGGCCTGAGGTGTTGGGTGCCTCTGGAGCTGGGGTCCTGGGGTTCTGAGCTGCCTGATATGAGGGTGCTGGGGACTGGAGTCGGGTCCCCCAGAAGATCTTAACTGCTGAGCCATCTCTCCAGCCCGGCTCTTTGTTTTTTTCATACATACTTATTGGTCAATCAACGCTAAAAACAAAATCATGGATTTTCTGAAACATAAACTAAAATCTTCACTACCAAATTTTTTTTATACTAGGATGTTATTAAAATTATCTGGGCTGCTTTGAACACTAAAGAGAGGCTGGCAGGATGACAGCTTGTGTCCCATAAATGTCCCTTACTATAAAAAAAAAGCAGCACAAACTTATTAAAGGAAAAGTACAAAATTGAATTAAACCAAAAATAAAGAGAGGCCTTTCTTCATCCCGCCACCCCCACATCCCTAACTCGCTGCCATGGGAGGTGTAGCTATGTATAGCCCGTCAGACATTTTCTAAAGTGATCTATTCATAATGTGTTTAGGAGGGAAAAAAAAAATCAGTTCTACTTTCTACTTCCTGTTTCTGAGCTTGCTTGTCTCCACGGTGGATGGTCTTTCGGAGGTCCAGGTGTTGAGCTGCAGCCTGTTCTGTGGCTGCAGAGTCCCTCTCTGTGTGACATTCTGCAAGGTCCCTACAGGGTCTTCAAAGCTATCTTCTTTGATATGAAAGGTTTAGCCTCAAAGCCAGCAACTTAATTAGCCAAGGGATCCTTTGGGGTGTGGGGCTGGTAGCAGTTTTTGTCCTTTGTAAAGCACCAGCTGGTGGTGGCTGAATGTCATGAGCCTCTCACTTAAGGGAACTCTAAACCCCCTCTAGGGACACCGAGGTTCCAAGCTGAACTGAATAATGGCCAGTCCCGGAGACCTGGGGAAACAGAGGAGGCGCTAGGGAGGACGGCTCACAGCCCCGGGAGAACACGGTTAGGCATCTTTTCATTTCCTTCAGGGCTTTGGTTGTTACCATTGAGAAATACAACACAAGTTGGTTTATGTCTGGGAAGAACTCTGCCTAGGAAGACAGACTGCCGGTATAGACTTGGGATAGTGTCTCTCCAGAGAGACAATGCCATCACATGGGACATGGAAATCCCACTAAGATTTGCGGGACCATATTTGCCACAGAATTGTTGGTCCATATTTTTAAAATTGGTAACAATTCAAAGGTCCACGGACGAGTGTTTTTGCTTTACTTGTGACACATTCTACAGAAGCTCTGGTGGTGCTGCTGTTTGGGTAGATTGTGGACCTTTTGGAGGCCGGGCCTCTCCGGAGGCAGTAGATGGATGGAAGAGGCAGCTGTGGGGTACAGCCTGGCCCTGCTTCCCTCTGAAGCTCTGTGATTACTCATTGCCCACGTGACAGAACCAGAGCCCCCTGCTCCGCTGTGCAGCCCTGAGCCATTTCAACTTCACAGCCATGTTGGACCCCCTTGATCCACACGCCAGAATCCTTCCTCCCTCAAGAAACTTTTTTCAGGTTTTCCATCACAGCGACAAGAAGTAACAAATGCAGCAAGAGAATGGATGGAGGCTCTCTTACAGGACGGAATACATGGGTACACTGAAAAGGAGCAGACAAGCCAGGCAGTGGTGGCGCGTGCCTTTAATCTCAGCACTTGGGAGGCAACTCAGATCTCTGAGTTCGAGGCCAGCCTGGTCTACAGAGTGAGTTCCAGGACAGCCAGGGCTATACAGAGAAACCCTGCCTCAAAAACCAGAAAAGGAAGGAAGGAAGAAAGGAAAAGGAAGAAAGAAAAAGAAAGAAAAAGAAAGAAAGAAAGAAAGAAAGAAAGAAAGAAAGAAAGAAAGAAAGAAAGAAAGAAAGAAAGAAAGAAAGAAAGAAAGAAAGAAAAGGAGCAGTATATTAGTGATGACTTCAGAGCAGTGAGAAGGGAAAGGATTTCCTGAGAACTTCACCACCTTCATCTGTAATCTCTCTCTCACTCTCTCTCTCTCTCTCTCTGTGTGTGTGTGTGATTCCTTTCATCTCTTGTTTTTTCCCCCTCAGCTTAAAGGTGACAAAATGTACATGTATATATATATATATATATGCATACACATACACTATATACATACATACATATGTTTTTTAGTGTGTGTCTTAGTTACTGTTCTATTGCTATGAGGAGACACTATAACCAATGCAACTTATAAAACAAAGCATTTCGTTGGGGGCCCTTACAGTTTCAGAGTGTTAGTCTGTTATTAGCATGGTAGGACGCATGGACATAGAAGCAGTAGCCGAGAACTCACACCTGATCCACAAATTGCAGGCAGAGGGAGAGGGAGAGGGAGGGGGAGGGGAAGGGGAGGGAGAGGGAGTGAGGAGGGGAAGGGGAGGGAGTGAGAGGGGAAGGGGGAGCGGGGAGGGGAGGGAGAGGGAGAAGGGGAGGGGGAAGGAGAAAAGGGGGAGAAGGTGAGGGAGAAGGGGAGGAGAAGGGGAGGAGAAGGGGAGGGGGAGGGGAGGGAAGGGGAGGGGAAGGGAGGAAAGGGGGAGAGGGATAGGGAGAAGGTGAGGGAGGGGCTGGGCCTGGTGTTTGAAACCTCAAAGTTCACCCAAAGTGACACACCTCCCCCAACAAGGCCACACCTTCTAATCATTCCCAAACAGTTCCACTAATTGGGGACTATTAAACAAATGAGTTTAATGAGTCATTCTCATTCAAACTACCACAGTGGTGTGTGTGTGTGTGAGAGTGTGTGTGTGTGTGTGTGTGTGTGTGTGTCTCTGTGTCTGTGTGTCTGTGTGCACGCGCTCACCTGTGCATTCATCTGTGGGGGCCAGAGCCCAACATTGGGTATCTTCTGGTATTGCTCCGAGCTTGGAGATCACCATTTAGTGTAAGACTGGCCAGCGAGTCCTCTGTTCCACCTGGTCCTACCCTTCGGTATTGAGCTTACAGGCACACACTGTTGTGTCCAACTTTTACATAGACACTAAAGGTATGGATTTATGCTTGCCTGATCATCACTTGAGCAACTGGGCCAGCTCCACATGAAATATTATATACCTCTATTTTAGGATTGTCACAATCAAGCCAGTTACCACATTTATAGTTTCACATAGTTATCCTTTATTTCACCTGTTCCAACACTGCAGACCTGTTCTGTTGGCAACTTTCGAGTACAGGCCTCATTGCTGTTACTGACAGCCACCATGTTGAACAATGGATCTCAGGACTCAGTCATCTGCCCAGGTGAAGCTTTGCTCCCCGGTGCTGCATTTCTCCATCCTTTCACCCCAGGCCCTGGCACCCACTGGTCTGGTCCTTGCTTCTGTGGACTTTTCAGATTCCATACATACATGTTATAAGATAACTGTAATTCTGTGCCTGCTTATTTCCCTGAGATAATGTGACGATGCAGATTCATCAGCACTGTCACAAACGGCAGGCCTTCCTTCTTCACAGCTCAGTAATATTCCAGGGTGCATAAATACCATGTTTTCATTACCCCTTCATCTATAAATGGGCACTTAGGTTAATTCCATACAGTAGCTATTTAGGATCACACTGTAAGAGAAAAAGAATGCATTTATCTCTTTGATGTTCAGATTTCATTCCCTTGGCGGTGTTCTATTTTTAAGTCTTTCTTGAGGGACCCACATGGTTTTCCAAAATAGCGACACCAATTTAAGCCCTTCCATCTCTGCACAGGGGTTTCTGTCTCTCCACACCCTCACCAATGTTTGCTTGTCTCCTGGCTTTTTTTTTAGCAGCTGTCCTAACAGATGGTCAGGATGCTGAATGTGATTTCTGTGTATCTGCCAACCACTTGCGTGTCTTCTTTTGAGAAATATCTACCCAGGCCCTTTGACCATTTCAAATTTTTAAAAATTGCAGTATCTGTTTTTTAACACAGGGTCTTTCAGTGTAGTCCAGGCTAACCTCAAGCTTGCTGTCCTATCTCCGTCTCCCGGGATAGCAGGCACATTCCATGTCCCCAGCTCTTAGTGCACTTGTTTTGAATGATATAGCTTTTCTCCTGGCTGTTTGAGTTGAGCTGAGTTGAGGGTATTCTGCAAATGCCTGCTCCCACTCTGCAAACCACTCCTGATCCTGTCATTTCCTTGTGAGTGTGTTTAGTCAGCTCTCTTCTCCACAGGCCGGCACTGTGCAAAGCTCACAGCCCACTGGTTTGTTTTTTGCTTTTGTCTCTAAGCTTTGGAGCCGGGTTTTTAAAAGTCCTAAAATGTCAATTCTCCCCCATGTTTTCCTCTACAAACTGCAGTCTACAGTTTCAGGCCTTAGGTTTAAGCTTTACTCCATTTTGAGATACCTTTGAATACAGCGTGAGAACGGGATCTTCTGCATGCGGATATCCAGTTCCCACCCCCAACCCCCAGCATGGACTAAAGGGACTGTTTCCTCCTGGAGTTCTCTTGGCAGCTTGACCACAAATGTGCATGGGCTCTATTCTATTTGACTGGCCTAAATATCTATTTTTATTCCAGAACCAGGCTGTTTTGATTACAATAGTTTTGTAGGACACTTTGAAATAAAACAGGGACAGGCCTCTAGCTTTGTTATTTGGGGGGGGAGGGCAAAAAATTTTGCTTGATTTGGAATTTTCTGTAGTTCCATTTTAGGATTTTTTTCCTTTTTTCTATGAAAAAAAAGACACAGATTTTTTGTTTGTTTGCTTGTTTTTGAGACAGGGTCTTATTCTATAGATAAGGCCAGCCTCAAATATAGAAGCTCATTGGCCTCTGCCTCCTAAAGTGTTGGGATTAAAGACATGTGCTGCCACACCTACAGCCATTATTATCATATTATTTGCCTTTCAATTTTTGATAGGTGGGCATAGCATATAATCTGTAGATTAAGAATTAAATATTTTAACACTAATTCTTTCAACCCCAAACAGAGACTATTTCCCCAGTCATTAGCATCTCCCTTCATTACTGTTCCATGGCTTTTAGTTGATAAATGTTTACCTTTCTGATTAAACTTATTCCTGAGTATTTCTGTGCTACTGTTATGAGATTGTTTTCTTGATTGCCTTGTTCACGTAGTTTGTTGTTACTATATAGAAATGCTGCTAATTTTCTCTGTGTATATATTCAGGTGTGTCAAAATGTGTGTAGATACATGTGCATGTGCCTACGTGTGCATGTGTGTGTGTATGTGTATCCATATGTGTGCCTGTGAACATGCCAGAATAGTGCTGGGGTTGTGGCTCAGTTGGTAAGGTTCCTACCTAGTGCACACAAAGCTCTAGGTTTAATCCCCAGCACTACATAAAGAAGGTAAAGGACAGCACCTGGGCTTTGGTGGAGGCAGTAGGATCAGGGGTTCAAGGCCATCCTCTGCTATACAGTGAGCTAAATGTCATCCTTGGCATTATGAGACCCTGACTCAAAAGCAAGTTGGCAAGTCTGTTGTGAGTACATGCCTACAGAAGTAAAATCTAGAATTTGGAGAGGGAGCTATACAGCAGGGTTCATAGCAGCATTCTTCACAATAGGCAAAGGATAGAAAAGTCCTATATGTGCATCCACGAATGGATGGATGGATGGATGGATGGATGGATGGATGGATGGATGGACGGATGGATGGACAAAATATGGTATGTAGGAAGGAATGAAGTACCTAAGGAGATGCTCAGTGGATAGAGTGGACAATGTGAAAACTTGAGGGCCAAAGTCCACATGATCCCAGGTGGCTATGATGACCCACTTATAATCCCAAGGCTCAGAAGCAGAGGCAGGGAACTCCCGGAGCTGACTGTGGTTACGAGCCTTATTGGAGCTCTCCGGGCTTGATGGAGAGACTCCGCCTCAGTGGATACTGTGGAGAACAATTAAGGAAAACTCCAGATGTGAGCCTCAGGCACCCCACCCCCTACACATACATAAGGAATGAAGTTCCTACACATGCCCCAACACACACAAACATTAAAGATAGCACATGAAGTGTCAAACACAAAGGGACAGAAAGTGTGTGGATCTAATTGTGTGCGGGACCACAAGTAACCACATTCCTCAAAATGGAAAATAGAATGGTGTCGGTTAACAGAGGGCATGGGTGTTACAGTTTGATAGAGGAAGTTTCCCTTTAAAAAGATGAAAACCCTCTGGAATCAGACATAGCACTGCACACTTTTAATTTCAGCATGTAAGAGATGGAGGTAGGGGCTGGAGAGATGGCTCAGCAGTTAAGAGCACTGACTGCTTTTCCAGAGGTCCTGAGTTCAAACCCCAGCAACCACATTGTGGCTCACAACCATCTGTAATGAGATCTGACTCCTTCTTCTGGAGTGTCTGAAGACAGCTACAGTGTACTTACACATAATAAATAAATCTTTAAAAAAAAAAAAGAAATTCTAAAACAGGAGACAGAGGTAGGAGGCTCACCACAGGTTTGAGGCCAGCCTGGTCTACATAAGTTTCAGGCCAGCCCTCTGGGACTGCTACATAAGGAGATCTCCTGCTTCAGAAAAAGAATTCTCTGCAGAACAGTGGTGATGTTGCACAACACCAATATATTAGCACCACTGAACTGCTGCTTAGAGACTTTAAATGATAAAAGGGGGGTGTTGTGTGGATTTATCACAATAGGAATAAATGAATGGATAAGGCAAACTAATAAAAATGGCAGCATAAGGAACTCTAAAAGTCTGCCCTTCCATTAAAAACAAGTGCATCTTCTTTTTTTTTTAAAGATGTATTTATTGTTATATCTAAGTACACTGTAGCTGTCTTCAAACACACCAGAAAAGGGCATCAGATCTCTTTATGGATGGTTGTGAGCCACCATGTGGTTTCCAGGACTTGAACTCAGGACCTTCGGAAGAACAGTCAGTGCTCTTAACCGCTGAGCCATCTCTCCAGCACACAAGTAAAAAACCTAACAAAAACCATTAGGGTTAAGTTTTTCAGAACTCTGGGAACCAAGGTCTTAACAGAACCAGAAGAATGCCTAGAAAGAAAAATCACCCAGTCCACAGGAAGGCAGCTCTGTGGTGTCTGGCTACAACTTTCAACAAAGAATCATGTGACACACAAAGAACTAAGAAAGGATGGTCTGCATGCAGAAGACCTACACAGTGCTAGGGATGAACCCAGGCCCCACCACTGAGCCACAGACCCCCCCCAATTAGCTATTTTCAGAATATTCAAACAACTAAATAATAAAAAAAATAATAAAATTATGGGAACAGTGAATGAACAGATAGACACTATTGGTGACTAAAAAGCTAGAACACACAAAAGGACCTAAATGGGAATTTTGTAGCTGAAAAGCATAACACCACCCTAGCCCCCAAATTCCATAAAGCATTTCAGTTGCAGATTAGAATAGCGAGGAAAAGGATAATTTCCTCAGGATATCATCGGGCCTGAGAAACAAAGATACTGGGATACCACCAAGTGTATCAACATGTGTGTAATGAAAAGAGAGAGATAAAGGGGCAGAAATAGTCCTGGTTACAATGGCCAGAAAAGTCCCAGATGTAATGAGAATGTGACGACTCCATACAGGCAGGAAGCCCAACAAGCTTAAGGCAGATAAATACGAACCGTCACATTAGTCACGATAGCCCCAAAGTAGACACAGTCCTCTCAGGAGGGAAGAATGAATGGTGGTAATATTACATGTGTGGACATACGTGTAATGCTAGTCAGGATGGCTAGCAAAAGAAAGGAACACTGATACACAGTGACAGAGAGCCTTGAAACCATCCTGCTGTCTGTCTACGAGATGTCAGGCACAGAAAGAAGGCTGCCAAGTACACAGCCCACTTCACATGAAGGTTCAACGCAGGGAACTGCACAGAGACGCAGGGTAGACTGGTGGTTGGCAGGGCCAGAGAGACAGGAGGAACGGGACTGTAAATACCCAGAAAAATCCTGAACTATCTCTGCAAAAAATGTCAAACAACTGAATACCAAAGACAAAAGGACAAACCACTACAAACCTGGTACTTGGTCAAGTATCAGTGTATTATCCAGTTTGCTGAATCCATAAATCATAACCATAATTTTCCAGGTTTTTTTTCAAATTATTTACAATGTTTTGTTTGGAAATTGATAGTTTGAGTTAGTTGAACTAGTAGACTATATATCTTCATTTCAAATGCTGGGGGCTGCAGAATAAGTCTGTCTTTTCTTTGAAGGAGACAGTCTTTGATTTTATTTTTGTGACCTAAGACGACAAATGAGATTTTTTTTTTCTTGTGAAACGACTGATTGGGTGGGGGGGGGGGGGCTGGAGAGATGGCACAGTGGTTAAGAGCGCCAACAGCTCTTCCAGAGGTCTTGAGTTCAAATCCCAGCAACCACATGGTGGTTCACAACCATCTGTAATGGGATCTGATACCCTCTTCTGGTGTGTCTGAAGACACCTACAGTGTACTCATATATATATATATATATATATATATATATATATATATATATATATATATATATATATATAATAAAATCTTTAAGAAAAAAAACAAAAGAAATGACTGATTGATTGGTAATGACTGCCTGTTCTCAGGGGAAGGGTGCAGTGTTAGATTACTCATGTCTGCTATGAACATGGCACTGGAGAGCTGATCGTTTGCAAAGCCAGGCAATTATTTTCTTCTATCATATATCCTGATGGAGGAGAAAACAGACACCTGTCTTTGGGGGTAACAAGTGGCTTCTTTGCTTCATAGACGTAATCAAAGAGATTTCCTTCAAAAGTATTGGGCTTTTCTAAAAAAGCATTGTTTTTCTTTTTAAATAAAAGTTCATGGTTTTATAAGTAACCCTTGACCTATACTATTGTGAGTAACCCCCCCCCCCCCAATTAACTCACGAGTTCACCAGGCTAGATTTGGATGAAATCATTTCTTCAGTCTGCAGCTGTGCTCTCTGTCTATAGTGAATAGAAACAGACTCCCCAAGAAAAGGTTACTTTACAGTCCCTGCCCCCCACCTCCTGAGGGCAACTATTGCTATATCCCAGTACATCTGGGTTCATACTCTCCTGTCCACCTCCAGGTGGCTGACTCTAGGGAAGTGACCTATCCGAGCCATTGTGTCCTTGTCTGAGAAACATTTCCTTTGCTCTTCCAGGGAGGGTATGGCTGGGGAGTGAGAAACTGCACAGGAAAAAGGTCTTGGGGATTTTCACCATCAAACAATGGCCAGACCAGTTCTCACTGGCCAAACCCATTCTCCCAGAGGACATCAGAGGCCAGTAGTAGACAGCCATTGCTTTCTTACGATCCACATTCTTTCCCCCCAAAACTGCCTGTCTTCAGCCACTATGATCCACCAGGTAGGTCTCTTCTGAGAGCCCATGCCAGCAGCCTGCAAGCTCTCTGTGTTTCTAGAGTTACGTCTTACCATGACATCAGTTCTCATTTAGTCGCAGTGGTTGTGCAAAGTCAAGGCAGCCGGAGAGTGGATCCCACCTGGCCACATGGTTTCTCAGAGTCTGTCCAGTAGTGTAGCATGGACTCACAATCTGGAAGTCTCCAAGAAACCATCCTGGCAGGGGGACTCAAGATATGCTTACTCTGAAAGGCAGCTCGTATAAATGGGGGCAGATGCTGAGCAGGAGGCTACAACTGAGGACCTTGTCATCTTGCAAAGGGGAAGTCTTAGTCATACACAGAAGGCATTTTCCAAAATAACCCTGTCAAGGTCAGGCAATTTATACATTCCTCCTGTTCCTCTTAAGTTCTCAGGTCCAAATGTTTGCTGAGAGATGCCGTGGTAACCATGACGCCACAATGGAACATTCTTCCCAAGGTGTAGAAGAAACTCCGCTGTAGGGCTCTGCTGCACAAGGTCACAGTGAGTTCATCTCTCCTTTAGTCGGAATAGTTCCCAGAAGAACTCAGAGCATCATCCTGAGGACAAAAGAAACATCTCATGTCATGAGGGGAACATGGTGACTTAGAACTGTGCACACAGTTTCCTTAGGTCATGTGCACAGTCTGAGGCACCAGGATATGAGGTGATGCTCCCAAGGGTTTAGGGGGTTCAGAGAGTTTTGGGCTTACATTTCAGATTCACTGCTTAGTTGCTGTGTGACCTTGAGCCTGTTACTCCATGTCTCTGGGTGTCCATTTCTGAGTCTGTAAAATTGTGATTGTGAGAGTGTCTGTGTCTAGGGTGTCTCTATGAACTGTACAGAGCAAATGCTGGGACTGTCACCAGTGCTGACATCCTAGCAACACTTGATGTGAGGTTTTTGTTTGTTTTTTGTTGTTGTTGTTATTGTTGTTCTTGTTTTCCTTTTGTTTTGTTTTCATTTTTCAAGAAAGGGCCTCTCTGTGTAATAGTCCTGACCATCCTAGAACTCATTCTGTAGACCAGATTGGCCCCTCTCACTCACAGAGACCCGCCTGCCTCTACCTCCCTAGTGCTGGGATTAAAGGCATGCACCGTCACTCCCAGCCCTGATGTGAGTTTTACTAAGAGAGAGACCTCACAGTAAGGCGCTAAGCCCCCCGGGATAGCTCCCACCAAAGCCCTGTCTTCTCTTTCAGCAGTGTTTTATGGCTATAGAGTCAAGGCAAGGGTTGAATTCCACAAATCAAAAGCCAACCCTTTTTAGAGAACCAACTCTCTAGCACAACCCCAGGCTGCTCTGAGAAGACCACTGGAAAAAAATAATAAAAAGCAGACTACCCTCTCTCCTTGGGCCATCTCACAAGCTGCTAGCCAAGCATTGCAGCTAGACAACCTCTTCCTTGCCCATACCTGCACGGAACCCAGCGCTGGACATGTGACAGGTCAGTTTACCCCATCTGGGAACCTTGATGGCCAAAAGGAACAGGCTTCTACAGTGGGGATCACCCCCACCCGGGGGAGCTGGGGAGCCGGGGAGAGTGCCTGTGGACGGTGATGGAGTCATGAGTCTTCTGTCTTCCCAGCTGCTCATGGTGGTCGCTGAGCCTCTCTCTGGGGATGGCAGGGATGAGAGGGCTGCTGCTGCTGCTGCTATACATGTCCCACTCGTCATCTGCCAGTGAGTGTGCAGCTCCCTTCCCAAGTGACAGGTGGAGCCTGGGGCGGGGCGGGGCAAGGTGGGGTGGGGTGGGGTGGGGTGGGGCGGGGTGGAGGGTCATCCAGGAGAACAGGGAGGCCCTAAATGCCCAGAGAGGGACTCCCTGGCCAAGGAAGACCATCCCCAGCCCTTTGTCCTAGGCAGCCTGTGGGAGTGGCAGGGACTAGGAAATGCAGTGTCAGGGCATGGTTGTGGGTCTGCTTCTAAGGGTGAGACACAGGAAAATCAGCAGTAAGGCCCAGAATGGCCTGGGGGGCAGAAGTGGCAGAGTGAGAATTGCTTCCACAGAGGCAGAAGCTTCAGAGTGAGAACTGCCTCAACCTTGCCCTCCTGGAGCGCTCTGAACTCTGCAAATTGCGAGCCTCCTCAGGACTAGTCCCACAGTGGCAGAGGTTTCTCAAATTGCAAAAGTGGCTGCTATTGTCCCCTCCTCCCTTCCCTTGCCTGTAAACCGCTCAAGACTAACAAGTCCCAGCCTAGGAAAGGGCAGGTAAACAAGGGACAGCTGAGACAAGTAGATTCTGTCTCCCTTTGCTTGCCACTGGTTAGAACACACACACACACACACACACACACACATACACACACAGTGCAAAGACCCCACACCATCTTCAGCCTCCTCCATTTCCCCTGCCAAGGAGATCAAGAGATGCCCAGAAACAGACATGGCATCTCTCCTGCTAAGCCATAGCTGAGACCTGGGGGTGTGGGGGGGGGGGGACTCTTGCTCTCTGGACCAAGTTTCCTCATCCTGACATTATCAATGGAACAGGGGCCCAAGGCAGGGCCTCTGCACAATTACTCTACTACCCAGGTACTTACCCAGCACTCAAGTGGCATTTTGGAAAATGGAATGTGGTCATATACATGGAGGTTCTTGGCTTGGGAAGGATTGGCTAATGCCTGCATTATAGATGACTAGTTTCTCTAAAGAAAAACCGAGGCATAGACAAGGAATTTCATTGTTGGTATTTCTGAAGTGGTTAGTGGCTTTAGTGTTCTCCCAGTGAAGTCTGTGGATGGAAATTTGGTCTCAGGACACCCCATGATGACGAGGTCCTCTGTGTTCTTTTATGTTGTTTGTTTTGTTTTGAGACAAGAGTCTCACTACATAGCATTGACACTTTGGTGCTCACTAGGTAGACCAGGCTAGCTTCGATCCACCTGTCTGTACCTCCTGAGTGCTGAGATTAAAGGTATATGCTGCCATACCTGGCCCTTTCTGAGTTCCTGGCAATAGTGTAGATGTCAGTGGACGCTGTGTTTTGGAAATGTCTTTGCTTGCCAACATCGTAGGTCACCATCGGAAGAAGCCCTTCTATTCTTCCTGTTTTCTCATCTAACACTCAGTATCCTCTGGGTCATATCTCTCTGCCACAGACCCTCAGAGTCCATCCCTGCATGCTTAGTTCTCAACCCAGGGCCTGGCAGGCAGGGCTCTGTGCAGGTAGATGAATGGCCAAAAGGCATTCACTGGGAGTCCAGTACACAGGTCTGCTACGGGTGCCTGCTACACAGCCTGGAGACCCAAGGCCGCCAACACAGAAGTGAGCATTGATTTGAGAGCGAGCAGGAAGTTGGCTTACATTTTTGGAAACAGAATTGCCAGTGTTGCCCCCAAGGCTTAGGACAGTCATTTATAGAGCTATAGATTGCCTAGTCCCATAATCTCCCGTATGATCCTACAACAGTCCCAGGTGGTGTACAGCCAGGCCCACGACTACACCCTTCAAAAGAAAACAGCGTTAGAGAGAGTAGTGGCTTGCCCAAGATCTCAGCACACTAAGAGATTAACTTGACTTTGAAGTCTGCATCCAGGCACTTCACAAATACACATCTACCCTGGTAAATGTTTAGCGGGTGCAATATCTAGAGGTTCTTGTAGATGCCTGGTACTCTCAGGATAGAGAATCTCTATACCCTGACTCCACAAGGAGCGGAGGAACCCTGTGGACACTAGAACTCAACAGAGCAAGGTATATCAACGGCAGAGGGAGGACTCGGAACAATAGAGGGTGTCAGCAACTTGGGGAACAACAGTTCATGGAGTTGCCGTCTTGTTAGGGATGATGCCAGGAAAGTGGGGGCTCAGCTAGGCTCACCCCACCCAGCACTATAAGGAAGTCAGTCTCTGGCCTTGCCTTCTCCCTTCTCTTGCTTCCATGATCTTTCCTGTTCTAACAGTCTCCAGGCTTGTATGAATATAGACCGTTAAGGACAATACAGGTCCATCCAACCTCAGGCTGACAGAGGGGACTTATCACTTAAGCAACATTGTATTCTTCTGGAAACAAAAAAATCCAGGCTTCCCTGGAGACTGCTCGGCTGGACAGTCTAGAAGGAAGAGGCTGAGCAGGATGGAGAAGGGGGACAGAGACAGCTTCCACATGCCAAGACTTTTTATCTCCTCCATGGCAGGAGGTCAGGGAGTCGATAACGGACGAAGTCATTTTATTCGTGCACCGGATAACTTACTGAACACCCACCCGCTAGATATCAGACACCACGCTAGCTCCTAGGAACACACTAATAAGCAAGACAGACCTGGTAGGAGGAGCCATGCATGCCAGAGGCTTGCAGGGCATGCAGGGAAAGGCAAGAGTGAATTTAAAGCTAGGGTGAGGGTGTGTGGTCCTGGAACACAGATCACCACTAGGTAAGTGGTGGAGTTTGGATTCCTCTGCCCTGTCTCCATATGCTTGCCTCCTGTGTGATGTAGACAGGTGCTACCTGGCCTAAAGCCGGGAGTTCTCCATCCACCTTAGCAGTGCCCATCTTCAGGCATATGGGAGAATTGTCCCATAGTATGTTAATGCTGGTGGTGTTCAAATCGTTGGGCCTCAAGACCCTTTCATACTCTTAAGTTACTGGGGGCCCCTAGTTTTGCTGGGAGTGGTGCTTTGTTCTAGTGTTACTTCTGTTGCTAAACAACCCACCAGAGGGGTTCAAGAAGATAGTCATATCACGCCCATAGTCAAGAGCTGCCTACTTGTTCTCTCAGCTAGCTTTCTTTGCTATTTTTTTCTTATTAACAAGGTTTTACTATGTGGCACTAACTGGCCAGAACATGCTCTGCTCACTCTGTAGACCAGGCTGGCCTCAGACTCACAGAGATTCCCCTGCCTCTGCCTCCTGCATGCTGGGATTAAAGATGTAGACCACCACCCCTACAATTTCTGTGCCTCCCCCCCCCAAGAAATGGCACCGCCCAGTGGGACCCCTTTCTTCTTATATCAATTAGCAATTAAGACAGTCCTCAATAGACATGCTCTCAACCCAACCTTATCTAGATAATTCTTCATTAAGACTCTCTTCCAACGGTTTCTGTCTAAACAGGAACCTGTCGCACTTTCCTTTCACAGAAGACTTCATATGAGATTTTTTTTCTACTTCTATTATGTTTGATGTTCCAAATACATTTTTAAAACTGGTTTTTGTTTTAAAAAAAAAAAGACTCTTCCAAGTGATTCTAGGTTGCATCAAGTTGATAATTAAAACTAACCACCACAGACTTTATTTTTCACACTTACCAAAGTAGAAATTAAACTAGAGAAAGCAAACACACAAGGATATACAAATCCATGCATACATTTGGCCATCGGAGTGCTCACATCCCAAATCTGGAAAACTGCACCATACGCTTGTGAGAGCAGAATTGAAGAAGCACGCGACAGCTTTTCCCTGAAGGTCAGGTCTAGACTCTACAGGATGCCTATGGGTCCCGTTACCACCTGCTTTTGTACTAAAGATGCCAGACAAGGCCTAGCAAGAGGTGCTGCGCTTGGCAGAGACGAGGCAGTAGCAGAGGCTAGTGAGGCTTTTTACAAGGTTCAGAGAGGCTGCCAAGTGGCTTTAATGTGGAAGATCTCCTGGGAAAAACAAAGCATTGGGGTGGTAAAGTGAGCCCCAAGGAGTCCCAAGGTCTGGGGTGGGAATGGCGGTGTTCACAGGGAGTGGGGGTTGGGGGGGTTAGCTCCTTGCCACACGGTGAGGCCTGTGCTCCCTCTGCAGTTTGCGGCATCCAGAAAGCCAACATCGTGGACCAGTTAGAGGAAAACCTCGTGAGCAGCACCGAGTTCCCCTGGGTGGTGTCCATCCAGGACAAGCAGTACACTCACCTGGCGTTCGGTTGCATTCTCAGCAAATTCTGGATCCTGAGCACCGCCTCCGCTCTCCAGCACAGGCCAGTGCTCCCGTGTGTGAGGGTTGGGAATGGGCTGTGTCCTGTAGGGGCCTGCAGGATGGACCCTGCGTGTGTGCGCCTGCGTCGAGGTCCTGAGATCACCAGTGGCTCTTGGGACTTTGCTATAAGGACCGAGGGTGCCTCCAGGGAAAAGGAAGACGCCATTTGTTGTGTCTAGGAAGTCCACTTGTGATTTTTTTTTTAATAATACGTACCAACTTGTTTTTTTTTTTAAAGATTTATTTATTATATGTAAGTATACTGTAGCTGTCTTCAGACACACCAGAAGAGGGCATCAGATCTCTTTATGGATGATTGTGAGCCACCATGTGGGTGCTGGGATTTGAACTCATGACCTTTGGAAAAGTAGTCGGTGCTCTTACCCATTGAGCTATCTCTCCAGCCCCCACTTGTGATTTTTGTCACAACCACGGAGGGGTGGGTTCTTTGATTATATACACCGGGTGTCCTTCCAGGATAAGTTAAAGAAGTCAACAGGAAGTCTTGACAAGCCCTGTCAAGACACCCAGGGCTTCACAAATGTCATCGCTACAGAGAGAAGCCCACAGAGAAAAGTGGAAAGAAATCAGAGCTGCTTTCAGAATGTTTTTCTCTGGGTGCTAAGGACACCCATGGCTCCTTTTCTCTAATTGCACTTACATATGGACCCCAAATTATATACCATAAGCTCAAATTCTTACAAATGAGAAAAAAATCATATGACTAAAGGATTTGGCAGCTGGGCAGCAGTGGTGCATGCCTTTAATCCCAGCACTTGGGAGGCAGAGGCAGAGGCAGGTGGATTTCTGAGTGTGAGACCAGCCTGGTCTACAGAGTGAGTTCCAGGACAGCCAGGGCTACACAGAGAAACCCTGTCTCAGAAAAAAAAAAAAAGAATTTGGCAAATATTCTAAAAATATTTTCATAAGTATTGTAGAATACCTTACTTCTAATACAATGAACTTAACTTTTGAGAATTAGCACGAAGAAGGGAATTTCAAACTCTTGGAAAGAAAGGGTTCATGTACAAAGTTGTTCATTGCATGGCTACTAACACTGAAAATGCCAGAAAGAAAGTAACCCCCTAAGGGACATTATGACACAGGCCTGTGATCTCAGCACTCGGAAGGGGGATGCAGAAGGACCAGGAGATGAAGGTCCTTGTTGAGTTTGAGGCCAGCCTGGGCTACATGAGACTTGGCCTCAAATCTGAACACAAACAAAACAAAAAACAACCAAAACAAAAAGCAAACATCAGTTATTCAGTTTTTTGTTTGTTTGTTTGTTGTGTGTGTGTGTGTGGGGGGGGGGTTCGAGACAGGGTTTCTCTGTGTAGCCCTGGCTGTCCTGGAACTCACTCTGTAGACCAGGCTGGTCTCACATCTCAGAAATCCGCCTGCCTCTGCCTCCCAAGTGCTGAGATTAAAGGCGTGCGCCACCACCGCCCGTCTCAGTTGTTCAGTATATCAGTCACAGATAAACAAGTAATAACTTCTTGCATACCCTGTATGTGAGATAGTAAAATAGCATAGGGATTTGTTTGTAGTGCTTGTGTGATGGGCACATGTGTGTGATTCCTGTTTGCGTGTCTAAGGGTGGCATGTAGTGTCTTCCTCCATTGTTTTCCACTTTACTGAAGCAGGGTCTTTCATTGAATCCAAAGCCCACTGATTGGGCTCGTTTGTCCAGAGTTCCCTGTCTCTGCCTCCTGAGACTAGGACTGCGGGCAAGCTACTTAGCTTTTATCTGGGTGCTAGGGACCCAAACTCTGGTCCTAATGCTTGCAAAGAGAGTGCTTTATCCACTGAGCCATCTTCCCAGCCCGAAAGTAGAATTAGCTTAATTGGCTAAAGAAATTAAAATGAAGACATGTGATAGGATATTCTGTAGCTGCTGAATTTTTAATACTTGCTTTATGTATTTTAAAATTACTTTTATTATTCTTTTAGAGCGCGTGTAAAATAATGGGCTTCATGTGGTGTTTATTTATTTTTTTTAAGATTTATTTATTTATTTTATTTATATGAGTACACTGTTGCTGTCTTCAGACACACCAGAAGAGGGCATCAGACCATTACAAATGGTCGTGAGCCACCATGTGGTTGCTGGGAATTGAACTCAGGACCTTTGGAAGAGCAGTCAGTGCTCTTAACCGCTGAGTCATCTCTCCAGCCCTTTTATTTATTTATTTTTTAATTAAATATTTTTATAAAATATATTTTAATCATGTTTCCCTCCCTCCAACTTCTCTCCAACTCTCCTCCTACTCAACTCTCTTCATTCAAAAGCAAAAACAAAATCTCACAAAAAACGAAAATCAAAACAAGCAGAAGATCAATGAAATTTAAAAAAAAAAAAAAGTCAAACAAGACCAAAGTCGAACAAAAGATTCCACAAAAATACCACTGAGTTTGATTTGTGTTGGCCAACTATTCCTGGACATGTGCCTTCCCTAAAATGTGGTTGATATACCCAGAACCCAGTGTCTCCACTAGAGACAACTGATTTTCCCTTTGCCAGCAGGTCTCCATTGCAAATGGCCCCTTGGTTAGGGCCGCTGCCTGTAGGTCAAGAAGGAATCAAACCTGCTGATACTCTAACCTGGAACTTTCTGTGTCTGCTTCCCATTCTCAGGGCTGGGACCCTGTCTGGCTTAGACCGGTGTAGGTCCTTTACACACTGCCACAGTCTCTAAGTTTGCATGCACATCAGTTCTGTTGTGTCTGGAAGGCATTGGTTCCTTGGAGTCATCCATCACCTCTGGCTCTTCCAATCCACCTCTTCTTCCTTATAGATCCCTGAGCCTTGAGAAGGAGGGGGTGTAATGAACACATCTCATTTAGGACTGAATACTCTCAGACTTTTACTCCCTGCACATTGTGGGTCTCTGTCTTAATTCCCACCTACTACAAGAAAAACCTTTTTTAAGAAAGATTTATTTATTATTATATGTAAGTAAACCATAGCTGTCTTCAGACGCGCCAGCAGAGAGCATCAGATCTCATTACATATAGTTATGAGCCACCATGTGGTTGCTGGGATTTGAGCTCAGGACTTCTGGAAGAGCAGTCGGTGCTCTTAACTGCTGAGCTATCTCTCCAGCCCAAGAAAAACCGTCTTTGATATGGTTTGCTTAAGGCACCTATCTGTGTGTATGTCATTAGGAGTCATTTTATTGCTGCATTCCTTTAGCAGAACAATAGTATTTCTCCCTAGGCCCGTGACCCACCTCGTCTCAGGTTCTTGGCCACTTTGTATCAGGTATGGGTTCTGTTTTGTGGAGTTGGTTGGTTACTCCCATAGTTGTGCCACTGTCACACCAGTCTTGCAGGCAGGTTGCTGTTGTAGGTCAGGGTTTATAGTTGGGTGACATTCATGATTACCTTTCTCCTCTGGTACTGTGCCGAATATCATCCAGAACCATGAACACTAGTCAGTATGAGTGAAGCTGCTATTTAGGCACCAGATCAACTTCTCCTTGTTCAAAGACTTAAGTGATGTCTTTCTTCAGCATTATGGCTGTAATTACCATAAAGTTGTAGAGAGTAACCAACAGCCTTAGCAATACTTTCTGATCTTTGGGGATCCCATGGGATTCCTTTGGCCAATGACTCAGTAATATGTAACCCATCCCTGACAATGAAGTTCACTTGGTGCCATGTGATGTCTAGTTCCATTTATCCTGCTTCTGCCTCCAACACTTCCACCACAATTTTCTGCTCCTCAATAATGAAGCAGGCCTGATTGTCCAGGGACACACTTAGCACAGATGCCACTGCCGATGTGCTTCTGTGTTTTAGGCAGTCTCCTAAAGTCTTAGGTCTTCCAACATGAAGCCCTCACAGTCTGGGCGCATACATACAGATTTGGGTGCTTTCCAAACCTTCTTGGTGTAAAGGTAAACAGTTGTATTGCCAGGGGTTTGAGATATCCTAGTTTTGCCCAAGGTTGTATTGAAGGAAAGCCTACAATACTGTGTCCAACTCTGGACCATTCTGAGTATCTCTAAGCACTGGAAATTATGTTTAAATAGAAATCCATGAATACAGGTGACTATCCACCATGAAAACATTCCTCAGTCACTAGTTTCCGTCCTTCCTGTGTTTCTCTTAAAAGTTTTTTTATGTGTTCATGGATGTCTATACATCTTTCCATATTGATTCTCACGTTTATTAACACAGACAGAATCCTTTCTCCTTTCGTTAGCTCAGGTTTCCATAACAAAATGTTGTAGACAGGGAGGGTTAGCCACAAAGTCCAAGGTTAGTGTGCCAGCATGTTGGCTTCCTTCTAGCTGTGTCTTCACATGGCTATTTCCCTCTGGGTGAAAATAGGACAGAAAAGAGATGTGGAAGGCTCCTAACATCAACCCGTCTCTCTCTCTCTCTCTCTCTCTCTCTCTCTCTCTCTCTCTCACACACACACACACACACACACACACACACATATATATACACACAATTATATACACATACACACATAAATGCATAAGTATATACATACACACATATACACACATACATATCACACACATATACATACATATATACACATACACACATATGTACACACATGTACATACATATATACACAGATATACACAGATATACATATACACACATACACACACACACACACACACACACATGAAAAGAAGAACTCTCACTCTCAGTTCATGTCTTCTCTGGCTCACTCTTTCTTTCCACTGAAGACTTTCTAGACATTGCTCTTTCTCTCCCATAGTTCCTCTGGCTTCCAGTATTAAATGTTTCTGTGGAGGCGTCTGAGGTGATTCTGGTTTTAAGCAGGGTGATGCCGACTGCTCATATGCCAGGGAGACGCGTGGCTCAGCCCTACTTCCCAGCCCCTGCCGTTATCCCTCATTTCACTCTCCTGAGTTTCATGAGTCGGACAAGAACTCATGTGTATGATCAAGCTTAGAGTGACGTCATCTCTGATGGACTGGATGTCCAGCTATGCCAGCTGGCTCCCATCTGTCACTCATGAGCCCCTCTTTACTCTTCCCCCTTCTGGTGGCCCCAGAGGGTGGCCCTATGTGGGTGACAGCATCCGTTTGCCTTGCCTACTGGTTCTTGATGGGTTGCATCAATGCGTCATACAATGACGGGAGGAGACACGACCATCAGGGTCTCTGTTCTCCTGAGGTGAAGTGCTGATTGGTTCCTTCATCCAAGATCCATAACTGCCTGACCCAAAATTCTTCTCACCTGGGGAGCCATCTGTGTCTGAGACCCGGGCTTTGCGAGACCACGCCTTAATGAAGACAGCGAAAGAGCGACTCAGAGTGATTCCCAACCTCAGTGCTCACACGCACACCACACACACACACACACACACACACACACACACACACACACACACACACACGAAAATGAAGACGGACGCACGAGAAAACTTTGCTAGCTTCCATCACCTTTTGGTCATTGTTGTCAATCGACTTTCTAAGGCTTTTTTTGTTGTTGTTGTTTTCTATTCTCCTGCATGCCGTTTCTAACTTGACTTTCATTCTTGACCTTTTTGCTGAGAATCTCCCCCCACCCCCAGCTTCTTCTGAGCTTATCAGCAGCAGATGTCGCCCGTCACTCCCTGCCGTCCTGCTTGGATGCTAAGTGTTCAGTCCTCTTTATGGCTTCACAGTGTGCACATTTGCTTCGAGTTCTCATAGTTTCTTGGGTGCGTCCCAAGGGACGAAGAAGAGAACACCCAGTTGAACTCCACCACTGTGATGCCATGTCTGCCCGCTCCTAAGCCATCTCATATTACCCATAGGATGTGTAAGGAGAGAAACGTCAAATTGCTAAGACTGTGAGTGAGAGCTGGTATGATTGCTACTATGTTTAAAACCACTTCATATGGAGAAAGCTATCCAGTAACATGTAGACAGATGATCTTTGGTTGGTAAGATGAATGTATTAAGACAGAAGAATCCCCCGTGAGACCTTGGGCTCACAAGGGAAAGCACAGACCTAGAAATTCAGAGGAAATTCCCTGGAGACTGAGTTCAAAGGTAGGAGTAAAAATTAACGCAGGGTTTGAACAGATGCCTCAGCGGCTAGAATGTTTCTTGCTCTTCCAGAGAGCTTAAGGGTGATTCTTAGTGATATTAAGTAGCTCACAACCACTCCAGAGCCAAGAAATCCAATGCCTTCTTCTGGCCTTGGGAGGTATATAGCAGCACACGTTCACACACACACACACACACACACACACACACACACACACTAAAAACAAAAACAAAATACCCAAGGGGGTGGTTTGGATGAGCATGCCAGGTTGGAAATAAAAGCCATGAGAAATGAGGGAAGTGGGATGCTTCTTTGCCGCCTTGACCTTTCAAAGTCCCTTTTGTTGTCACTCTCTAGGAAGGAGGTTATTGCCGTTGTTGGTATATCTAACATGGATCCCCGACAGACTGACCACAGAGAGTACTCAGTCACTACCATCATCCCCCACGAGAACTTCAACAACCACTCAATGAGCAATGACATAGCCCTCCTGAAGACAGACTCTGCCATACATTTCAACGACCTGGTCCAGGCCATCTGCTTCCTGGGCAAAAAGCGACATAAACCACCAGCCTTGAAGAACTGCTGGGTAGCAGGATGGAATCCCACGACTGCAGTTAATGCATTCCTTCTCCTAGAGGATGCTATGTGTGTGCTGGCAGTGTGTGTGTGGGGGGGGGGGGGACTCAGATGGACTTCCTTAGGGTCCTTAATCAATCAGGGTGCTTGATGTTTAGGGTTGATTCCTAATGTTTGCCTTTGTGGGTAGGCTCTCCTCCCCCTCCTCCTCCCCTTCTTCCCCTTCTTCTTCCTCCCCCTCCTCTTCCTCCTCCTTCTTTCCTTCTTCCCTCTCCTTTTTTCCTTTATTTTCTTCCTCCTCTCCTCCCCTCTCCCTCCTTCTCTTCCTCCCCCTCCTCTTTCTCCTCCTTTTCTTCTCTCCTCCTTTTCTTCTTTGCTCTCCCTCCCTCCCCATTTTCTCCTCTCTCTCTTCCCACTCCCTCCCCTCCCCCTCCTCTTCCTCCCCCTCCCTCTCTTCCCCCTCCTCTCCCTTCCCCTTTCCTTTCTCCCTCCTCTCCCCTCCCCTCCCCTCCTCTCCTCTCTCCCTCCTCTTTCCTCCCTCCTCTTTCCTCCCTCTCTTACCCTCCCTCTCCTCCCCCTCCCCTTTCTCTTCCCCCTCCCCTTTCTCTTCCCCCTCCCCTTTCTCTTCCCCCTCCCCTCCCTCTCTTCCTCTCCCCCTTCCTCTCCTCTTTCTTCTCTATTCCCAAGTAGTAAACAAGCAGCAAACTGCCTCACCAAATGCCAGGAGTAGTAAGGGGACTAGAGCTGTGTGTACTCTTACCTAAGTCACCCTTTTTCTGCCATCTTGGGGAAGAATGAAACAAGGAAATGAGTTGACTTTAAGTGTGAAAGAAGGGTGAATTGTTCTCTGTTTGTTTACAGATTCAAAGCAAAGAGATCGTTTTCAGTAAAAACTCAGACACAGGTTCTGATTTCTCTGGGTAAATGGAGCTTTTCTGCTGGCTCCTGCTTGGCTCCGTGAGTCGCTGTTGTCTTGACACAGGATCATGTTCTTGTTACTAACTCTTGGGCTCTCTGTTGCATGGTCCAGACAGGAACTCACATGACAATGAGCATCCTGCGAAGAATCTCCGTAAAAGACATTCAAGTGTGTCCTTTAAACAGACAGTGGAACACGGAATGTGGCAGTCACATGAAGGAACCCAACAGTGTTTGCCTGGTAAGAACTTGATCCAGTAGTACCCAAATCCCAAAAGCCATCATGCGTTGCACCCGAGGGACCGAGGGATCACAGGAGCACCTCCTTACTGGACAAGGGAATGAAGGACAAAGAGACAGTGACATGAGATTCATGTCTCTGGTAGAAATAACATTTAGCAGGAAGCGGGTACTCAAAAAAATGACTGTGATATATCATGCCTATAATCCTGTAGCTCAGCAGGCCAAGGCAGAAGGATCGGGAATTTAAGACCAACCTGAACTACATAATCACATCTTAACTTGAAAAAGAAAGAAAAGTCTGCTGCAAGGACTACACGGGGTTTACTATTTTCAGTGTAATGATTAAGTATACCCAAGTCACAGATGCTCATTAGTGAGCTAAAAATGAAAGGTATGAGTCCCGCTTCCACTTGTGGGTATGTATACAGTATACAAGTCTACAGGGTTGGAGCCACCGTATCCAGCATCCATGGAACCTAGATTCTCTTTTGATGCAGTTTGCCAGGAACTGGGGATTTCTTCTGTAAGAACCCCTGCTCTCTACACAAACAAGTACTGCAGAGAATGCTTGTCCTATGGTCTGAGAAAAATGTGCAGAATTCACTGCCATCTGGTTCAGGTCCTCTAATGTCTAAACCCAGACTAATGTGGCTTTCTAAGGCTAGTTGATAAATGTTAGAGCAAGGAGAAAAACTTCAAACTAGCAGGCAAAGTTCTCTCTCTCTCTGTCAGTCTCTCTCTCTCTGTGTATGTGTGTGAGAGAGAGAGTAAAAGAGAGACAGAGATAGACAGAGACATAATATACTTTGGGGATCAAACCTAGGACCAAAAGTATGCTAGGCAAAAGCTCTACTACTGAGCTACATCCTCGACTTAAATCTGCCTTTGTAAACGTCAATCACCTCTCTCATCTACGAATAACCCTCAAGACTCCTCTGGCCATGATGCTTTTTCTCCAAGAGGAAGACAAGGGGTTTTTTTTTTTAGAGTAAGAACACACCCCACCCGCACACACACACCTTTCTGAAAAAAAAAAAAATCTTTGGATCTCAAAGGCTTGGTGGTTCTCATTCAGCAGCAAGTTTGCTCTCCCTGAAGTGGCTCAACATTGTTCAACTGCTCTGTGCTTGGCTCCCTGCCCAGGGAGGACCTCAGTCTCTGCTGCTGCTCCTTCCTCCTCCTCCTCCTCCTCTTCCTCCTCCTCCTCCTCCTCTTCCTCCTCCTCTTCTTTTGTTTTTGTTTCTTCTGTTTTGCTAAGACAGAGTCTCTCTCTGTGTACCCCTGGCTGTCCTGGAACTCATTCTTGTAGACCAGGCTGGCTTCAAACCCACAGAGATCCCACGTGCTAGGATTAAAGGCATGTGTTACCACTGTTCTTCTTCAATTGGATGTTCTAAAAACAGTAGAAGTCCTAGCTATTTAATAAAATTCCCATAGCAGTCATCCCACCAATCCAGTAGCACACACTTCATCATACCTAAGATGCCATCAATTGTAGATGTTGGCATAATTTTACATGATGTTCAGTACAAATAGAATGATGCTGGTTAGATTTTGCCACCAACAACTCCAAAATACATCATCTTTTCCAAGATGCTAAGTGTTGGAGTATGCCTAGACCCCGGAACTATGGTATATTGTTAATGTATTAAATGATCACCCTGCAAAATTGTTGTTAACTGTGGCACCCCTGTTAAATCTTTCATATATATGTATGGAGTGCATGCAGGGTACACATGTATGTGGGTTCACGTGTGTACATCTAAAACCATTGCCTTCCTAGATGAATCCCTTACTTCTTGAGGCAAAGTCTGTTGACTGAGTCTGCAGTGTGATCATTTGATGTGGCTAGTCTGGCTAGCCTACGTGGCCCCTGTGTCTCACGCAGCCTCTGGAGCTCACCGGGCACTGACAGCATCTCAGCATCCAAGTTCCAGCCCTCAGGCTTGCTCAATACACGCTTTATCCACTGAGCCATCCTCGGCTGCTAACCTTTAGCTTTTGAACTGAATTTTGCTCACAAAACATCTAACAATGACTTCAGTATTTTGAATGTTTTCCTCTCTTGGAAATGGGATCTGGTGTCTGGATTCGGAGCACCACACTTGTCGGGTATAGAAGAAACTTCCAGCTTTGGAATCTAAGGATTTTCCCCATGGACCCAGAACAGCTGCTGTGGACCTTTACTCTTTACTTTGAAAGTTTTTACAACTCTTAGAGGTTTTGTGGGATGTCCAGGGAGAGGACCACCCAAAGAGAGGGGCCCCTCTATGTGGTAGCTGCCCCTCACCCCAGGAGGTAAGACAGAGCTGCTTCAGGGGCCCTGGGCCAATGGCTTCTGCTGCTTTTACTTCAGCAACTAAATATCATGGCTCTACTAGGTGAGGAAGAACACACATACACACACAAAAAAAAAACCTCGTTCATTCTGACCTGGGGTTAGCAGCAAAGCCATGTGCTAGCTGGCCAGGGCCGTCTGTGCCCACTACTGTGCACCAGGACCTCAAGCTGTGTGTCCCAAACTCCATCCATTTTCTTCCTCCAGAGCAGTTCTGATCAGCTGGGGGTGGGACCAGTGAGAGGTTGAGACCGCACCAGTCATCCGCAGGGGCCTCTGTGCCCCGAGCAGCCTTAGTGTGTTCCGGGTAATGGTCATTCAGCAGTCCTAGGTGGACAGCCAGAACTCTGGAATAGCCTTTCAACCATCTGCTATTTGGCAGTGTGGGGGGACACAGTGGACTGGGAAAGAAATGGAAGTACAGGGGTGCCGAGCGGGCAACGCAGAATAGGATACAGACTCTGTTACCCGTAAACTGTCTCTACCCAGGTGTGATGTTGTCTTTGCAGAATGTATGTGCCACACCTCTGCCCTGTTTCCAGTCGTTCCTTCTACCATTAACACTCATCTCTGCTCTGCCTGTCCTTCCTAAGCAAGGGGGAGTGTAGTGGGAGGGGACACCCCAGGCAGGGCCATTACCCAGGCCACAGACAGAGCAGAAAGGTCATCCTTTGCTGCTTTGCAAGAGCAACATATCATTGGCCAGCCTGCCTGGCTCTTCCATTCAAGAGGGCCATAAATTAAGGAGAGTGAATAGTCCTTCCTCTGTGTTAGACCCAAGATGGACCCTGGGATGCAAGTGGAGATTTGACACTTGCAGAAGAAGGGGGCCTTGGGTGGGACAGGTGAGATAAATGAAACCTGGTAGTCATCTTGAGCCTTCCCCCACTTTCACAACTTCCTGCAGAAAAATTACGGCCCCTATAATCCCTCCGTAGCTAATGATCGTAACTCATACTTTACTGCACGCCTGACACCAGTGCTGACCAACACTAGCTCATCTCCTGCATTGCATTTGAACCAGGCTGCTTGCCACAGTCCAAACAGCAAGAGCAACAGACCACTGGCCAGCTTACCTGGCTCTTCTAGTCAAGGGGGCTGACTGGTGAGTCTGCTAAGCCTCTGCCTTGTTGCCTTGCGTGAGATAAGGTGTGAGGCGTAGAACTCCTGACCCCCAGAGGGCTGCTCCTTCAGGAAAGGGGAAGACTGCAGCTGTGGCAGGGGCCAGGAAGCTGTAGATCCAGCTCAGCTCTACTTCCTGGGGGACACTGGGCCTCCCTCCCCTCCATCCAGCCTCTCCTTAGGAAGAAAGAAAGAAAAAGGAGGTATGATCGTTCTAACCCAGAATGGAAAGAAATGCTGGAATTTGAGGGATGGGAAGCGCAAAGATAGGAAGGCTCACAGGACTAGGAAAGCACAAGGCCGTTTAAATTGAGCCAGGAGGCTAAATTTGCATAGTACAAAGAAAAATTGGGCCAAGGAAGTAGCCCTTCTGGAGGGTGCTTGCCTTGCAGGGATTTGATCCCTGGCCCTGCACTAAAAACCAGTTGTGGTAGCTGGTACTCCCAGCACGAGGGGGTGAGTCACAAGGATCAAGAGTTCAAAGTCATTTAGCTGCATAGTGAGTAGATGTTATGAGATACAGACTCAAAGAAGCAGGCAAGAGAAAGAGAGAGGGAGAGGGGCAGAGGGAAAAAAGAGGCAGAGTGTGTGTGTGTGTATGTGTGTGTGCATGTGCCTATGTTGTAATTGGTGGTGGCTGTCTAGATTTTAAATAGTAGCCTATAATTTGCCCCATTTCCAGAGAGAATCAATGCAAAACTTTCTAAAACACACCGGTACAAGATCTGCTGAAAAGGAAGGTTTTTCTGAGACCTGAAGCCCTCTCCTGTCCTTTATCCCAGGGGGAACCAGGAAGCCCGATGATGTGTCAAGTACAGAAGTTTGATCTCTGGATCCTGAAAGGGCTCCTGACCTATGGAGGTGACTTGTGCCCTGGCCGGTTTCTGTACACCAATGTGGAAGACTACAGCGACTGGATCAAGGCCATGACGAGGAGGGATGGCCTCT
Organism: Apodemus sylvaticus; assembly: GCF_947179515.1. Lineage (NCBI taxonomy): Eukaryota > Metazoa > Chordata > Mammalia > Rodentia > Muridae > Apodemus > Apodemus sylvaticus. The sequence continues at coordinate 34,923,792 of NC_067492.1, forward strand.
CCCTATCCTCGCTCCACCTCTGGAAGAACATGGTCCCTGAGATCCCCTTTCACCAATCAAATATTGCCCTGACAAAGAATTCGTATTCTGTACATAGCTCTGCTGAATGGCCCCACTCCTACTCCCGAGGGCAAAGCGTGTCCACTGTGTACAAGCAGCAAGATGCTGGGCAGAACTTCAGGGTAAATGTGCAACCGGCAACAGGCAGGCCTTCGAAGGTGGCTATTCAACCCTTGTACTACGACTACTACGGTGGGGAGGCGGTGGAAGGCGGGGTTGTGGCTGGCCAGAACAGGCTGCATTGGTCCCAAGAAAGGATCTTGATGTCCTTCGTGCTTGTTTTCTTGGGCAGCGGTGTCTAGCTAGGAGCTAACCTACTACCACAGAGAAGAAGCTCAGAGTGCAAGGCACTCAGCATCTGCCGTACTGCCCTGGTGTCTGCTCTTGATAGGTGGCCTCCCCCTGGGTGACCACGGGCAGGCCCACAGCGGCACCAGGTTGGCTCTCCTTCCTCTGTCCCACTCCCATATATGGGAAGGTCACTTTCATTTATGCTTGTGAACTAAATGTGGGCTAACACGTGTCAAACGATTAGAGTGCCCTTGTGGTTCTTTCAGTGTTAATGCTTTCAGGGGCCAGGCTGCAAAGATAGTCCCATGGGGAGATGTGGTCCTACAGGTGACCATCAGGATGTGGCCTGGTAGTGGGGGGCACGCTAGCTGGGCACAGGCAACAAGTGAGAGAACCCCATTGATGGAAAATAATAGAGAACTTTAATGGGTCACTTCTTGGTCCGCAAGCTGCCGGCTGCTCCTGGCTATTTCCCAGGGGGGCGAATCATTTGCAGCTGCTCATCCGAAGTCTTCATCTTATTCCAGGCCTTCCGGTACCCTTTTAAAGACATCTATAAAACAAAAAAAGGGGAGGGGGAGAGGGGAGAAGGGTTACTTGGGAAAGACAGAATGTGCCTGAGCTGAAAGCCACCGCCATCTTTGAGCTGCTGTCTATGCAGGTGGCCCTGTTGGGGGCTGGGCTCTTGCAGTGTACCCTGCTGGTGGACAACACCATAGGGCAATGGAGTCCCAAAAGCTCTTTCTAGAGCTGGGATGTGGCTCAGTTGGTTTAGCGTGTGCCTAACACTCTCAAAGGCTTGGGTGCAACCCACCGCACCCTATCAACATTGGAGTGGTGATGAACGTAGGAGGTGGGGAGATGGGGATCAGAAGGTCAAGGCTATCCTCAGCTACAAACTAAGCTAAATTACACTGAAGGATAGACTAGGATGTGTGGGATCCTGTCTCAGAAAAGGAAAAGGTAGTGGTGGCGCATGCCTTTAATCCCAGCATTTGGGAGGCAGAGGCAGGCGGACTTCTGAGTTTGAGGCCAGCCTGGTCAAAAAGTGAGTTCCAGGACAGCCAGGGCTACACAGAGAAACCCTGTCTCAAAAACAAACAAACAAAAAAGAAAAAAAAAAAAAGGAAAGGAAAAGAAAAGCAAAACAAGACAGCAACAACAAAAACCTGAAAGCCTGTTTTAAAGAGTTTTGTTTTGGTTTGGTTTTGGTTTTTTTGGTCCAGGGAAATGAGATGGTGCATGTCCCCAATGGGTTCTCTTCAGTTCCAGGTATGATGTACCCCAAGTTAGGTCCCTAATGTCCTGTCACCAAGCTGCCATATGAGGGAACTGGAACTAGGGTCGAGATGCCAGATTCCCCAGCAGCCCATGTGATTTTTAAGCCACACTAATGACACCCTAAGTGGGCGGGCCATATGAGGAGGTCTAAGCACACACAGCCCAGCTCAAAGGCTGCAGGCTTGGCTGTAAACCAGGGACCTACAGGAATCATGGAAATGTGTGGAGCTGGGTTCTAAGAACCATCAGAAACAACTTTTTTTTCTTTTCTTCTCCCTCCATCCTTTTTGCCCTCAGCCCCTTCCTTCCTTCTTTCCTTCCTTCCCTTCTTCCTTCTTCTTCCTTCTTCCTTCTTCCTCCTCCTCCTCCTCCTTCTTCTTTTTCTTCTTCTTCTTCTTCTTCTCTCTCTCTCTCTCTCTCTCTCTCTCTCTCTCTCTCTCTCTCTCTCTTCAGGCAGGGTCACACTATGTAGTCTTGAGCAGCCTGGAATTCTATATAGAGACAAGGCTGGTCTCAAACACAGATCTCCCTGCCTCTGCCTCTCAGTGCTGGGGACTAAAGGTGTGACCCCCACATGCAGCTTCTCCTTTTCTTAAAAACTATCTTCTCCAAAGAAGCAGAAATTAATAAATCTAAAAGACTCTAAAATTCATTATGGAAACAAACAACTAAACACATCTATGTCGTAAGCATCTCTTCCTGACCCTAAAGTACATTGTCCCTGGTTGTTAAAAATGGAGCTTAGAAGGAAAATCATTGTTCATTTTGGCTGAGCAGTTGAAACATCTGCAGAGGTTTCACACAGATGCAACATGCCCAACATCCCTGTAAGTTCAGCCCTGAAGAACAAGAAAGGTGTTGACGGCTTGAGATACTTGGTGATCCCATAACCAGGGCTAAGTCAGACTCGATCCCGCCTGGGGACAGCAGGCTCACCTCTGCGATCTCCACCTTCCGCTCCCACATCTTGATGGTCTTCTCCAGGTCCCCGTTCAGGATTTTCTCCTTGACGTACATCATTACCTGTGGAGCCCGGAACTCAGCCAGTTGCTTCCGTAACTTATTGTTCAAGATATGGGCTTTGGCCCTGTCCTGTAGGAAAGGACCCATTAGTCCATGGAATTCTGGGAGCTCCTGCTCCATCCCCACATCTCAGTACAGTTCTAAAATGGAAGGTGACAGCAAGTGGGGGCCCCCTCTGAAGATTCTGGGTTTTTCTACCAGATAGTGATGTTTTCATCTGGCTTAAAAACCCTAGAGTGGCTAGGATCCTCATCCTTTTCTTTCCCCTCCCTATTTTGTTTACTATGCTTTCTCTTGATTTCTCAGTCTGTTTTGTGTGTGAGATTGTGCATTTATATATGCTTTGGGTCCATCAGTCTTGATTCACTTTCCTGTCTTCTTGTATTGTAAAATAAACATAACATTCACTTGCTATTTTAAGTAATATCTTTGAGCACACAGTTCAATGGCATTGGGTCCATACTGTGAGGAATCAATGGCAGATTTAAGCTATTAGGAGAAGCAAGCTCCGAACTTGAAGATACATGGGTAGAGATTATGCAATATGAAGAGAGGCAGTGAAGACACTGAGAACTGGCAGTTTGGGAGAGAAGTAGACAGCCTGAGTTACTACACATTAGTAGTAACAGAAGGGAAAAGGAAGAGGAACAGAAAAACTACTCAAGACTTCCATGGACAAGAACCTCCCAGTTTTTTATTTTAAAAACACTAAGCTCAACACCCAGATAACTTAGACAAGCTCCACAGAGGATAAATGCAAAGAAATCCATCCCAAGTACAGCACACTCGAACCACTGAATGATAAGGCGAAGGGAGGGGCTTGAGACGCAAGAAAAGCAACCACAATCAGTCCTGTAGGCGAGCCTGGCGAGAGCAACAGCTGGCTGCTCATCGGAAACAATGTTAATTGTTAAAATAGAAAACAAATATGTGGCATAAAGAACTTCCTTAGGGCTGGAGTGGTTAAGAGCACTGACTGCTCTTCCAGAGGTCCTGAGTTCAATTCTCAGCAACCACATGGTGGCTCACAACCATCTATAATAGGATCCAATCCCTTCTTCTGGTGTGTCTGAAGACAGTAACAATGTACTCACATAAATAAGTAAATGTTTAAAAAAATACTTCTCTAAATAGTGTAATAATTTTACTGTAAGTATAAAATTTATACAATAAAGGACTATTTCATTTTGTTGTTTTGTTTTGTTTTGTTTTGTTTTGTTTGGAGACAGGCTCTCTCTATGTAGACCAGGCTGTCCTCTGGCTTATAGACATCTACCTGCCTCTGCCTCCTGAGTTCTGGGATTGAAGGCATGAGCCACTATCTCCAGCATGAGGCAATTCAAATGAGGGAGCAATGGAAAGATTCCCTCATCAAGGAAAACCCAGAGAAACCTCGCACATGCGCCTTGTGATGAATACTAAAGGAAATTCTGTACGCTGGAAACAAGTGCCGGCAGAGGGGCCATATTAAAGGATTAAAAATGAAGTTATAATTGCTTAGTTGTTGTGCCCTTAAAACTTGTTAAATAGATCTAGTTGCTCTGGCTCAATTATTCGGGAACTAGCTGGGTTAAGAGGAAACTGCAGCACTCATATAAAACACTACCACCACTCTCTGCTTCCGATTTTTGGATCAATATGCAAGCTCTCAGCAGTTCCGGCCACCGTGCCTTTGCCCGGTGGACTTTGCCCGGTTGGCTTCATGGACGCCAACTCTCTGAAACCGTACCCCCCCCCCCAAAATTAAATGATTTGTTTTTATAAGTTGCCTTAGTCATGGTATTTTATCACAGAAATAGAAAATTACCTAAGAGACTAGGCTAAGTATAAACCTTTATAAGAAGCCTTGTAAGAAGCCCTGGGATCAGGTGGGCAATGGTGGCACACACCTTTAATCCCAGCACTTGGGAGGCAGAGGCAGGAGGATTTCTGAGTTCGAGGCCAGCCTGGTCTACAGAGTGAGGTCCAGGTCAGGTCAGCCAGAGCTACACAGAGAAACCATCTCAAAAACAAAAACAAAAAACAAAAACAAAAAAGCAGCCCTGGGTTAAATCCCCAGCACTGAAAAGATGAAGCTAACAAGAAAACTAAAAGGTACTAAATAATGAAATCCAGGACTTCAAAACCTGAGTTTTAAGTTTTAATGATTATCTAATGTGAGGGAAAACCCAAGGCCAGGCTGCACCGTCAGCTTCGCCACCTCTCCGTGTCCTAAGGCTGGACTTTTCTGTGGGAGTTGCTTCTGCATCAAGCACAGGAGGTGCATGAACAGCACAGTCTGATATAATCCTGCGCTGTTGTGATCACTGTGAGCAGGTTTGGGCCACACATGCTCCCGGGATCCACTCAAAACCATGACACTAATAACCGTACTGATGACTTAGAAACGGACAAGGCAGTGTTACAGGCGGGCTCATGCAGTCCCCAGCACAGGCTGAAAACAGTCCTATCTTGAACTGAGGCCAGGCCTTCTGCCCAGGAAGCCAATGGACTCTCTCCCCTACCCTCCCCGAAGGATCACTTCTCTTTGGACAACATCCTTGTATGTTACCGTCACAGAGGCTCAGCTACATGTTCTCAAAGCACACAAAGTTGACACCACCCACCCTTCCACACACTGACTGTTGGCTTTGGGGTGAGTTCTGGCTGGCCAGAGGTCACAGTCCTTCCATCTCTGCTACAGTCTTCTCACGCTGAGCATCCAAAGGACAGTTACGCTCCACAGAGCACTCTCCCTCCCCCTCCCTCCACTCGTCCCTCCCTCTCTCTACCCTTAATGTAAAACACGTGCATTATGTGTCGTATCGGTTACAGTACCATATACCTTATGTATTTTTAAGAGGTTATACACACAGAACTCCAGAACTCTGGGCGAACCACTCTGGCATTTCCTGTGGACTCTGTTTTCTTTGTGAGCAAACCCTAGACCATCACCCAGTAGCTCATGTAGCATCACTGAGCTGTAAATCTAGCATCTGCTCTTGTGTGTCAAAGCTATGTTGATTTTTGTGGTCTGGGCTCTTTCTCTGGAGTCTCGGTGGACAGTGACCCTTGCGGACAGAAAGAGGCACGCATCAGAAGGGTCACACTCTGTCCTCTTACCTCCTCTGCTTGAATGGTTTCTTTTTCGATTTTCCCAAGTAGCTCGTTTCTCAGCAAGATCTCCTTGTCCAGATTGGTGTAGACCTCCATCGCCCGATGAAGCTTGTTCTGAAACACACCGGCATGGCGCCCGCTAAGAGGAGCTTTCGGCATGGTGGGGAGGGGGTCATGAGCAGAAGCAAGGCCATCCATTCCTACAGAATCATTCACATCAGCGTGGGACTGCCAAAGGTATCTGAGAAGTGGCTGGAGGGAAGGGGAGGACCTTGGGATCTTGGCCTATGCCGGAGATGCTGAGGGGTCCAGCAACAGGACTCAAATCTTGCCCCACTGCTTTTTAAGAACTTAGGTAGCCAAACGTCAATGATATGCTCACCTTGCTAGGTTTTGAGGAGACATCCTGGTAGAGAATAGAACATTGTGCCTGGCAGGGACTGGTCCTTCAATAGTTGTGATGACTACCTCAGGAAGGTGCAGAGAGAGGAAGAGGGGAGCTCCCCACAGAAGGGTCTGACCCCTCTCACTTAAAAGTAAGGGAGCCAGGGTTTGAACAAATGCAGTGTGATTCCTCAGCCTCCGTACACATCTCTGCCTAAAGGAGCTGGGCTTGCTGGGGTCAGAGAATCCTGCAGGAGCTCCTCATGGGTGTCCACATTATTTGCCCTTCAGTGTCCCCAGGCCCCTGCTGCTTAGATTGGCCTCCTCTGGAACCTGCTCCCTGGCACCTCTCCTGCAGAGACATCTCCAGAAATGCTAGAATGTTCTCTGTCTGGCTCCGTAAAGGAAGAGAGGGCAAGAAGACAGAAGAGGAGATCTCAAAGCTCAAAGGGAGGAGGAAGGGGCAGGGGCATTGCCCGAGCAGTTCAAAACTTAGAGAATGCAGAGGCTGGAGCCATCACCTGGGAGCCGGGGGCTCATAGGAGCCATTCCATCCTGGTCCTTTCAGATTCTCCTAGTTAGCAAGTCCTCTAGGATCTGCCAGACAGTTACCTAGCAACAGCTTGTCTCTGCCAGCCAGGTTTTAGCCAGGAGTCAGGCTTGTAAGAAGACCACTCTTTCTTCCCTCCCTCCCTCCCTCCCTCCCTTCCTCCCTCCCTCCTTCCTTCTCCCCTCCATCTACTCTCTCCCTGTCTTCTTTCTTCCTACATTTCCCTGGCCGCCCTCTTCCCCTCTTTCTCTCTTCCTCTCTCTGTCCTTCTCTGCCTTCCCCCTTCTCTGCTCCTACCCCTTCTCCAGGTCCCCTTCCCTTCCCCCAAATAGACTCCCTTTTATACTAGGCCTGTCCTATGGCTGATTCTTCATGGGGACACCTTGGCAGGGCGAGCCAAGGAAATCCCTCCCTCCCACCACATCACACCGCGTTTGTATCAAACACAACACTCCTTTCTTTAAGCCTCCGTTCCTATTCCCTGCTCTGTGTGAGGATGAGAAACCAGACAAGAGAGTCAGCGTGGGGTGCAGGGGTGAGGGCAGTATTTTTGGAGGGGCTGACTACTCAGGTAGGGGGGAAGAAGAGCCAGGGAAGCCATTTGCCTAGTTTTGGGAGTCAGGGCAGAATGGACAGTGCTCTGTTGGGCCAAAAGATGCTGATGCACTCAGGTCAGCCGCTTGAGGTCACTACAGAGAAGACAGACCCAGCTCTCCGGTGTGACGAAATCACCTCAGGTCCTGTGATTAGAGCCACTCCTTGTCTCCCTTAACTAAGGGCACAAAGCAGCTGAGTTCTCTGCCCATGAGCCCACCAGGCTGAAAGCGAGGAAGTGGCCAGGACCAGGGCTTGTGTCTGCGTCTTGAGGGCCTCTCTTAAGCACAATGGTTGTTGGGAGAATGCATTTTCTTCAAGTCATAGCACTGAAGGGTTTCTTCCTGACAACAGCTTAGAGGCCACCTAGGATCTCTTCCATCAAGGCTATAATGGAGGACTTCTGGCCCCCAAATTTCACTTCAACTTCATATCTATGACTTGCTTTTGCAATAAATAAATAAATCTTTTGATGGGCTCATGGGATAAATCAGACCTTCTGGACACCTCCTTAAGATCAACTTGGCCTCGTAGTCACATCACAGAAATGACCCCATGCCCAGAGCCATTACCTTCCCCCGTTCAGATTTGCATTACACAGTGTGTGCACCTGTGGGTGTGGCTTAGAATGCCATCCTCCTCAGGGCACTGGGTCACTTAAGGCAGACAAGGGTGATTCGGGGTGGCTGTAATCACATGCTTATGCCCCGCTGGACTCACCAGGCAGGCCTCAGGATATGGAGTCAGAGAAAACACCAGAATCACTCACACTCAGACTCACTGCAAGCGTGTCTGCCTGCATGGTCTCCCTGTATGGTCTCAGAGCTCTGCCCTGAGCCTTTGGCCCTGTGCCCGGCGTGCATGGGCACTGGATTTTGCCACTAGAGGGGAGTTAGTCTGAATGTTTTCAACAAGGTCTCTTACTTGGGTGCTTGCTATCTGTGCTGTCAAACAGCCCCTCCTTTCACCTTCTCATGACCACATGAAACTTGGTCCAGGAATGAGACATGGACCCTGCCTCTGGCAGCTGAAGCACCCCTACCGGATAGAGCACCAACATTCGCCATAACGGAGCAAACATCCAATCCCAGGTGAAGTCGGACTTCCCAAGTCACTCCTGTCCTGCCTCCATTTCTCTCCCAGGAGCTGATGACTGGGACATGAGAGGAGCCCACAGGAAGAAGAAAGATAGACTCTCCCTCAGTTTGTTACTGGGGTCCACTCTCAGAGCCCTACAGAGTCCATCTCCTTCAGCTCCATCTTGGTTCACCTTCACAGGAAACAGGCTTGCCCGCAGCATCCTGCCTGGCCGGCTATGCTGCTGCTTTCTTTTCTCCAGCCGTCTACACTGTGACTTCAGACAGGCTCTTCAACCTAGCAGCTTCACCATGGCAACCACAGCTCCACTGCCCAAACTCCACAAGTCCGGGCAGGCCCGGAGCTGCCGGACTGTCTCTCTGGGAAAAGGTCAAGGCCCAGGGAGAGCTAGCCAAGTCCTACCCAGCTCTCCGGGTATCGAGGACCTGGAAGTCACCGGGACGGGTCTCATTTTGAAGCAGCTGTTCAGATGGGATAAGCCAGATGTGAATGGTCTGCTCGCTCATCACATGTGAGCTTCGAAACGTTGGCTCAGTAGCTGTCTGTGCTCTGCAGGATGAAGGAAGGCTCACCTGGTGGGCATGCTGCGCAGGCAGTTCCTGCTGGCTCCAGTTTATGACTGGACAAAAATCTCAGCAACTTTGCTTTAGGTCTTTTCTGTCACTGTTTGTTTGTTTGTTTGTTTGTTGTTTGTAAAGGAAAACGTTGAGCAAACAAATATAAGTCTTGTCTCACAGTGGGAGAGTCCAAGTCACTTTGTTTTGCTTTTTTTGTTTGTTTGCATTTTTTTTGTTTGTTTGTTTTTTGTTTTTTGTTTTTTGGATTTGGTTTTTTTTTTTCGAGACAGGGTTTCTCTATATAGCCCTGGCTGTCCTGGAACTAACTCTGTAGACCAGGCTGGCCTCGAACTCAGAAATCCGCCTACCTCTGCCTCCCACAGTGCTGGGATTACAGGCATGCGCCACCACTGCCATCCAGCTGTTTTGCTTTTTTTGTGTGGAGGATTTTTGGATTTTTGTTTGTCTGGAGGAGGCAAAGCCTCACTGTATTGCCCAAGCTGCCCCTACCCTATCCCCAAGTACGGGGGACTATAGACACCGGCTGCAAATTCCCATTGTTTATCACATTTCTGTGTGCCAGACGAAGGCCACAAGAAAGCTACCAAGCTCCAGCCGTCCCTGCCACCTAGGCACAAGGTCAAGTGCCAGCAAACTCACTCTGGAGAGCCAGATAGTAAACGTCCAGCTTTGCAGGACCAGAGGCAAAATTTTACACAGTATGTAGGTGCATATGCTAACGAGGAAAAGCCCTCAGGTCCTACAAGGGTTTTACTAAAGAACGTGAGAACATTATGACCAGGTAGGATGCTTTTGAACAGAACTGGTAAGGTGGCTCAGTGGGTAGACCTGTCTGCCGTCATGCCTGTCAGCCTGGGTTTAATCCACATGGTAGAAGAGAGCTGACTCTTAAACTGTCCTCTGATCTCCACATGTATGCCGTGGCATGCTCGCCCACAAGCACACATATGCACACTAAAAATAATAGGATATGATATATTATTTATATAACTTTATATAAATAATAATATGATATTGATAGGGCTGGAAAGATGGCTCAGCGGTTAAGAGTGCCGACTGCTCTTTGGAAGGTCCTGAGTTCAAATCCCAGCAACCACATGATGGCTCAAAACCACCCGTAATGAGATCTGATGTCCTCTTCTGGGGTGCCTGAAGACAGCTACAGTGTACTTACATATAATAAATAAATAAATAAATAAATAAATAAATAAATAAATAAATAAATAAATATTTTTTTAAAAAAGATGATATTGATCTATCACATCGTGTGTGTGTGTGTGTGTGTGTGTGTGTGTGTGTGTGTGTGTGTGTGTGTCTGTGTGTGTGTGAATGAACTTTGTAGAAGGCAGGTCAGTTTTTCTGTGTTGGTTTGACGGTGTTCCCTTCTTAGTTCTTAGGCTACTGGAGTGAGGCAAGCTCACTCATCTTGCCAGCTACTGAGGTACTTTGTCACTCACAGGGTGACCAGATGGTTTGGTCTGCTGAGGAGAGGCCCTATTCGTGGCCATAAGCCCTGCTTAATTATTAATAGCGCCTCTTTTCACTCCCCAAGGCCTTGCACTCAGATGATGCGTAATTTAGTAGTGTTCTGATTTGTAGCCGAGGCTGTTTTCCTTTGCAGGGTTTTGAAATGCTGAATACATACCTCAATTAAATGGGGCCCTAATGTGGTTCACCCTCAAACCCTGTACATAAACATCCCCCAGGGAATTCAAAACAAGCCAGATCTGTGTCCCTCACTCTCCTAAGGAAGGGTGGGAATCCAGCACAGACACTTGTGTTCAAAGGGGAAAGAAGCCCCCAGGTGTGTTTCAGGAACCTTAGGATTGTGGGAACATTCTGGGGAGTTAGGAGAGCAGGCTTTGCCAAGTCAAGAGAAGTGGGGGTGGGGGAGAGGACAGCAGGAGACACCTACAGCCTGGGTGAACTGCTCCCTGAGGTGGGGCCAGTGGCTGTAGGAAGCCTGGCAGGGTGCCTGGCCCAGGGGCGGAGCTTACTTTGTAGGTGTTGAGAACCTGCAGGGTGTTCCCAGAGGCCAGCTTCAACTGGATCAGTTCTTGATTCCTGGCTTCGATCGTCTCCAAAAACTGAGCGTTCTCGATTTTCAGCTGCTGGAAGTCAACGTCGTGCAGGGCCTCGCCCACCTCCTCCTTCTGTGGTTCAGAAAGAAAAAACAGAGGCGAGGTCAGGGGCGACCTAAGCTTAAGCTCCCACCTTGCAATCTGGCAGGATCTCGGAGATCTGTCACCGGTCTGTGAAACCGGCCAGGGAACCGGCATGGCAGTACCGCGCTAGGGCTGGCTACTTCAGTTAACACAATGCCTCTGGGTCTCAAGGAACACATCCAAGGCATCACAGAAGATGGCGACTCAAAAATATATAGTGCAAAAGGGCCTTCCCAGACCACACAGAAGCTCTAGAGTCAGGCTGAGGGAGACCGCCCACCGGGGAAAAGGAACTTCTACAACGTTCTAAAGGCAGTCTAAAAGCAGGCCATTTGAACATGTATTTTTAATCTGAGTTTGGTGGAACAACCCTGTAATCTCAGATCTTGGAAGGCTGAGGCAGGAGGACTTTGGGATTGAAAGCAGAGTGGGCCATGCGGCAAGACTTTGTCTCAAAAGCGAACAAATAAATTTAACTTTAAACTTGGAACCCCTCAAAGGACTGCCCATAATTTCCCCTTCTTTTTGTAGGTTTGTTAGTAAAAAGGGGTCCCTCTCTAAACTGTACCTGCCTCCTGTCCAGGCTCATGGCCTCTTGTTTGTGGGTACAGTAGCCGCCTTTGGGGCTGCTGTCTTTCCTGCCTTGACAAGTCGACTGAGGTGCATAGAGCCCCGGGTTGCTGCTTCCTCCAAATGCCACAGTTTCCCTGAATCCAGATTCCATTCCCCCAGCAGCACTGCATCGTCTGTTTTCTGCAACCAGGGAAAGCCCAGTCTCCGCTGAGCCTCTGACAGCCATAGCTCTAGGCCCTCACGTCTCTGTTTATACAGAGTTGAGCCTACCCTCCTCTCGGGATACTACACCCCAGTGGCCTTAGGGATAGGGCTCACATCGCTGTCATCTCCGTGCTGCAGTGGCACATAGGTTAAAGGCCATCTATACACTACTCACTTCAAGCCCCTCCTCACGATGTCTGAGCCTTCAGGAAGCCCTGGAGACGAGGAGCTCACTCCTGGGCAGCATTTCTTTTACTAGAGCCCTGCCCCCTTCCACAGTAGCCCTAGACACAAATAGAGGACCACTCAACCTCCTCTTGTGTTCACCACACTGTCTGCTACTTTCACGTGTGGAGTTCACATTGGTGGGGCTGCCTCGGGAAGGGCAGAGCGGAGCCAGTCCCGTCCCTCCTTGGACTGGCTTGTGTTTCTAGAACAGCCTGGACTCCCACTGAACTGACTGTCATAGACCCTTCTTCTAAGCCTGTGCCTGTGCAGGGATTTTGGGAGTCTTGCATTTCTCCTTAGTTGTGTTAGGAGAGCTCCTGCCAGCTCGTCGGGGTCTTTTTGGGTCTTGAGTCAACCAAGTGATAGTTGCCTGGCATGAGCATTGTCCTTCTCAGTCCCATGGGTCCCATGGCTACCTCTGATGCACGTGCCATCAATGCCCACATTGATATACTGATTAAAAAAAAACCTTTGGGCAAGGAAGTGATGGACATTAGATCGTGTTTCAGAATCCTTGGGCCACATCAACCCTCCTGCCTTTAATTGGGAGCTGAAGTCAGCTGTTGAAACACTTATCACTGCACACTGCAGTGATGCCACTCAGCCACATCCCTCAAAAAGCCACACAGGTGTCATAAGAATCTCAAATTCAAGCCAATTGCGTTTACAGAAAGGCTCAACTTTGCCTGCCCAGAAGCTATGTTGGTTTCTTCTGGTCTCTGCAACAAATTGCTATAAACCCCAGTGGCTCACTCGCCTGCAGGTGTTGCTTTCCCAGCCTGGAGGCTGGAGGTCTGAATGAGTGTGACTCTGAAATCATAATGTTATCAGTACTGTGTCCCTCTGGAGGCTTTAGGAAGAGTATTGCCTTGTTCTTCCCAGCTTTTAGAAGCTTCCTATATTCCTTGGCTTGTGACTCCTTCCTATATCACAATTATCATCACTTTGACCTCTGCTTATTATTATTATTTATTTTGGTTTTTCGAGACAGGCTTGCTCTGCGTAGCCCTGGCTGTCCTGGAACTCACTCTGTAGACCAGGTTGGCCTCGAACTCAGAAATCCACCTGCCTCTGCCTCCCAAGTGCTGGGATTAAAGGCGTGCTCCACCACTGCCCGGCTGACCTCTGCTTATTAAATTTCCTCTCACCGCTTTTCCTTTCTCTCATAAGGAGGGAAGCGATGCTGGGTGCAGCCGGGTAATCCAAGATCATCTCCTGTGTTGGTTAGCTTTGATTGTCTAATTGGCACAACCTAGAATCACCTAGGAAGAGTATTTTAACAAAGGTTTGTCTACATTGGTCTGGCCTGCGGGGGACTAATTGATGGGAGGGGAGACCCAGCCCACTGTGGGTGGCATCATCCCCTAGGCAAGGGGTCCTGAACTGTATTAAGAGTGCAGAAATGAACTGTATTAAGAGTGCAGAAATGTGGATGTGAGGTGACTAGCTGCTTGACATCTCTGCCACCTTGAATCCCTCATGATGATGGACCTGTGAGCTGAAAAAATATCCTTTCTGCCCTAGGTTGCTTTTTCTCAGGGTATTTCATTGCAGCTGAGATGAAACTAGAACATCTCCCCATCTCCCCATCTCAATACCCATAAATTAATAACAACTGCAAAGTTATTCTACTGTGTAAAATAACCTGTTCAAAGATTCCAGTGCCTATGACAGGAATACTTGTCAGAGCTGGGTGGGAAGATGGGTAGAAATATAACTTAGTGTGGTGGGGTTTGAATAGAAACAGCTCCCATAGACTCATGTGTTTGAATTCTTGGCCCATAGAAACTGGCACTAAGGAGGTGTGGCTTTGTTGGAGAAAGTATGTCACTGTGGAGGCAGGTTTTGAGGCCTCAGATTGCTCAAGCCACACCCAATGGAACAGTCTCCTTCTGCTGCCTTCAGATCAAGATGTAGAACTCTCTGCTCTTCCAGCACCATGTCTGCCTGCACACTGCTGTGCTTCCCACCATGATAGTAATGGACTAAACCTCTGGAACTCTAAGCCAGCCTCAATTAAATGACTTCCTTTGTAAGAGATGCTGTGGTCATGGTGTCTCTTCACAGTGATGAAACCCTAACTGAGACACTTAAATTACCTTTTTAAGAAGAAAAGAACCACATACCTGCCTCAATTGTAAAAGCATCTTTTTCCTTTGAACTTTGAGAGAAACATTTTTCAAACACAATTTGTCCTTCATATTATCCTAAGGGGGGAAAAATACACACACATCTTAATCAATTACTTATCTATTCCACTGTTGCTCTGAGTAATAAATCAGAAACTTCAAACCAGAACTTGATCAGTGGTAGTCAGTCATTTCTTTAGAGCCTTCTCAGTTCTGCCCAAACTGGTATTGGGGTGGCATTTCACTGGAAGCCAAGGTGCAGAGGAAACTGGGTGGGCTCTGTGCCAGGGCCACAGTGCTTCTGCTCTTGGCATTGGGTGTGGTGCTACTGCGGGGCCCTTTACTGGCGATACAGTCTTGGGACTCTTTGGCCTTTTGATTGGATGGTAGGCCAGCTGCAAATTTTTATCATTCATAGTGTTAGGATTAAGAGCCCTGCTCGACAGGTTAGCATGCTTAACATGCTGCAAAGTCTCTGCGACTGAAAACATGTTCTCCTCACCCAATCCCCTTCCTTTCTCATGCCAGTCTGGGTCCATCTCCTTACAGGAAGGAGAGGAAAAGAGAGGGGCCTGTCTCAGGCTATGCAGGAGCCGGACTCGGTCACACCTTCCCCAAGGAAACACACAGATCATGTTGTTTAAAGATAACAAGAGAAAACCCATCTGATACTACTAATAATCATCCTGCCTGGTGTTCTGGGTTTGTTGTTGTTGTTGTTGTTGCTGTTGTTACTGTTTTGCTTTAATTAACATGCATTTAACACATACAATCTGTGTATTGGAGAGATGGCTCAGCACTTAAGAGAACTGGTCATTTCTCTAGAGGACCAGGGTTTGATTCCCAGCACCCACATGGAAACTTTCAACCATTCACAAGTCCAGTTTCAGGAGATCTGACATTCTCTTTTTTGCCTACACAAGCACCAGGCATGCATGTGGTGTATACACATATGCATAGGCAAAAACCAAAACAGACAAGAACAACAAAAAAGCCATACACACATAAAATTTTTTTAAAAATTTAAGCTGGGCAGTGGTGGCACACGCCTTTAATTCCAGCACTTGGGAGGCAGAGGCAGGTGGATTTCTGAGTTCAAGGCCAGCCTGGTCTAGAGGGAGTTCCAGGACAGCCAGGGCTACACAGAGAAACCCTGTATCAAAAAAAAACAAAAACCAAAAAAAAAAAAAAATTAAGCACATATTTGGAGATTAAAAATATTTTACATATGTGGGAAGTATTATGGTGGAGTGTGGGAGAAAATGCATGGCCTGGCAGCCAACCTACTTGGCACACTGAACTTCTAAATAAGAAGCACACCGTGCCTCAGAAGCCAGAGCACTGAAGTCTCAAGTAGCTGCAGCAGTCTAAGTAGCCTGTAGCTGGACTGTGGACAAGTCTGCGCTCTCCAAGTCTTCTTCTTCTTCTTCTTCTTCTTCTTCTTCTTCTTCTTCTTCTTCTTCTTCTTCTTCTTCTTCTTCTTCTTCTTCTTCTTCTTCTTCTTCTTCCTCCTCCTCCTCCTCCTCCTCCTCCTTTTCTTCTTTTCTTTTCTTCTCTTCTTCTCCTCCTCCTCCTTCTTTTCTTCTCTTCTCCTCCTCCTCCTCCTTGTCCCCCTACTCTTTTTTTAAAGATTTATTTATTATATGTGAGTACACTAGCCAGCCAGTAGTGGTGCACACCTTTAATCCCAGCACTTGGGAGGCAGAGGCAGGTGGATTT
Source organism: Apodemus sylvaticus (assembly GCF_947179515.1). Taxonomy (NCBI): domain Eukaryota; kingdom Metazoa; phylum Chordata; class Mammalia; order Rodentia; family Muridae; genus Apodemus; species Apodemus sylvaticus. The sequence goes on from NC_067492.1 coordinate 34,939,765, forward strand.
CTGAGTTCAAGGCCAGCCTGGTCTACAGAGTGAGTTCCAGGACAGCCAGGGCTACACAGAGAAACCCTGTCTTGAGAAACCAAAACAAACAAACAAACAAAAAGTGGTGTATATGTGAGCATACTGTAGCTGTCTTCAGATACCCAGAAGAGGGTGTCAGCTCGTTATGGATGGTTGTAAGTCACCATGTGGTTGCTGGGATTTGAACTCAGGACCTTCAGAAGAGCAGTCAGTGCTCTTAACCACCAATTCTCCTTTAATGTGCTTCTTCTGCATAGAGATCCTGGTGGTATGAGCGAGGTGTCCAATCCAAGGTAACGTGCTAACCAATCACAGTAGATAGGCTTCCACGATGTAAGAGGCTGCTCACATGCAATAAAGCAGATGTTGTTCCCTGAAGGCTTCCCCACAGTGGCTTATCTCTGGCCCCTTACTGACCCCCAGGCACTGCTGTCTCCTTGGGAGATGCCCTAGAACAACAGCAGGGGAGTGACTGGAGGGAGCCTGCAGCACCTGGGCCCTTTCTGCATCACAGTGCTAAGAATTCGTTCATTTTTTTTCTTTCCTTTAAGACAGGGTGTCTTTATATAGCCCTGGCCTGTAAATAAGTATCAGTAAATTATCACTAAGTAGATCAGGCTGGCTTGGAACTCACAGAGCTCCACCGGCCTCTGACTGTCTCCTGAGTGCTTAATCGATTCTTTCAGTGGCAGCGACTCACCCTCCGGCGGTTCATGTCCTCAATGTACTTCATCACTTTCTGAGTGGCCAGGATGCTCCCTTTCTTCTTGGATACGGTTTTCAGAATATCCTTTTCAAAGTCGTGCACTGCTCTCTGAACTTCATTCCAGCGAATGTCGGCTTCCTCGATGATAGCCTGGGTCAGGACAAGAGAGAAGAGTTTCCAACATGCCGCGGCGGCACATCCTCTGTGGATACCTATGCCCTACTGACTTCTGCTTCAATGCAGGTGCTTCTTCTTGTGGCTTAGAAAGGTAGCTCTGGGGGACTGGGGAGATGGCTCATGGTTAAGAACACTAACAGTTCTTCAGAAGGTCCTGAGTTCAAATCCCAGCAACCACATGGTGGCTCACAACCACCCATATATCAAGGTCTGACACCCTCTTCTGGTGTGTCTGAAGACAGCTACACTGTATTTTCATATAATAAATAAATAAATCTTTAGAAAGATATCTCAAGGTACAAACTTGATCAATGACAACTATTATTTAAAAACAAAAAAACCAAAAACATACATACTGGGCACAGGCCTTTAATCCCAGAACTCTGGAGGCAGAGGCGGACGGATCTCTGAGTTCAAGGCCAGACTCGTCTACAGAGTGAGTTCTAGGACAGACTGGGTTATACAGAGAAACACTGTCTCAAAAACAAACAAACAAAAAACTTGCCTTGGAAGTTAGAACATTCACAGAAGCTGGTAACCAACAAAAATAAGACATTACCTCTGTCACTATTTCCATGTTGGGAGTATTCTTTATCCATTAAAAGTCAAGCCATATAAAATACATGGAAAATCTGAGCGTGGTGGTGCATGCCTGTAATTCAAGCACTTGGGGGTGGGGGAGGATGAGGCAGATAGACTGCCGTGAGTTTGAGGCTAGCCTGGGCTACAAATACAAAGTGAGATCTGTTTCAAAATAACACAATACCACCAAAGCCCCAGCTAATACAGCACAAAGCAGGAGTCCCACTTAAATCTAGAGAGGTGATGCGTTAGTGGGGGGGGATGATCAAGCACCCTTGTATGCTGTGTAGCTTGGAGAACAGATACTGCAAAGGAACATATACACACAGAAGTCCTTTATCTGTACTTTCAGTGTCTGCAGAGTGGCCGTTTGAAGGTAAGTAAGCAGAAAATGCAAGAAATCACCAGTTCAGGTTTTAATTTGTGCATCGTTCTAAACATCGAGATAAGATTGCCATTCCTCCCACCTGGGGCCCAAGTCATCTTTCACCCAGTGCATCCTGTTACATATGCTACCCTCCCATTAGTGAGTTAGCGCTTGCTTGGTTATCCATTGACTGTGGGCAGAGGGCAGATTTCAGTGTGGGAGTTCAAGTAACCCTTATGTTATTTAATAAAGACCCCCACATCCAAAAGAAATGCTGACATTTTATTAATGTTCATTGTTAAAACTGTTCTATTCCATATTGGTTATTTTAAACTGCGTGCTATGCCCAGTGTATAAGTTAAACTTTATCACATGTATGTAGAGGAACATACAGTACAGGGTTTGTTGCTAAGGTTTTGGGACTCCACAGGATAATGTGGAGCGACATAAGGGAGAGCCGTATATTGACAAGAAGAACAGTGTTGAGCATCAGAGAATCTGACAGTTCTTGAAAGAAAAGCCTTCTATGTACAGAGAGTGATCTGAATCCAAGAGGGAGACAGATCCAACTGAGAATAGTAATTACGTCTGCTAAGATGGCGGCACTGCGTTTTCAAATGCTCCTTTAGTTTATCCGTATTTTAAAAATGTTCTGTAATGGGGCTGGAGAGATGGCATGGTAGACAAGAGCCCTGGCAGCCCCTGCGGGAAACCCCCATTATGTTCCCAGCGTCCACTCGTTGCCTCACAACTTTCTGTACCTCCAGTCCCAGGGGTCCTGACGCTCTTCTGGCCTCCATGGGTACCAGACATGCATGTGATACACAGACATACATGCAGGCACACACATTCGTACTTATAAAATAAGAAATAAATCTTTTTAAAAAATGCCTTTAATCCCAGCACTTGGGAGGCAGAGGCAGGCAGATTTCTGAGTTTGAGGCCAGCCTGGTTTACAGAGTGAGTTCCAGGACAGCCAGGGCTACACAGAAACCCTGTCTCGAAAAAAAGAAAAAAGAAAAGAAAAGAAACCAATAAATAAATAAATAATAAAATATCCCATGACAAATATGGACTTCATTGAACATTGAAATGCACACACACACACACACACACACACACACACACACACACTCTCCTTTACAGGATAAAGTTAGAAGGCATCTGGGTCACAGTAAATTGGTTTTTCCAGTCTTTCCTGATTTATCAACAAGAAATGGCGTCTTCACTGATCTCAGATTCCAGTCTTCCCACATGGGAGCACCAGGCTCCTTACATGAAGCTTTTAGCTTGTTTTTCTGCTAAATTATCCTCAGTGGTATCCAGTTTCCTAAGACCTGAACAGTTTAAAAACAACAAACAAAAAACCCAAAAAACAAACAAACAAACAAAAAAAAACCCCTCTGCCTACTTCTCAGGTCCCATGATTCCCAAACCAAACTCCTCAGTATGAGAGTTTGCCAAGCTTGTTCTATGTCCTTCTGTGACTTCCACCTTACCTGTTGGGTATCATATCATATCACATCTTAGATAAAATACTTTGACAATAGACCTAGAGTTCACCTCCTAAAGTCCCAGGGAGGAAAGTGGTCTTATGGCAATGAGATCATACCTGGGAGGTGAGCACACAGGGGTTGGTGATGATCATCGTTCAAACATTTTTGATATTTTATACTAAACGAAATTAAAGACTGTTGTACGCACACATAGCTATTGGTAAGTTCTGTAAAGGTAAGTCCTCCGTTTGCCTTCTCCTCCTTGGGTTTCTTCCCAAGGACAGGCAGTGATGTGGACACCCACAGGTGGAGCGGTGGGACCCAGAGGGAAAAGGATACCTCATGATGCTGCAGGTCCCGTTCTGCGTTAGCCCGCATGTGCCGTATTTCATCTCTGGTGTCTTCCAGCTCCTTCTGTACAAGATCGAGCTTTTGCTCCACGGTGAGGCCTAACATCTTGTCCAGACCACCACGGACCTTGGATTTACGCCTAGTCCGTAACTGTAACCCAAGCAAGCAGAAGCAAGTCAGGGTAAAGGAGGATTTGGTGATTAAGGCAACCTCTGGTAGTCATCAAAATGAGCTCTGAGACCTACAGGACGGTGCCCTGGATGGAGCCTGGGAGGGGCAAGGATGTTGGATGTTAGGCCAGAAATGACCCAAGTCATCCTAAGGTCCTGCACTAAATACCACAAGGCTTATGCTTGGTAATGAGTTCAAATATATCCGATGTATCTTGAGGTAGAAATGCTGAGGGGCAGGGTTGTAAGGCACTATTCTATAGACTGAACTGTTGCCATCAAGAGAACAACAGCTCTGTCTACCTTTGAGAGTCCATCACAATCAGGCCTGTAGAGCCTTGACATCCCATCATCAGGAGCAGGGAGGGTGGTTGGTCACTACCCCCAGCCACCTGCAGGCAATTCTGACCTAATTGCATAGGGGTCTCTAGAAGGGGCAAGGGAATATAGACTGGGGAGGACTGGGCAAGGGTACTTTGATTTGTGTTGGGACCTTAGGAGAACAGGATAGTAATTATTTATATCTCCCCTGGGAAGGAATTTTAGAAATACCCCAGCTATAGGCCACGAAATGCGTCCCAGTCACTGAGTTTAGCAAAACAGACAAAACTGCCAGGCAGTGGTGGCGCATGCCTTTAATCCCAGCACTTGGGAGGCAGAGGCAGGGGGATTTCTGAGTTCGAGTGAGTTCCAGGATAGCCAGGGCTACGTAGAGAAACCCTGTCTTGAAAAAACCAAAACATACAAACAAACGAACAAACAAAACAGAGTGGGGCTGGTGAGATTGCTCAGTGGCTAAGAGCACCAACTCCTCTTCTGAAGGTCCTGAGTTCAGATCCCAGCAACTACATGGTGGCTCACAACCATCTGTAAGGAGATCTGACTCCCTCTTCTGGAGTGTCTGAAGTCAACTCCAGTGTACTTACATATAATTATAAATAAATCTTTTAAAAAAATAAACAGACAAAACCCATGAATCTTCTAGGCACTTAATGGCAGTGATCATAGAAGGTGGTTCAGGTAAAGTGTGAACCTCAGAGTACATTTGTTTTCTCCTCAAAGAATATACCTAAATCGATTGGCCCTTTGAGATGAGTCTGGCAGACAGGGACTTCACTCATTTATGTAGCTGGATAGGTCTTGCTTGCTGTTGTTGTGATGAGACAGGGTCTCTCTGTGTATCCCTAGCTGGCCTGGAACTCACTACATAGACCAGGCTGGCCTGGAACTCACTACATAGACCAGGCTGGCCTGGAACTCACTACGTAGACCAGGCTGGCCTGGAACTCACTATGTAGACCAGGCTGGCCTGGAACTCACTATGTAGACCAAGCTGACTACATAAAACTCACAGAGCTTTGCTTGCTTCTACTTCCTGAGTTCTAAGATTAAAGGCATGTGCAGCCATGCCTGGTTTCAACAGACCTTGTAAACTGATTCCCCAGTTGAGGGAATTTCTTTTTTCAGTGGAAGGGTTTGAACCCAGAGCCTGGAGTCTAACAAGTCCTGAGCTACATTCCTGGCTCTTGGGGTTTTTGCTTGAGACACGGTCTTGTTATGTAGTCCAGGCTGACCTCAAACCCTGTGGCCTTCCTTCCTTCCTTGGCCTCCCAAGTGCTTGCATTACAAGTTTGTGTGCCATACTAGCCTACAAGGAATTCATCCATATAAATTAAGGTATTCTTAAAGAGTCAGCTACCAACTGAATGGGATTCCCTCATTTGAAAAAAAAAAAAAAAAAAAACTAGGAGGGAAGAAATAAGCAGAAAACAGACGAGAGGAAGGCCTATGGCCATTTGACCCAAGAAGACATGCCAAAGGCAGATACACAGACATGATTTACATTTATGGAGGCAAACAGGGTGAAGGTACACACTTTTCATTGTGTACCTGTGAAAATTCTGCTGCTGTTATTTTAATATCTGATAACCGCGGCATTCGGTGGTCCCTGGGTTCCAGTCTAGAGTAATATTTCTCAAACATCTCTGTTTCTGTTTTGAGAGCAGAGTTTCCATAGCTGCAAAATACAGGGCACATAAGTGAATTGTGTGAATAGCACCCCCAAATAATCAGTATTTAGTACGTCATTGGCTACCCATGGCTTCTGTAAGACACACATGTTCCTGCTGCCTTCCTTTCTTCACCTATACAACAAAGATAATATCACCTTTTTTTTTTAAAAAAAAAAAAAGATTTATCTATTGTTATATGTAAGCACACTGTAGCTGTCTTCAGACACACCAGAAGAGGGTGTCAGATCTCATTACAGATGGTTATGAGCCACCATGTGGTTGCTGGGATTTGAACTCAAGACCTTGGGAAGAGCATTTAGTTCTCTTAACCGCTGAGCCATCTCTCCAGCCCTAATTTTCCTTGTTAAAGAGTAAGAGTTACCCTTACTCTTTAAGGGTAGTAGCAAGGAGTTCTGTGGCCTGAGGTCAGCTTTGGGGCCATGTAGTTCTGCTAACATATCTTAGATCTCTCGGCTATTGAGTCTAAGAAGCTACAAGATTCTGGAGTCCTACTGATAACAGTTGCTGCTGTCACCTTCAGATGTTGTCTAACTCAATTGTAAAAGTTCTTCGAAATGGCTCTCTTGAAGCTATCTATACCCACCGACCATCTCTAGATACTTCCTATGGCTTGTGTTTTTCTATTTTTTTTTTTTACCACCAGCCTCCAAATTAGAAATTCCATTGGATGTCAATCATAAAAGAAAGACATATTTGAATAGTGGGCTTTTAAACAACCAGAGATAACATATCTAGCTTGTCTTGTATATGCCAAGATTATGGACTTCATAACTATTTCTCATACATAAAACTACATAAAACTTGCCTTTTATGTTTGTTTGTTTGTTTGTTTGTTTGTAGACAGGGTATGGTGGTTTGAATGAGATGACCCCCTTAGGTTCATGTATTTGAATGATTAGTCTCCAGCTAGTGGAACTGTTTGGGAAGGATTGGGGGTGTGGTACTGTTTGGGAAGGATTTGGGGTGTGGCACTGTTTGAGAAGGATTGGGGCACTGTTGAAGGAGGATTGGGAGGTGTGGCACTGTTGGAAGAGGTGAGTCATTGGGGGTGGGCTTTGAGGTTTCAAAAGCCTAGGCCATAGTCACCACTTTCTCCCTGCCTTGTGCATGCGTGTCAGATGAATGCTCTCGGCTACTGCTCCAGCATCATGCCTGCCAGTCTACTGCCATGTTTCCCGCCATGACCACCACGAACTCTAACCCTCTGGAGCAGTAAGTCCCTAAATTAAATGTTTTCTTCTTTAAGTTGCTTTGGTCATAGTATTTTGTCACAGCAACAGAAAAGTAACAAAGATACAGGGTATCACCACGTAGCCCTGGCTTGAGCTGTGTATATCAAGGCTGACATTGAATTCACAGAACTCCACCTACCTCACCGGTGCTGGGACTAAAGATGTGGACCACTGTGCCCAACTTTAATGTGTGTGTGGGGGGGGCACTGGGATTGAACCCATAGCCCTATGAATACTTGGCAGGAGCCAGAACTACATCTCCAGTTCTAAAACTTTCCCACTTTACTACATGCACATATTCACATACATATGCAGAAAAGAGGGAGACATTGAGGCCTACGTGTACTGTTAAACTAATTCCTGAATTTTGAGATTAGTACAGAAGCCAAATGGAAAACAGGAAAATCATGGTGTCTTGTCTTTTCAGCACATATTCTATGTATTTTCAGTGGAGCCTTCCATGGACCTGGGTCTGAATCTCTGCTGCAGGACCTTAAGGAGGAAAACTTCAGAACATAGTTCTCTCCTAAGATGGCCGTCTGACAAACAAGACTGGCAGTTATAGACACTCACAAGGAAACTTCAGGAAGCGTGTCCCTCTCAGGATGCTGTTTCACATATAAGGCGGTGGCATAGGACAAACACTCAAAATGGTAATTAGTAATAATCCCTCCATTTTGGTATAAACCATTTACAGATTTATGGAACCAACATCTCTTCCCGCTGCTGGAATCGGGATACTGAGTAATATCAATACATTGTACACTGAACCTCAACTATCTTATGGAATCTTCGTTTCCAGATAACTTGCTGTGGACGAGGGAAAAAAAAGACTGTGGAATACAGAGCACTGGGCCACTCATTCCTCTCAGTCTATCTCCACGCTTAAATCCTTATTCAGCCCACAAAGCCTCAATCAAATCATTTCAATAGCTTAGTTTTCACCCAGCCACCATGTTAATGTTTCTCTTAATACTAAGGGTTTCGGAGGCCACCTGATGCAGACTGGGAAGGCGGCTTCCCAGCACCAGGAAGACACCAAGCCAAAGCTCTAGAGTCATTAAATCCTGTCTGATCTTTGCAAGGCCACCGGCCCCCTTTCCCCTCCACTCTGTCCGGGCTCCTTGTCAGTTCAGGAGCAGGCAAACAGCAAGGCTAACCAGGCAAACACAAGTTCTTTCTCCACTATAATGCGATGTGTCCCCGCGGAGCTCGGTGTAGAAGTGAGTAGTCCGCAAACCACAGCCGAGGCCGCAGAGACCCACGGTGCCGGTACCTGAGCTCCTCTACCAGCCCGCACAGTTGGATGACAGGCAGCTCGCCTTCCTCCTCCGTCTGGGAGTCAGTGAACGCGCTGTCCGAGTCCTCCTCAGACATCTTTCAGCCCTTGGTGCTCTGAGAGCCTTCGTAGGATGTCCTGTTTCACTTCGGCCGCGACCCTGCTCGCTGTTGCCTAGACAACTGAACGCTTATAGGGGCGGGGCTTCGTGTGATCCGGCCCCTCCCTTGCGCCGCGCGGTGGAGACAGTAAAGGTAACTGCCTACTCAGATGCCTAAATGCAATCCATCTCACTGCTCTGAGAGTCGCTCTTCAATAGGTAGTCACAACACCAGCTCGGGTTTGTCCAGTGTCTTCTCTGTCCTTAGCGCCAGGTTAAACCTATTTCATGCGGATCTTTGCATGGAGCCTGTAATAATACTATTCATCCTCCCAGCCAGAAACCGCAGGTCCAGACAGCTAGCAGAGACGCACAAGAAGTCTCTGCTCGGTGGTGTAGTGAGGTCTCTAGTCTGTGGTCACTGCCTGCAGCCTCACACATGCTAGCTGCAGTTTTTCTATCACTGCAACGTCTCACAGTGCTGAAAGAGAGAGAAACTGGTTTTTTAAAAATAAGTATGAGTTCAAGCCTAAAGGAGACTTGAGTCGTGTGTCTGTAGTATCTTGCAATAACGTATAGCAAGGGACTTCTTGGGCCTTTTATTGGCTTGCAGTTAATGAGATGTCAGAGACCCAAACAAGTTGCAGCCTTGGATGACAACAGCGACAGCACTTTTTGGTACATACACTTAACGGTGGTTAAGATGTTAATTCTTTTCAATGGCAAATTTTGTGATTTGTGGTCAAAAACCACATTTTTTTTTGTTTTTTGTTTTTTTGGTTTTTTTTTTTTTTTTTTTTTTTTGGATTTGGTTTTTTTCGAGACAGGGTTTCTCTGTATAGCCCTGGCTGTCCTGGAACTCACTCTGTAGACCAGGCTGGCCTCGAACTCAGAAATCTGCCTGCCTCTGCCTCCCAGAGTGCTGGGATTACAGGCGTGTGCCACCACTGCCCGGCAACATTTGTTTTTTGTGTTTTTTTTTTTTTAATTTAAATGCATGTAAAGTAGTGTGAGTTTCAAGGTGTGTTAAGTTTGGAATAACATAAACCTTAACTCACCAACAGAATATCTCACTAAATTGGCACAATACAATTAATACTAAAATTCTTTCTTTGTGTTGGCTTGGGAGTATAGCCTGCTGTCACTAAGATAAAAGGGAAAGAGGGAGGGAGGAGTCTTTCACCTCAAGGAATTAGAAAATGGGGCAGCTAGAGTTAAGAAGGACAGTTTCCATTGAGAGCCTTCTTGTTCCTGGCAAATTGTGGATGCGAGCGCGGTGAGGGTTTTACCAAGGAGATTAAAAGTTTTCAAAATTCCACAGTAGAGTAAACCCCAGAGCAAACTTGACAGCTGTCAAACCCAGAATTCCAGGAAGGTAGCACTGAAGTTTGGGGAGGTCTGTTTTCCACGACTGACTGACCGTAGTGTGGTTCAAGTTGGGGGCAGGGAGGTGTATGGTACTCTGCCACCGGTGTCTAAACAGGGGCCAGTAAGAAATGGCCTGGTAGCTGCAAGTGGGCCAGCTGCTATGCGATGCGATGCGATGCGATGCGATGCATGGTATTCTCAGCTTTAATGATGGGGCTGGTAACTTACTGAGATGGTTTGTCTCTGCATATTTCCCAGCAGCCCTTAGTTTGCTGAAGACCCCTGCCAGTCATCTCCAAGCCAGCTACCCACTGCATGGAGACCACCGGGAATATCAGCAGGATTTCTTTCCTGGGATTTTTTTTTTTTTTTGATTGATTTGGTTTTTTTTCCGAGACAGGGTTTCTCTGTGTAGCCCTGGCTGTCCTGGAACTCACTCTGTAGACCAGGCTGGCCTCGGACTCAGAAATCCGTCTGCCTCTGCCTCCCAAATGCTGGGATTACAGGTGTGCACCACCACCGCCCGGCTCCTGGGATTCTTTAGCAGATGCATTGAAGTTCAACTGCAGTCTGTTTAGAGCAATAAGAGGGCCAACTGTGACCAAAAGGGCCATAAAGAGACAATCGAATGTTTTTATGTGGAAGGGGGTGTGGAAATGGGGGGAGAAAAGATACTGTGTATCTATTCACCCCTAGATTGCAGTTATGATCAACATCCACTCCTAATGCCATTTAAAGAATACACAAACCACACGAGCAAGCTGAGCGGCTGCTGCCCTCACGGGACCCCAGCATTGCTAAGTGTTGGGGGCACTGAGGTCCTCGTACTCACCCGAGAAGCGCTAAGAGAACCAGGAATGTTAATCAGGCAGGGGAGTATCCTCAATGGAGGAGGCAAAAATCAAACCCATGCATTCCATGCAGAAAGCTGAGAGTGGATTTTGTTAATGACCTGGTGACCTTTTTGCTGTCTGTGGAGGCAAACCCCTCCCACCTTTTGCTATAGAGGCAGACCTCACCCGAATTCCCCAGAATGATTATCCCAGACTCTTCCCTCCCAAGACTAGAGGTCAGAGACTACATTAGATTCTAGGCTTTTCCTTTATTTTATTTATTTATTTTTATTTCGTGTGCAATGGTGTTTTGTCTCTATGATTGTCTGTGTGAGCACGTTGGATCCCTTGGAAAGTGAGTTACAGACAGTTGTGAGCTGCCCTATGGGTTGCTGAGAATTGAACCTGGGTCCTCTGGAAGAACAGCAAGTGTTATTAACCACTAAGCCATTTCCCCAGCCCAATTCTAGGGCTTTTAGTTATAGAGCCCACCCTCATGGTCACATGCACTTTATAAAGAAGATTATATAAAGACACACCTCAAGGCATATTGTGCACCTGGAATTGGACTGATTGAACCAGTGTTGCCTGGAACCCTTTTCCCAAGCTGTACTCTGTTTTAAATATGCTGACGATGAATCACCTGAAATTAGATTTCCCGATGTCTGATCCAGCTTGACCAACTCAATCTGCACCTGATTTTCATTCTTACCTCTTCATGGAGGTGGGGGGTGGGGGTGTGCAATTCCATGTGTGACACCTGCAGGAACCCCCACAGGTGAGAGAGTCTCAATGGGAGAGCCAGGAGTTCAAGGTCATCCTCAGGCACATAGGAAGTTATTGATTAGCCTGGGCTTCCAGAGACCGTCTCAAAAACAAACAAACAAGCAAATGGACATTGTTGTGTTGCTTAGCAACAATAAAACACTCTGGAAAATGGGTTGTTAGACTATTGCATCATTGGACAAACGCCATAGAGTGTACTTATACAAATAGGCGGCCTACTGCATTCCTGGGCTAAAGGGTATAAATATTCATAGCTCGGCCTAGCTCCCTCACGGCCATGATAAACAAAACTTCCCAAGATTAAATCAAACACCAGAGAGAATGATACACCACAGTGATCTGGTAAACACAAAACCCAGGAAGCTGCCACTGGTATAAGGCAGCATATGGCTTTGCAGTATGTAAACTGAAAGAATATATAATAAAACTTAAGTCTACTTTTTTACTTAAACCAACATAGTAGTTTGCCCTCTTTATTAAATATGTATAATATTCAGCTGTATTGGGTTCGGTTACAGCAGGAGCATCACAGACATGTCAATAGTGCACTGCACTGTGTTAGCTGGCTACAATAATGTAGTTTCAACTCATTACTGCCTATGGGATCACATCATAGGTTTAGTCTGAGTACACTGTAGCTGTCTTCAGACACCCCAGAAGAGGGCATCAGATCTCACTAGGGATGGTTGTTAGTCACCATGTGGTTGCTGGGATTTGAACTCAGGACCTTCATGAGAGCAGTCAGTGCTCTTAACCGCTGAGTCATCTCTTCAGCTCTCAGGTTCAGTCTGTTTTTAACAGAGCTGCCACATGCAGCACTTTGCTGTATACAGACCATGAAGCAGCCGATGCCCAACATTTCCTTCCTGATGGAAAGTAAACGGGGAAGCTATAACTTAGCAATAAACTCCTATGCAAGCACATAGAACTTTAAAAGCCTGACCAGATTAAGCAGTAGATGAAGACTTCCACTGCTAACCCAAATGTAGAATGATACAATTCCTCTGAAAATCACTTAGCAGTTTTCTTTTTAAGATTTATTTATTTATTATTATATATAAGTACACTGTAGCTGTCTTCAGACACACCAGAAGAGAATGTCAGATCTCATTACAGATGGTTGTGAGCCACCATGTGGTTGCTAGGATTTGAACTCAGTACCTCTGGAAGAACAGTCAGGGCTCTTAACCCATGAGCCATCTCTCCAGCCCCTATTTAGCAGTTTCTTGAAGATCTAAAATACTTTACCATGTGATCCAGTCATACACTCTGAGATGCTCACCCAAGAGACGGCACCTGAGTCTACCTAGAGATAGCAAGTCCAGGAGCCTGAAGAGATTGCTTAGTGTTTAGAGCACTGGCTACTCTTCTTAAGATCCTGAGTTCAAATCCCAGCAACCACATGGTGGCTCACAACCATCTGGAATGGGGATCCGATGCCTTCTTCTGGTGTGTCTGAAGACAGCTACAGTGCGCTTACATATAATAAATAAATAAATCTTTTTTAAAAAAAGATATCAAATCTGAAATACAAGAATGTTCACACAGTTTTAACATTTTCTAAATCTTTGTGTGTGTGTGTGTGTGTTTGTGGGCACATGTGTGATTATGTTTATGCAGCTGCTCAGGGGCCAAGATACCAGCTCCCTTTGGAGATGGAGTTATAGCTGGTTGTGAGACACTTGGCTTGGGTGCTAGGAACCACACTGAGGTCCTTAAAGGAACAGTGTGGGTTTCTAACTTCTGAGCTGTCTCTCCAGCCCTGGGCAACTTCTATCTGTAATAGTCTCAAACAGGAAGCAACCAAATGTCTACCCACAGATAAAGACATTGCTGTGCATGGGTTACCGACCATCAGTAAGGTGGGAAAGTGGAGTGCTACTTCAGGTAAGGGATCACATAAACCTCAAAACAAGGATGTGAGTGAGAAAAGTCAGAAAACACAAGATCCATGCTGTGCCGATGCCTGTATATGAAATTCCAAGATACACACTGTCTATAATGATAGAAACAGATCAGTAGTGCTTGGGGCAGGAAGGCCCAGTGAAACAGGACTGCGAGAAAGACTGCATAAGGAACAGGAACACACACCATGAGCATAAATAGACTAAAACTTACCAAGTCGGTCACCATATACTTTTAGTATATATGTCTGCTGTCTATCGATTATAAATCAATACAACTAGAAGGTAAACATACTGCCCTTTCCACTCCAGCCTTGCCCATTCAACCTCTGCTCCTGGCCGTGTGACAGGCATGTCGAATGTCACATCTTCCCACTAAAGTCATGGTCTTTTTTTCTCTCTTTCCAAACCCACTCTTTGCACATTCTTCCTCATCGTAGTAGATGCTGACCTCATCCTTCCGTGAGCTGAATTCAGCAGATGGGGGGGGGGGGGTCATCCATTTGAGGTTTATGTGATCCCTTACCTGAAATAGCACTCCACTTTCCCACCTTACTGATGGTCGGTAACCCATGCACATCCAACCAAGGGGGTTCAGCCCTTGAGTGCCCCAGCCTCAACTCCACAGCTGATATTTCACCAGATTTCACTGGCTTTTCCTTCAACATAAATGCAGAATGTAACTTCTTATCGCTCCAATGACCAAGGTCTAAATCACCATCATCTTTTACCTAAATGACTTCAGTTACATGTCACTGTGCACCTTGAAATGTGCCAGAGGAGGAGAGGGAAGGGACAGGAAAGGGGGAAGGGGGCAGATGAGAAAGGAGGAAAGAAAAGGCTAAGCGAGGGAGGGGGAGAAAAGGGAAGGAGGGAGAGAAGGAAAACGGAGAAGAGGGAAGTAGGAAGGGAGGAGGGAGGGGAGGATGGAGGGAGAGAGAGAGATCTAAGGAATAAGGAAGAGAGGAAAGTAGGAAGGGAGGGGGGAGGAAGAGATGGAGGAGGGAGGAAGAGAGAGAAAGAAGGAAGGAGGAAGGGAGGAAGGGAGGGAGGGAGGGAGGGAGGGAGGGAAGGAGGGAGGAAGGGGGGGAAGATTTTCTTCCCTCGATTCATGCATTCACATTGAGCCAAGGCATGGGTTAAACATGAATTGGACCATGCCTCTGGGCACAGAATCTTGTCTGGTTCCAGGTAAGATGGAGTCCCTTATAAGGATGCGCTCCCCCAGTTGCCCCTGCTAGCTCTTCTCCTGACTCAGTTCTTACCTAGACCTCCTAACTTAAGTCTTTCTAGTCACACTGGTTCCCTGGCCCTTCCCCAAAACAGGTCAGGCAGGCTCCTGGACCCTTACCCTGACGATCCCCTCAGACTTCCCTCAGAGGCCCACTCAGCTTACCTCTTTTCAGATTTAACTTCCTTTCAAGCCTGCCTCCTCCTTTCTCTTGTCTTCTCAGACAACTACCTGGATGAACTACCAAGCAAGTTTGTCGGTGTTGAAGGAAGCACCTGGAATGCAGAGGCGCTTGCACACCCTGCATGCGCTGCAACACACCGACTGCTCCCCACCCTCTGGTCCTCAAAGCTGCCTCCAATCATTGTTGCTGTTGTTGTTTGTTTGTTTGTTTGTTTGTTGTTTGCTTTTGTTTTGTTCGTTGGAGGTAGGGTCTCATGTAGCCCAGGTTGGCCTTGAATTCCCTACATAGCCCAGGATGACCCATGATCCTTCTGTCTCCTCCTCCATGCTGGGACTATAGCCTGTGCTACCCCTCTCACTGTGGCCAGAGCTGGCTGATTTCTGCTAGGCTGCCTGGCAACTAAGCCCCCAGCCGTTCTTCCTCCTGTCTCTGCATCAGCCCCAGCATGGAGGTTACCAGCACCCCCTTGCGTCTGTGCCTATGTGGATGCGTGGGACCTGAATTCGGGTTCTCACGCTTGTGCACCAAGCACGTTTATCCGCTGACCCATCTCTGCAGCCCCAGAAGCAGATCGCTTTACTGCTCCAGGGCGCCAGCCATGGCTTGGTTGTTTGCCTCAGCTTGGGTAAACCTCCCAATGGTTTTGCCCCTTGGTTTCCACCTTTATAAAATGGGGACAGAGCTTTGCGGTGACTACACTATGTATCTTACAAGACTACTAAGATCCATAGGAGGGGGAGGGGAAAGTATGTAGAAAACATGAAACAAAGATGGGTGGGCACTCCAGCATCGACCCCGCCCAGAGGAGGAGCCAGTGCTGTGGTGTTGGGTGTGGAGACTGCTCACGACAGGTTTTTGCGTGGCTGAGTGACTCAACCTGCTGAATTTGAATAATAATAGTAGATATCACCATTGTTAGCTGTCGTATACTTGTTACCCAGTAGGTAATATCACTGTTGCCTAATAAATGCACTTAAGCCTATCATTGTTTCTACTACTGTTTGTTGAGTGCTAACCGATCGTTCTATGCTTTGCAAAGCACGTTCTGGGCATCATCTCTGTTGCATCAGCACTGATGGTTCTGTGAGATACAGGATCCTCCGTGTGGCCTGTTCCCCTCATGAGGACACTGCGGATCAGAGAAGTTAAGCAACTTGCCCAGCATCACGTAGCCATCCTGGGTGAGGCTGAAATTTAAATCTAAGTTCACCTTGGTCCTTTCTGTCATCTACCCTGTTACCACAATGGTCCTCCGTGGGTAGGTAGGTGGGACCTCTACCCGCCTCTCGGGAGACTTCTGGAAATATCTGAACTAATTTTGTTTGTAGTAATTGAGGATGCCATGAATATCCAATGGCGGTGCTGGAATTGCTTTTCATGCTAATCCGATGGCATGCTAGAATTGCTGTTCATGCCAATCTGATGGCATGCTGGAATTGCTGCTCATGCTAATCTGATGGCGTGCTGGAATTGCTGCCCATGCTAATCTGATGGCATGCTGGAATCGCTGCTCATGCACTAGTTTCCTAGAGCCCCAGTAACAAATGATCCTCTAAGCACCAGAGATTGCTTGCCTCACTGTTTTGAAGGTTCTAAGTCCCAAATTAAGGTGTCAGCAACGCTCTCCTCCTCCTGAAGGCTCTAGAGAAGAGCTCTTCCTGATTTTCTTGGCTTCTGGCGGCTCCTTGCTCTCCCTGGCATCTTAGACTCTTGGCTACTTCGCTCCATATCCCACGTCTCCTCTCTGTACTGCCTTTTTCCCTGTAACTTTGTGCCCTTTACTAATTTTCCTAAATCACCACGTTTGTTTTTCCTTTATATAGCAGAGGTCCTGAGTTCAATTCCCAGCAACCACAAGGTGGCTCACAACCATCTGTACAGCTACATATATAAAATAAATAAACAAATCTTAGAAAGAAAGAAAGAAAGAAAGAAAGAAAGAAAGAAAGAAAGAAAGAAAGAAAGAAAGAAAGAAACCCTGACTAAGACAACTATGAATTGGAACTTCCTGGCTTCTTCCTTCCCTAAGGAGAAGATGCTCAGACTCAGAGAAGTGAATGTTTGAGACCTTTGCAAATAAGATGAGCTCTGTGCAGCATATCCACTGACGGGCAGAGCACTCGTCTTCCTTCTGTCTGCAAACGTTCACTGAATACCTACTGTGTGCATGGCCAGTCTGTGCCTCAGCCCTTTAGAAGAACAGACAGAAGTCCTCCTTAATATTCGAACTTTCCCTTCCAGTCCTGTTGTGAGGCTTACCTCTGGGTCCACGGTGAACCTTACTCCCCTCTTCTCAGAGTCACGTGGACTGGCCTAGGCCTGACCTCCAAAGCCTACGGACCCATTCAGAAGCACTGGAAGGCATTGGAAACGACCAGACATCTTTGATGTCTACAAGTTGCTCTGTCCCCGGTCCAGAGACAGAACGTTCGTTCCCAGGAAGCATGAGCCCGTGCGCATGTTCACTGAGGCTGTAGCTCCCGTCATAAAAATCAGCATCAGCAGCATGTGGTTCAGGGCCAGCGGGGAGCTTGCCTGATGTGGGGTAAGTCTCATTCGTGTTGATGGTGGCGGAACAGAGGGGATTAAAGACCTGTGTCACCTCTTCTATCTGTATCAGACCGGAACAACAGCGCTAAGAGACTAGGCTCTGACATCAGAGGGATCGGGGTTCAGCTCCTGCTTCTACCACTGCATGCGTCATTGGCTTTGATCACACTACTGTCCCCTAGGGCTGCACGCCTTGTGTGTATCGCAAGCCTCGTGACCCCATTCCCACGAGAGCTCAGCACAGGGCTCGGCACCAGGCAGAACGCAGTCCTTCATATTTACTTCTTCCCCTTGCTGTTGGCCATGAAGCCAAGTCCAGATTCCTCCTTCACCCATTTTTTTTTCCTTGGGGACACTCACTGGATGGAGATGGAGGAAGTGGGGATCAGTAAAAGGTAACGGTCTCTCTCTCTCTCTCTCTCTCTCTCTCTCTCTCTCTCTTGGGGTATTCCTTTTTCACTAAAGATTTATGTACAAGAAAATGTACACAAGCCATATCTGTACAGCTCGACACAACCGTGGAAGAGATTTATGCAACCGGAATCGGACTGGAGAAATAGGATACTATTTCCCAGTGCTAGTGGGCTATAGACCCCAGTCTTCCAGAGACCCCTTTAAATCTCAGTACTACCCCCAAGAGTAACCACTGCTGTCTGAAGCCAGTCACTGACATACCCTCCTCTTCTAACTCTGATCCACCACGTCATGATGTCCATGTCCGACTTCTTCCACTCAGCATATTAATAAGTGTCACCCGCCCCTGTGTAGGTAATTATATGCCACTCATTCTTGCTGCTGGTGTGGCACAGTATTTCACTGTGACTACCCGATCCACCACGGATGGTATCTAGTTTGGGGCTGTTGTAATAAGGACTGCATGCAGGGGAAATTTGAGTGTGGGTTTCTGCTTGGTGTTAGCTCAGGAGGAGAATTGCTAGGTCATATATTGAAAACTCGAGTTAGGTCACTTTGTCATTCTCCATGTCCACATCCCATCGCCCATGGTGTGTTCTCCTTAGGTGCTGTAGAAGGGTTCTTTTTCCTACTGGCACCTAGCTGATCCTGAATGGGACCTCCAGGGACTGTGGGGAGATCTCTTTTTTGTTTGGTTGTTTGGTTTTGTTTTGTTTTGTTGAGACAGGATTTCTCTGTGTAGCCCTGGCTGTCCCAGAACTCACTCTGTAGATCAGGTTGGCCACAAACTGAGAAATCCGCCTGTCTCTGCCTCCCAAGTGCTGGGATTAAAGGCGTGCGTCACCACGTAAGGACAAGTCTCATTCACCACACTATTGTACTCATGGTAGCAGAAAAGATCCATTGGGTTGAGGAGGGGTGAGTCGCTAGGTTGCTTGAGGTCTCACCCGGAAGACTGCTGCAAAATAAGGTGGCGACTCTACCCGAGCCAAGGGGCAGTGTTAGAATGTCCGTCTCAGGTTCATGCCCGCCAAGGCTGCTCCATCCCGCTTACAGACCCACAGACTGTTCTCAACATGAGTGGACCACTGTAGCTATAGACCTGCCTAGGATGTACCCTGCCTTCCTGCCTCGGGAGCGGTCCCAGCAGTGGAGAGTGGCACCTTAGACATGATGGTACCCCGTGTGTCACATGCACCGTGGGCAATCATAACAGACACACGAGTGTTGTACTGTGTGCAGACCTGCTCCCAGCATCGATGTCTTAACTGACTCGGCATATTGCTGTGGTCCATTCTCTGGATGAGACAAGGCTGGGGCAGGTATCCAACCAGAGCATGTTGTTAGCAGCAACAGCAGCAGCAGCAGCAGCAGCAGCAGCAGCAGCAGCAGCAGCACTCAGAGCAGTAAAGGCTTTGCACACACTGGGCTCCAAAGGTAAAAGACTCCGGTTGCCTTTTGTAAGCGTGGGACTTTCCTCAATCTCCTTTGCTGTGAGATGAAAATGGATGATACTCCCCTGCGGCAGCTTCTGGGGAGAATCGAACAAATAGTGAGGTCTAAGCCATGGTAAGCATACATGTATGCACAGTAATGAAACTGGGCTTCGGTGTATGTATGTCACACAGGCTTTCCGGATGTACTTATTTAAGATAAGTGACAGATGAAAACAACTCTTGGCAACCTTCAGGGTTTAAAACAAACAAACTGGGCATTAATAAACAATTAAACTTTAGTCCCAACTCTCAGGAGACAGATGCAGGAGGATCTCTTGAGTTCAAGGCCAGCCTGGTCTACATTCAGAGTTCTGAGACAGCCAGGACTGCACAGAGAAACCCTGTCCTCCCCCTTAGCCCCCATCCTCAAAAAAACCCAAACAAATGAAAAACCAAATTAGGACTGGTAGATGGCTCAGTGGGTAAAGTGCCTGCTGTGTGTGCATTAAGATCTAAAATTAAATCTCCACAACCCCAAAGCTGGGCGCAGTCTCTGCAATGGCTGTCACTCCAGTGCCTCTGACAAGATGAGAGGTGAAGACTGGAGAATTTGCTAGAAGCCAGCAGGCCAGGTCGCCTTGAGTACACCTCAAGGGAGATAGAAAGCAGAGACCAACACCTAAGGTTGTCTGTCCTCTGACTGACCTCCTCGGGTACACTATGACATGCATGCCCCTGCATGCACACAAGTCTTGCACACACACCTATGTGTGCATTCATGTACACATACAAAGATTGACACAAGCTGAACGATTGTCGTCTTTTATCTGATAAAATCACATACATTATTAATGTGCCTGTGTTATTCTAGACACCACCCTCAGGTGTGTCCCCTTGGTGATCACATTGAAATCTCAGTATTACAGGTCTCTTTCCCTTCTTTGCTGCTTTCTTTCTTCCTCTTCCTTTCTTCCTGTTCCCTCCTTTCTTCTTTTCTTCCTTTCTTTTTATAATTATAGGTCTCTTTTTAGGGCTATACTCTTTTTTTTGTTTTTGTTTTTTTTGTTTTTTTTGAGACAGGGTTTCTCTGTGTAGCCCTGGCTGTCCTGGAGCTGAACTCAGAAATCCCCCTGTCTCTGCCTCCCAGAGTTCTAGGATTACAGGCATGTGCCACCACCACCGGGCAGGGCTATACTCTTAAACCCTTGATATAGCAGTATTTTCAGTTGCAAGGGTATAAAGAATTGACATATACCCTTTACCTAGATTCCCCAAAATTCCTGAATACTGACCACTTACATTGGCGTTATCATCCTCTAGGTATTTAACTTCTCTGAAACACTTAAGAATAGTTTGTGGCATCTCTTTGTCTTCAAATACTTCAGCATGCCTTTCCTAGAAACGAGGGCATTTTAGTAAGCTATAAACTAGAATCAATAGTTTCTTTTTCATAAAATGTAACTGGGGTCTAGAGAGATGGCTCAGTGGTTAAGAATATTTGCTGCTCTTACAGAGGATCTGGGTTTGATTCCCAGCACCTCCTAAATAAATAAATAATAAAATTTAATAATTCATAATGACCAGGAGACTAGAGCTGCTGTGGTTTGTTGTCTAATTTATGTTTTTTGTGTAAGTGTTGTCTGTTGTTCTGCTAGTGCCCTACAGAGTAAGATAAATAAATGAACCACCGATGTTTTCACGGTTCTTTGTTTTCTGTGACCTTGACCTTCACTGTTCCAAAGGCTTGTTTACTTTATATGCCTATGAGTGAAGTATCCGCTCCGTGTGCATGTCTGGTGCCCATGGAGGCCAGAAGAGGGCAGAAGATCGCCTGGAAGTGCAGTTAGAGATGCTTGTGAGCTGCTATGTGGGTGCTGGGGACCAAACCCCAGGTCGTCTGCAAAAAACAGCCAGTGCTTTTAACCTCAGAACCATCTCTCCAGCCCCAACCTTGACATTCTTTTTTCTTCTTCCGTGTGTGTGTGTGTGTGTGTGTGTGTGTGTGTGTGTGTGTATCCATTTTGAGAACCCCAAAAGACCACCAAGAGCCAATTCCGAAGCAATTACACTAGAGTCTTTATTCAAGCTCCAGCTTGGGCTACACCACCACTGGTTCGGAGGGTGAAACCCTGAGCCCAGTTTCAAGCAAACATTTATAGAAGCAAGCAAACCAGCAAAGAGGTTTCTAGCCTGGCACACACCTGATTGGGAAGTTATTATGGAATTTTGTTGTCCTTTAAAATAATTGGCTAGTGCTGGGAGCCAAACCATAAACGTAACTTCTGCTTTCCTCCTGATTAGTGCTTGTTGGGGAGTGACCTGGAAACTGATGCTAGGTGCAGCCTTGTTGGTTAACTCTAGTTCAACCTTAGGTCAGGTTCTCTAAGATGGAGTCTGAACCCAAAATGGAGTTGGTCTGGCCTCTCAGTGTGTATGTGTGTGTGTATGTGCGTGTGTGTGTTTAAAGATAGTCTCAAGTCTCAATACACAGTACTAGAACTCACTATATGTGACAGGCTGTCTTCAAACATGAAGATTCACCTGTCTCTGCTTCTTCCAGTGCTGGAGCCAACCCAGTCTTGATTTGTTTCTTTGTTTTTGTTTTTGTTTGTTTTTGTTTTGTTTTGTTTTGTTTTCAAGACAGGGTTTCTTTGTGTAGCCTTGGCTAGCTTGGAACTTGCTCTGTAGACCAGGCTGGCCTTGAACTCACAGAGATCCACCTGTCTTTGCCTCTCGAATGCTGGGATTCAAGTGTGTGCCACCACCGTCTGGCCAATATTCTTAAAGAGCAAATACCCGTTATTTGTGAAGAGTGTTCCTCCTTTAGGGCCTCTCTGGTGTGCTCTTGTGATTCATTCAGGTTCTCACACTGGACAGCAACATCAGAGTACTGGAGTGTCAACTTGAGGGCAAGAAGTGCTATCTACGTGAGAATTTGAACATGGGCCAGCCCCTTGGTTAAGATGGCGTCTGCTGGGTTTCTCTGGTGCAGCTGCTGTTTGTCCCTTTGTGGGGAGTGAGTATGGTGAGGGAAGATGCTGTGAGTCTATTTAAATATCCTGTTTCTCACCGTCCTCCTACCCACCAGTGTTGGTGCTCCTTATGAGTCTTGCCCAAATTCTTGTTACTGTAACAGCTGCCGAATGGTGGATTTCTAATCCCATTAATCCCTTAATGTGTCTTTGTCTAAATTCTACTTTATTTATATCTGGACGGACTGACAAGTTCTTTTTTTTTAAATCTCTATTTATTTTTAATTTATGCACATGGTTGTTTTGGCTATGTGTGTGTGTGTATGCTTAGTGCCCACAGAGGCCGGAGGACCCGGAATTATGGAAGGTTTTTAACTGTCGTTTGGGTGCTGCTGGGTATTCTGTCTAGGTCCTCTGGAAAAGCGGCAAGGGCTCTTAACCACTGAGCCATCTCTCCAGCCCAACTGGCAGATTCTTATTTGATTGTATAAATTGTAGTTCCTTGCTACTGTTAATCCGGTGAGCAGAAGCCCCTTTGAGTCTGTGCCTGTGTCCTTGTGACACATCTTGATCACCTTTTGTGCATCTGTTGGCTTCCTGGCAAACCAGAGCACCCAGTTCTGTGCTCAGCTGCTATTCCAAAAAGTTCTGGTTCCTTTCGTGCAGAATTTATATAATAAAGGAGGAAACCAGAAGGACAGAGCAACTAGAAAGGTCACACGCACTCACATGCCTCCTGCTTTCTGTCCCCCACTAGCTGTGCGACCTAAGCATGCAGAATGTTCCCCCAGTGAAGGAAAACTTATAGCTGTCAGGCAGGCATGAGTGAGTGCTGGTCCACATTTTAGTTCCTGAACTCTAAGGGGTCTAGGGCTAGAGGTCAGAGGACAGCAAGCTCAAGGCCAAACAGGGCTCTGCTTAGTGAGACCCTGACTTGAGGGGAAAAGTAAAAACCAAATTTAAAGAAAGAAAGAAAGAAAGAAAGAAAGAAAGAAAGAAAGAAAGAAAGAAAGAAAGAAAGAAAGGAAGGAAGGAAGAAAACAAAAAAAGAAGAAAGAGTTGTTGACTCCCAGAGTTCTTCATTCATTGTATATTGAAGCCTTGAAATGTTGGGGTACCCCAAGTACCCTCTCCATCTTGCTGTGTGGCACATGCCTGTAATCCCAGCACTCTGAGAGACAGAGGCAGGCGGATTTCTGAGTTCAAGGCCAGCCTGGTCTACAGAGTGAGTTCCAGGACAGCCAGAGCTATATAGAGAAATCCTGTCTCGAAAAAACCAACCCCCTCCCCCCAAAAAACTGACTGCACTTGATGAAGACAGGAGCGACCCCTGTTCCATCCTGACCTACAGGATGTCGGGAACCATGCTGTGTGTTCCACCATTTCCCTGTCCCTCAAGGAGCAGCACAGACCAGGTGCTGAAGGATCGGGTACTGAGAGGCAGAGGGAGCCAAGAGGTGGCTGGCCTATTGTTGCTAAAATCAGAGTGATGAATACATTAGTAGTGTCAACTATAATCTCAGCCAACCAGAGCTACAGGCAGGAGGGTCAGGGGTTCCAGGACATGCCTGGAATAAAAGGATTCCAATAGTCCCTGAGATCCTAAGGTAAGATTTCTTTATGTTATGTGTGTGTGTATTTGCTCAAGTGTACATGTATGTGTACCTGTGCAAGGCAGAGAAGGGCACGGAAAACTCCCTGGAACTAGAGTTCCCAGTGGTTGTGAGGAGTCAATGAGGTTGTAGCAACCCAAACACAGGTCATCTGCAAGAGCAGCAAGCAGTTGTAAGGGTTGCACCATCTGGCTTTCTAGCCTTAAACTCTGAATGAATGAATGAATGAATGAGAGAGTGAATGAGTGAATGAATGAATGAATTAATAGATGAATAAATAAACAAGCCAAGCATGGTAGCACAGGCCAGCACTTGAAAGGCAGAAGCAAGAGGGTCATTAGTTCAAGGCCAGCCTGGGTTACAAAGTAAGACCATGTTTCAGAGAACTAAGGTAGGAATGAAGCTCTGTGGCAGAGAGCTTGGCTGGATGTACAATGCTCTGATCTGATGCCCAGAACAATAAGGGTCAGCAAAGCAGGTAAGTAAGTATGAAGGGTCAAACCAGGGTTCCGGAGCCACTTGGATCACCATGGAGGAAAGCAGACTGCCTTCAGTGGAGGCCCATTTGAAGACTGACCTGAGATGTTGCACACATGACCTGAGGCGTTGCAAAGCTGAGGTCTGCAAGCACTGCATTCTGGGCCCGTGGTACAGAACTGCATCACTGCTGAAAGACAGATGACAAGTGAGAGCCCAGAGTGGGTTACCAGTCCCTCGCTCGGCTTCTGCCAGCCCGGCACTGGTGTGAAGTTAACACTGGGTGGCAGAGAAGGGGAGCATTGCTGGACGTAATGGAGTCTCTCTAACTCTTTCTCAAGGTTGGCCCCACAGCTGGTAAAAAGGCAGAGTTCTCTGGGCAAGGTGGTGCTTGCCTGTAATCATAGCACTGAAGAGGCTGAGGCAGGAGGATCTTGAGTTGGAAACCAGCCTGGACAACATGGTGAGATTCTGTCTCAAATACAGAAGAGAGGCAGGTGGAGAAGCAGATGGAGAGGCAGAGGGGGAGAGAAAGGGACAGGGAGAGGGAGAGAAAGAGAGAAAGACAGAGTAGGCTCCACTAGTAAGGCTCTGGACTCAGCCACTGTCAGGCCCAAAAGAAAGCCAGGACAAATAACTAATGTCGTGCTTATTAACATACCAAAGTGCATGCGGGCATCTTGGCCTTCTCAGCCTCTCTTTTTCTCTCCCTGCCCCCTTCTCACCCCTCACACTCACACACACACACACACACACACACACACTCACACGCATCTCTTGGTCTTCCCCACCCCCTTATGGCTTGGTCCACTCTGCTGCCATATTTAATCTACTACCTTCTTTTCCTGCACTAGACTCTTCCAGATGCAGGCTGAAACCCCCACAGTATACAGCTTATCTGCCGGATAAAATCAGGCGTGGTCGGTCATGCCTGTAATCCCAGCGCTTGGGAGGTGCAGTATGATGGCCGTAGACTTGAAGTGAGTATGGACTATAAAGTGGGCTCCAAGTCATCTTGAGCTAGAGTATGACCCCATCTGAAAACAAAAATAATAAATAAATAATAGTCTAAAACTTGGGAGATATTTTTATGTATTTCTGTAAGCTTCACAAGTGGTCCCTGAGGGTCACACAGATAATGCCTAGAGGCAGAAACTCTCGGAATATGAAGGTAATCAAAGTAGCTTCAGTGGCGATTAAAACTCCTCCCAGCTTCCTCGCACACAGGCCCGAAGGTCCCGGAGTTTGTGACTCTTCGCCAGCTCCCCCCATATGTAGTTGATCAATGAACCTGGCTCCACTCCCCTGGCATGGCTCCAAGAAACCCTCGCGCATGCGTGACCTAAGTCCAAAGCGTCCCTTGTTTCTCTGGGTTTGGAAAAGATGCCTTCTCTAGGACTGTAGAGATAGGTGGACGTCCGTGTAAGTTTCAGCTGCATGGTGGCTAAGTAGGAAGCGGAGGAGAGCACCGTCCCCACCCTCTCTGACAGTGAGTCACCCTGTCAACATGCCCTTTCCACAATTCAGCTGGTAGCTGGTTTTACCAGATCCCCCAGAGATGGGGCCTGCCCTTGCCCCTGCCAACCCAGAACCCTTGCCTTTACCCTCCTCCCAAGTCAGAAGCAGGAACATGCCAGGCCAGAACTGTCTGAACTCTCAGCCCCCTTCCTGGTCAAAACTCTCCCTGAGGTCTCTGTAAAGGAAAAAAAAAAGATTATTATGGGATGGCTAGAGTCAAAACAGAAACCTTTGCCTTCCCCTCTAGCCAAACCTCACTCAAAGGAAACTCTTATTAAGGGCTTGGTGTGGAATAGTCTATAGATTTTATCAACGCATAGTCGTTTTAAAATTAATTTTTAATTTCCCAAGAAGTAGAAAGGCCCTGGGTTCGATTTACCACACACGTGACAAGCCAGGGTCCCCATCTAAATTGCTGCATTCTCGTAGAAAAATTTAACACAACCTATTTATCCTTTTTTTTTCATGGACACTTGACTTGTTTCCATTTTTTTTCTTTTTTCTTTTTTTTTTTTTTACATCTTATTTATTCTCTGTGTTGGAGTATTTTGTCTGCATATATGTCTGTGTAGCACATGCATGAAAGGCAGGTAAGTACTCAAGGAGACCAGAAAAGGGCCTCAGTTCCCCTAGGACTGGAGTAACTTATGGTTGTGGGTGCTGGGAATCAAACCCAGGTCCTCCGTGTAAGCGGCCTCAGAGTTTAGCTGCCGAGCCGTCTCTCTAGTCTCCTAGTTGCCCCATTTATTCTTTATCAAGATCATTTTTTTGGTCATATTCATGCACACACGTGGTATTAGTAAGTCAAATACTATTTCTAGCCAAAATCAGTAATGTCCTCATCTCCTGCCTACACACCCTGTCACCATCTGTGAGTTCTGATTCCCTAAGGAAAGGTCACCCTTGCATCTGTCTCTCCTGGCATCTGCCATCTTTCTTTCTGAATAAGATGCTTCCTTGAGATGCGTTGATCTCTTGACCCTACTACACATGACTGACTGCCACACAGGGCCACATGCCTCCTCCCACCATTCTCCCCATAGAGTTATATGACAAATTCCATTTTTATTGTAATCAGTGAAGTACTTTTCCTGCCATGATGCTGCTCTCAACTTTAACTGCACGCTAAATCACCCGGAGACCTTAAATCGCAAAGCCCAGGGTGTGCTCAGATCTCTTACATCAAGCTATCTGAGAGTAAGGACCACTCTTCTGGACTTTTTGGTGTTTTCCAAGTGCTTCTGATATTTAGCCAAGAGTAAGAGCCGCTATTCCCAGGCCAAGTACAGTGGATGCATTGTTTTCCTTGTTTCGTATTTCCCACTGGGAAAATTTTCACTTTTTCTGTTCTCCTTCCTTCCTTTCTTCCTTTCTTCCTTCCTCTCCGATGAACTGTAAAACCTCTCTGAGGGCAGTTGTCTAGACTGCCAACCACATCCATCTAGAACCCTTCGGAGGTCTCACCACCACACTCTGCATGTCTCCCCCACATTCCCTGCATCCTGGCTCCTGATCCATTCTTTTTTCGAAGTACTCGCTTTCCTTTGGTGGATCAAAGCTGTAGTAGTTTCCAAGAAAGGGCATATGGGAATGTAAGAATATTTTTATTTTCTCTTTCAATCTAACAGATTGAGTTTTGGGTTGGTTTAGAATCCCTAATTTCAAAATTATTTTTAAAAATTACTTCCAGTCGGGCAGTGGTGGCACACGCCTGTAATCCCAGCACTTTGGGAGGCAGAGCAGAGGCAGGCAGATTTCTGAGATCGAGGCCAGCCTGGTCTACAGAGTGAGTTCCAGGACAGCCAGGGTTATACTGAGAAACCCTGTCTTGAAAAAAAACAAATCCAAAAAAAAAAAACACCAAAAAAAAGTTATTTCCAAATCATCTTTCTGATGTATTGTGTAGATACTTTGCTGTAAATGTCTATGGCTCCTCCCAAGGGTTATTTTCTTCCAGGTCTCATTCTCATTTTAACTGCTGGAAAAACTGCATGGGTCACTGCGGTCTAAAGATTTCCTTATTATTATATGTAAGTACACTGTAGCTGTCTTCAGACACTCCGGAGGAGGGTGTCAGGTCTCATTACGGATGGTTGTGAGCCACCTTGTGGTTGCTGGGATTTGAACTCAGAACCTTTGGAAGAGCAGTCAGTGCTCTTAACCTCTGAGCCATCTCTCCAGCACATGCACTAGCTTAATAACATGCCTGTTTATTAGCTTCCTTCCTTTCTGTCTCACGTCCTGACCAGTCCTCAGCGAGTATTTTTTGGGATTATCTGCCTTCACTTTTTGTGGCGCTGAGGATCAGGGCCCTGTATGTGCTACAAATGCTCTACCATTGAGTTACACCACAGCCTTGGCGTTAACAGTACACTATGCAGCAGCACATAAAATAGATAGGGAATAGTTCCACTCCAGCTCCGATGCATCAGCTGATCCAATGCCTAGCACGGGGGTGGGGGGGGGGTCGGGGGTCGGGGGTCGGGACGTGTCAGTCATGAACCTTCCTGCTTTGAAGGAACGTTTACCACGCCGGTGTATGCAAGCCAAGAGTACCCAGCAAATGCACATTTTAAGGGGCAACTTTCCAGGTAAGACGTTGCCAACCTGGGCCATCGATAATAGTCATTTCTCGGCAGGCATCACAGCACAGTGGGAGGGGAGCCAAATGATGTCAATTCCCCCCCCCCCCGGGAAGTTACCCCCCCCCGGGAGTTACCTCCCCCCCCCCCCCGCAGGAGGAGGAGCAGGAGAGTTAGCCACTTCCTCTTCCCATAAGGACAATGCACTGGCAGGTTCAAGCCTAGGAAATGGCAATAGGGTATCATCTAGAGGAATACATTTGGCTACATTTGTAGCTGGCCTGGGAGGCGTGAGGCTGGGCATGCTGGCTCGAACACACCTGGCAGAGCAAGCTACTGGTCCGCACCGCTGAGGCAATTCCAACTCAGTCTGTTCAGCTGCTTCCCACCTTCCAAAAGCTCACCCGCTGCGACCCCCTGCCACTCCCTTTGCTGGCTTTTTATGGGTTTAACCTCTGAGAGTTGTTTACTGTGAATTTTGATTGGTCTTTGAGTCGGACCAGAGGATTTTCTCAACCTATTACTCTAACTGAAAAGAAGCATCTAGCTGGGCGGTAGTGGCGCACGCCTTTAATCCCTGCACTTGGGAGGCAGAGGCAGGCGAATTTCTGAGTTCGAGGCCAGCCTGGTCTACAAAGTGAGTTCTATACAGAGAAACCCTGTCTCAAAAAAACAAAACAAAAAAACAAAAACAAACAAAAAACAAAAGAAAGAAAGAAGCGCCTCGCTTTCTGCTTCTCTCCGATATAATTGCCTTGTTATTCACACATGCAAGCGTTCATACCCCTCTGTGTGATTTTACATCGATAAAAATGGGCCATGCTGTGCATATGGGTTGGCAATTTGCTCTTTTCACTTAATATATTCGAGACATCGCCAATGTCCTTATATATACATCCTCTGAGTTCATTATTATGGCTACGTAATGTTCCAAAGTTAGGGACAGAAATTATAGTCCAGAAGAAAGAAGAGAAAGAGAACAGCAACAGAACCCACCTTTGCCATTCCTTATGCCTCCCCCTGGTGGGAAGGTACCGGGCAGATGGGGTGGGGTGGGGGTTGGGAGGGGTTCATTGCTCCTAGCGCCCTTACCTGGTTTTTCCCCTGTAACTCTAATCCTGGTGTGGACACTCCAGGATCTCCTTTTTCCTTTGTAGCATCTTTTATATAAAGCAGATTTTCTTGGCATCGGCATGGTTGAACATTTGGAGGATTCAATTTTGATTTATTTTTTGGGTAAGGACATTCAAACCGCGGGACACACATTTGGTTTCTGTCCCTGCTTGTAGCTTCTGAAGTCCTTGGAGTCTGTAGAGTCGTAAGAAGGAGAGACAAGAAGATGAACACGTACGTTCAAGGTGAGACACTCATGGACGGCCAATGACTTGGTCATGCTTACCTTAGAAATGTCCATGAACACCCAAAGGACTACATTCTGGCGAACTCACAGAACCTCCAGGAGAAGGAAAGGCAGGAGGGTAAGGGGCTCAGTTCACCTCTCTTCACCGAGTGCTCTTACACTTCACTCCGGCTCTATACACCGAGTGCTCTTGTCTATAATCTTTATCTCTTTCCTAATAGACAGTCCCTACGTTCTTTTTAAAAAAGATTTATTATTATTATTATTATTATTGGGTTTTTTTTTTCCGAGACAGGGTTTCTCTGTATAGCCCTGGCTCTCCTGGAACTCACTCTGTAGACCAGGCTGCCTCTGCCTCCCAAGTGCTAGGATTAAAAGCATCTGTCAAAAAATTTTTTAATTATTTTATGTGCATTACTGTTTTGCCTGCCTGTATATCTGTATAAGAGCGTCAGATTTTTTTGAGCTGGAGCTACAGACAGCTATGAGCTGCTGTGTGGGTGTTTGGAATTAAGCTAGAGTCCTCTGGAAAAGCAGCCAGTGCTCTTAACCACTGAGCCATCTCTCCAGCCTCAGTATCAGTTTAAAAAAATTTTTTTAAAGATTTATTTTCTTGGGGCTGGTGAGATGGATCAGGGGTTAAGAGCACTGACTGAAAAAAAGAACCAGTTTGAACCATCAAATTTCTTCTACCCTGAAGAATATATACATATACACATACACATACACATACACACACACACAAAAAGAGCACTGACTGCTCTTCTGAAGGACCTGAGTTCAAATCCCAGCAACCACATGGTGGCTCATAACCATCTGTAATGAAATCTGATGCCTTCTTCTGGAGTGTCTGAAGAATAAACAAATCTTTAAAAAAAAAAAAAAAGATTTATTTTCTTTCATGTGTATGAATGGCTTGCCTGCATGTGTGTCTGTGTCATGTACATGCCTGGTGTCTGTAAAGGGCAGAAGGGCAGAAGAAAGTGTTGGGTCTCCTGGAAATGGAGTTACAGATGTTCTGAGTCACCATGTGCTGCTGGGAATCTAATCCAGGTCCTCTTCAAGAACAGCAAGGCTCCTAACCTCTGACCATCCGTCTCTTCAACCCCAATATTGTTTTTGTCTTACAGAAAATGACTCCTGTTCCTTGTCAAAATATTACCTAGAGTATGTTAAACACTTCAATTCTTATTTAAATGAGTGTGAACCCAAGATATGTTTGTTAACGGGGAGGGAGGGGATGTTAGATGGTATAAAGATCTTTCCTCTTGCAGGAAAGAGTTGTGGCCCATCAGAAAAAGGCATGCCAAACGCAGTCCCTCATGTCCAGAACAAAAGTGATTAATGGCCACAGGACAATCAAACCTTTGGGGTATCTTTTATATCTGGATGTGACAAGGCCTCACAATGTAGCCAAGGCTGGCCTCACACACTCAGTCTTACTGACTCATTTTCTCCGGCCTGGTGGGGTTATCCTTTTTTTAGCAGACAGAAATTATTTGTCTCACTGCTGAAATTCTGTCAGTTAACACATAACTTTGTCAACTCTGGCCTCCAGAGAGGCATCTACTTCAAACCCAAGGAAGGTACATCTCTAAACACTGAAAGCAAGCCAAGTGCTCTGTTGGACAGAGCCTCAGCACCCACTAAAAAGACAGATGCATGCTGCTCCTTTATTTCTCCGATTTTGGGCAATTTTCAAACGTTCTTCTTCTTTTTTGTTCCTTAAAGATTTATTTATTTTTACTTGTACGCATGGACGTGTCAGCGTATGCGTGCGCCATGTGAGTGTAGGTGATCCTTGCAGCCAGAAGAGGGCGCCATATCCCCTGTAGCTGGAGTCGCAAACCTTTGTGAGCTGCCCGATGTGGGGCGCTGCTGGAATCCAAATCCTCTCAAAGAACATCAGGTGGATCTTAAGACCTGAGTCCTCTCTCCAATCTCATTCCCCCACCCCACTCCATCCCACCCCTGTCCCTCCTCTCCTCTCTGTCCCCTCCCCTCCCCTTCTCTCCCTTCCCCCCCTCTCTCTGGGAATCCACATCACACCAGCTTAGAGAAAACAGCAAATGCCTCCGCGGTCCTTTCTCATCCCGCCTCTGCCGTCTTTCCCTCCACACTCCAGGAAGGTGAGGCTAGTCCCCTGAGACACTGAGTTTCATTTAGTCACTGCTCGGACCAGGCCTCCTGCCTGCTGTCACCTTTCTCTCTCCTCTTCCTCTTTCTTTTCTTCCTCTCTCTCTTTCCCCCCTCACACTCTAATTCCTCCTCCTCTGCACGCTGCCTCCTTTCCTCCCGGGAACCCCCTTCCTTCCTTCTTTGCATTAAAAAAAAAAATTTAACCTATTTTATTGAGATATGATTCATATACCATATAGCCATTTAAAGTACATAACTCCGTGGCTTTTGACAGATTCACACAGTTGTGCATTCCTGTCACCCTAAAAAGAAGCCCTATACTGATTAACAGTCACTGTCATCCCCTCCCACCCCTTAGCAACCAGGAATCCACATTCTGTCTCTACGGATTTGCCTATTCTAGAGATTTCTATAAATAAAGTCATACAATGTGTGGGTCTTTTGTGACTGGTTTCTTTCACTTGACTTAATGTTTTCAAAGCTCATTCAGGCTGCAGCATGTATCAGTAATTCACTATTTTTATTACCAAGTAATATTGCATCAGACAGAGATACAGAATTGTACTTAGTCAGTCAGTAAATACATGGGCTGCCTCTACCTATGGGGTTATTAGGAAAAATGCTGTTGTAAATGCTTGGAGACCACTGAGTCACTGGAGACGGGGATGAGTATGTGTTAATGCAAATTATTTGCTGCTTTATATTTTTAAAAATTGTCAAATCACACCCATTAATCTGACATGTTTTTCTGATTGAGAAAACTATGAGGGCTATTTAGAAATTCACATTCCAGCCGGGCGGTGGTGGCGCACGCCTATAATCCCAGCACTCTGGGAGACAGAGGCAGGCGGATTTCTGAGTTTGAGGCCAGCCTGGTCTACAGAGTGAGTTCCAGAACAGCCAGGACTACACAGAGAAACCCTGTCTCGAAAAAACCAAATCAAAAAATCCAAAAAAAAAAAAAAAAAAGAAAGAAAGAAAGAAAGAAAGAAATTCACATTCCATTTTTCCCAATTTTTCAAGTTTATTTCCGATTGAGAATATTCTACATTCAGAGAGTGTATTTTGATCAGACTCACACACACACACACACACACCATTTTCTCCCTTCCAATTCCTCCCCATCACTATCATTGCTATTTCCTCTAACTTCATGAGGTTAAAAAAAAAAATCGCAGACGCCTGGCACGCATGTGGCGGCAGCGGGACAATACATGCATGGGTGTGGTGGCATCTCATAGAGCATTAGAAGCCTTTTGGGTGCCTGGAGGGGAGAGCAGATAGGCCGTGGGAGCCAGAGCAGTGGGGAGGTCATAGTGAAACAGTGTTTTCTGGACACAACACAGTAGCTGTGCATATAAATTGTCAGCATCTCTGACCGCATGCACAAGACCCGCACAAAACCCCAGCATAAAGTAAAGAGGTCAGGAAGTCCTACCCCGAGCTGGCTGCTGATAGCTGCTGGGAGAGGTGGAGTCTATTTTGTTTTATTGTTTTATGTGGGGTTTTGTTTATTGAGAGAGGATCTCATGTTGCCCAGACTGGCCTCAAACTCACCATCTACCCAAAGTTGGCTGTGAACTCAACCTCCTACCTCTGTGTCACAAGTCCTGGACTTACAGACTTGGGCTGCCATGCTCCGAGAGCTTTATGTCAGCTTGGCACAAGCTAGAGTCATTGGAGAAGAAGGCACCTCAGTTGAGAAAATACCTCTAGAAGATCAGGCTGTTGACAGGCCTGTTGGGCATTTTCTTAATTAGTGATGGATAAGGGAGAGTCCAGCCCATTGTGGGTGGTTGCCGTCCCAGCGCTGGTGGTCCTGGGTTCTACAAGAAAGCAGGCTGAGCAAACCAGGGAGAGCAAGCCAGTAAGCAGCACCCCTCCATGGCCTCTGCATCAGCTCCGGCCTCCAGCCCTGCTTGAGTTCCTGTCCTGACTTCCTTCAGTAAGGGACTACTATGTGGAAGAGTAAGCCAAATTAACGCTCTCCTTCTCAACCTGCTCTTGGTCATGGTGTCTCATCACAGCAATAATAACCTTAAGTAGGGCAGTGGTATTTGAGAGCTACCCAGAACAATGGCGCCTCCTTCACCACTCGCAAGCCGTTCATCACTAACATGTAAATAAGTTGCTGCCTTAAAAAAAAATTTAATCCTTGAGGAAAGGGTAGGCATTTTAGAGAAGTCTAATGTTAATTAGCTTATCAGATGCTGACCCACACCCTGCAGGGACAGGGCTCAGAAGAGTGGGAGTTCTGACTCACTCAGAAGGGCAGGGAGGGATACGAGAGAGATCCAGTTGAAATCTGATAGCTCTGCCCAAGGAGTCACCTTCCAGGACACAGCCAATGACCAGGTCAGGTCAGTGGCCTCAAAGCATAGTTTATGTCATTTACCAGTAGACAGACAGTGGCAGCAAGCACCACACAACCACGGGTGCTTGTCGGACCAAGCCAGCTCAGTCAGTCAACAGGTTCTCCAGCCCAAGAGTGAGGATTAAAAAGGAAGAGACGATTAGACAACATTGTAGCAGGTCTGAGGCTGAGGCAGGTTTATTTTCTCCCCAATCTGCTTTTATACCATTTTAGTTACTTGTAAGTATTAAGGTCCGTTCTAGGTTGAGGAACAAGCAAGACAATAAACACAGGAGCTAGCAAGACCATAAACAAAGACCTGTGATCACTCCTGTGGTCACTGTTTCACTGTTTCTTTTCTATTCTTTTTTTTTTTTGGGGGGGGGGGGGGTTCCAGACATGCTTTCTCTGTGTAGCCCTGGCTGTACACCAGCCTGGCCTCAAACTCAGAAATCCGCTTGCCTCTGCCTCCCAAGTGCTGGGACTAAAGGCGTGCACCACCACCGCCCAGCGAGATGGAAGCTTTAGATTGTATTCTAAGCTTTCAGTATAGACAAGTGTAGTAATGGGGCCAGGGCATGGGAGGATGAACACATTTCATGCCTATATCATGACTTCTAAAAACTGTTCTCTACAAAAAGGAATGAGGACATCTTGAAGTGGTAGTCAACAGCAGAGCTGGGGCAGGAAAAATATGTCAAAAGCCTGGAGCATCCTGTCTAAGTTATTGCTGGGGATAGTGGTGTACGCCTGTAATCCCAGGAAGCTAGGCATTCAAGCCCACCTGGGCTACCTAGTGAACTTTATCTCTAAACAAACAAACAAGCAAAAGATGCCCGGACCCAGCTGGAAGGAGGTCTCTCCAGCAAAATAACAATTTGAACATAAAGGTAATTAATGAATTATATGCAGGACAGTGGTGGCATCTATCTTTAACCCCAGCCCTCAGGAGGCAGAGATAAGCAGATGAGATCAGACTGGTCTATGCAGAGAAACATTGTCTTGAATTTTTTTTAAATACACGGGGTTAACAATGTAGCTTGCCAGGCAGTGGTGGAGCACGCCTTTAATCCCAGCACTCGAGAGACAGAGGCCGGCGGACTTCTGAGTGCGAGTCTGGTCTGAGTCTGGTCTACAGAGTGAGTTCCAGGACAGCCAGGACTATACAGAGAAACCCTGTCTCAAACAAAACAAAACAAAACAAAACAAAAACAAAAACAAAATCAAAAACAAAAAAACCCCAATGTGACTCAATGGGTAAATGTGCTTGCTTTGCAAGCCTGAGGACCTGGGTTCGATCCTGGAGCCCACAGAAGAACGAAAGAACTGAGTCAGACCGTTAGCCTCTGACCTCCACATGTGCACCGTAGCATGTGCACACACTTGCAGGGACACACATGGACACATCATATAAACAAGCACACAGCAATTTAACTTTTAAAAAAAAAGCTGATGATAATGTCTGTTTGTTGAGACAAAAATCTGGATATGTAGTACCTTCATCTTCTATCTTCAAACCACGACCTCCCAAGTACTGGGATAACAGGTCTGCCTCTATCCTCAATCCCATAGTACTCCTCCATAACTCATTTAATAAATAGGACACTATGAGTTCATAAGTACAGTGTTTGTTGCGGACCAGGGGAATTACAGTTTTCTTTTTTTAAAAAAAAGATTTATTTGTTTTACTTATATGAGTACACTGTAGTTGTTTTCAGACACATCAGAAGAAGACATCGGGGGCTGCAGAGATGGCTCAGCAGTTAAGAGCACTGACTGCTCTTCCGAAGGTCCTGAGTTCAAATCCCAGCAACCACACGGTGGTTCACAACCATCTGTAATGAGATCTGAGATCTGATGCCCTCTTCTGGGGTGTCTGAAGACAGCTATGGTGTACTAACATATAATAGAAGAAGGCATCGGATCCCATTACAGATGGTTGTGAGCCACCATGTGATTTCTGGGAATTGAACTCAGGACCTCTAGAAAAGTAGTTAGTTAATCCTAGCACTTGGGAGGCTGAAGCAGGCGGATTTCTGAGTCCGAGGCCAGCCTGGTCTACACAGTGAGTTCCAGGACAGCCAGGGCTACACAGAGAAACCCTGTCTCGAAAAACAAAAAACCAAAACCAAAACCAAAAACAAAAACAAAAACAAAAACAAAAAAACAAAAAACAAAAAACAAAAGAAAGAAAGAAAGAAAGAAAGAAAGAAAGAAAGAAAGAGAGAGAGAGAAAAAGAAAAGCAGTCAGTGTGCTCTTAACCACAGTGCCATCTCTCCAGCCCACTGCAGTTTTCAAAAAAAAATTCCTCCTCAAAGTTGTATTCATTAAAAAGATAACATTGCAGTGGAGAACCCTAGCTCATTGCTACCCTGATAATCGACAGATTTAAGTCACAGTCGGAGGACTGGACAGTGGACACTGAGTGACCCCAGTAGGGTGGAAAGGGACGAGTCTGACTTTAATTTTTGTGCTGTTTTCACCCAGGTTTACCTGAGCCAAATCATGAAAAGATGCCTGACAGGTACCTCACACTGAAGGTTCTCCCGCCAGTCTCCAGCCTTCAGACAGATATGGAGAAACGGTTGCCAACTGAGAGGGCTGAAGGAAGTTTGGCCACTAAAGCTGTAGGGGCCCAGGAAGGAGAGCCTCGTGTTCAAAGGGACCTGACTGGAGCAGATGACGTTACAATCAGGATTAGACAGTCATGACGCAGAGGTAGTTGCAGATTGACACAATGCTTCCACTTGGCTGGAAAATTAGGCCAGGTCCCTGCTTGGCCTGGCATTGGTTCCAGTGTTGACACCCATTGTCTATGCAGTTGCAATGGTTTCATCTTCCACCCAATGCTGTCTATGTGCCCTCTGCTTAATCAGTGAAGGGACTGGACATGTATGTGTCATTTGAAGGGTTTTTTTTCCCCCCGCCCCCCCGGGGCTTGGATTGTGCTTTCTGGAGTCGAAGGTGGATCCCTGGAACCCTGTGTGAACACTGCTGTGGGAGCAGCCCAGAGGGCAGGTCCCCTGGGCCACAGAGCCCATCCCTACTGTCTAGCCTTCCATGTGATGGTGTTCCAGTCAGTTGTGTAGATCCCAAAGCCTGCACAGTCAGCCCATGTCCTAAAGCAAAGCCACAGAGCATGGTTTGTAGCCTGTATTAGTTTATTCAACTTAGGAGTGCAGCAGCGGCCAGTGTCTATCAGGAGAGGTAAAGGGTAGTCTGATTGCAGGCTAAAAGGTTGTCCTACACTGAAAGAGAGTGAGGGTGGAACTCCAGAGGAAGCTGGACCTTAGGAGAAATCCTCCACATTCCTTCATACGCTAACTAGAGTAGCTGGCCTTGCAGGAGAACTGCAGCTCAGGCTGCAATGTGACAAGCAAGGATCCTGTCAAGGTCACAGGTGCTACAAACCTGACTGTGATTTTATTGATGAATTGATATTTTCCATTCATTCCTTCCCTCCATCCTCTTTTTTGTTTCCTACATCCAGAATGAAGAGAAATACTAAACCTTTCATAGTGGCTACTGACTAATGAGGTAAACTTTTTGATGGAGTTCAGGAACCTGCTGAGCTCTAGCCACAGGCTGTGGCTGGCATGTGCGTTGCTGACAAGAGGGTACGCCTACACTGAACCTGGGGAGCGGAGGTGATGTAGGCTTAAAGTGGGGTGTAGGCTATGGGTAGCCCCACTGTAATGGGAGAGGCAGCTTTAAGCAAGAGGGTGGACAGGAACTGGCTTCTGCAGAGAAAGGCAGCTGCTGGATGCCATGATGGATTTGACGAGTAAGGAACTGATGATGATCCTGTGCAGTCTCTCAGGACTAAGACATGCTTGCAAGAGCAACTAACTGGCAAGGGGAGGCTGGTGGCTTTATAAGGCTCTGTGGGCATTGTTCCTGCAGAGTGCAGCCTATTTGACTGCAAACGCCCAGCCCAGCCAAGGACACTGAAGGTATTCTGAGAAAGACTGAAAATCTCCCTTCACGTTGCATCTGTGAGGTGTCTTCATCCTGACGCATTTAAAACGCAAGTCCCTTTGAAAAAACATTGGCAAGTTGAGAATCCTGTATCTACGGTGTTTAAGGCTAGAAATGCTTCAGATTTTTGTTAGATTTGGGAATATCTACATATACGTAATGGAATATCTTGGGAGATGGGACTTAAGTCAAAATACAAAACTCACTTCCATCTTACATGTTTCTTAGCACACAAGCTAGGGATGAGTGTGTTTTCTGTACAGTGTTTTTTGGTGAAGTTGTTCACCCAAAATATAAAGTTGTGTGGAATTTATCTCTAGTTACCTCATACTTGAAAGGTTTGGGATTTGGTGCTGGAGAGATGGCTTAACCAGTAAAGGGCTTGCTATACAAGCATGAAAATCTGAGTTTTGATTCCTAGAACTCACATAAAAGTCAGGAATGATGGCATGTACCTGTCACCCCAGCACTGGGGGAGTGGAGGCAGGCAGATTCCTGGAATTCATTGGTCAGCCAGCCTGGCCAAAGGGTGAGTGTCAGGTTCAGGGGAGGTCCCCTAAAAAAACAAGAGAGAGCAACTCAGGAAAGACACTCAATGGTTTCCTTGGTAACCAAGGTATTCATGGGGCTGCATGTTTACTTTAAAGACTTTAGAAAATTCATTTCCTCAGCTTTTCCAACTTCAAGAGTCCATGCGCCAACTGGGTACAGAGTCTTCTCCATTTTCCAAGCCCACATCCTGACTTCTGGTGACTGCTTTCGTCCACACATCACCTCCTCTGACTGTCCCCCTCTCCCCTCCCCTTGTAAGGAGGTCATAGTGACCTCAAGCGCATCTTGGTGACCCAGGACAGTCTCTCAGTCTCAAAGTCTTTACTTCAATCACTTGCGAGATCTTTCCCATGTAGGGTGACATACTAACGGAAGCAGAATAGCAGGAAGCAAGTATGATGACTTTTCCTTTTACATTTAATTTAGAGGCAGGCAGATCTCTGAGTTCAAGTACAGCCTGATCTACAGAGTGAGTTCCAGGGCTACACAGAGAAACCCTGTCTCAAAAACAAACAAACAAACAAACAAAAAAACAGGATATTTAAAAATTGTTAGGCCTGTGCTACCACACCTGGTTTATTTCATTATTTTTTTATCATATGTGCGTGTGGGTACATACGTGCCATCGCTTTAGTGTGGAGGTCAGGGGACAGCTCTGGGAAGCTGCTTCTCTCCTTCCACCTTTACGTGGGTTCTGAGGATTGAAGTCTGGATGACGAAAAGCTAGTGTGTCACTGCGCCCTCACTGAGTCATTTCACTGTCCCTTCTCATTCTTTTTACCATGGTTAATGTGCACCTTTTGTGTGTGTGTGTGTGTGTGTGTGTGTGTGTGTGTGGTTTTTTGTTTTTGTTTTGCTTTTTGTTTTTTGTTTTTTGCTTTTTGTTTTTTTTTTTTTCAAGATAGGGTTTCTCTATGTAGCTCTGGCTGTCCTGGAACTCACTCTGTAGACCAGGCTAGCCTTGAACTCAGAAATCCAAGTGCCTCTGCCTCCCAAGTGCTGGGATTAAAGGCATGTGCCACTACTGGCCAAGCCTTATCCCTTGTTTTTTATTATTTGACCAAAACCCGCTCAGTCAGTCAACAAGTTCTCCAGCTCAGGAGTGAGGATTAAAAAGAAAGAGACAATTAAACAATGCTGCAGCATGACCCCAGTCAATTCTGAGGCTGAGGCAGGTTTATTTTTCTCCCCAATCTGCTTTTATACCATTTTAATTACATGCAAGTATTAAGGTCCGTTCTAGGTTGAGGAACAAGCAAGACAATAAACACAAATATCTAGGGGCTAGCAAGGCCATAAACAAAGACGCAGGGTTCCTGTGATCACTGTTTCTTTTTCTCTGTGTTGTCCTGGCTGTCCTGGTACTCCCTGACCTAGCCCAGAGTCGTATTCTTGCCTGAAGCCTACTTCTTTTGTTCTACCCTAAGATTTTTTTTTTAAAGTGATTTTGTAAAGATTTATTTATTATATGTAAGTACACTGTAGCTATCTTCAGACAGCAGCAGAAGAGGGCATCAGATCTCTTTACGAATGGTTGTGAGCCACCATCTGGGTGCTGGGATTTGAACTCATGACCTTTGGAAGAACAGTCGGTGCTCTTACCCACTGAGCCATCTCTCCAGCCCCCCCTCTCCCAAAGATTAAGATTCCTGCCTGAGCTTACTTCCTTGTCATGGCCTAAAGTCAGATTCCTGCCAAGCGCCACCCCCCCAAAGCTCCCCACATTTATTTATTTATTTAAACTTTTTTTCTTTGTGTGTGTGTGTGTGTGTGTGTGTGTGTGTGTCTCCATAGAGACCAGATAGATCTCCTGGAACTAGAGCTACAGACAGTTGTGAGCTGCCATGTGGATGCTGGGAATCAAAACTGAGTCCTCAAGAAGACAGCCAGAACTCTTAACCTTCAAATCATCCCTCCAGCCTCCGTATCATTTATTTCTTTAGGTTACAACGCAAGAGTATTGGGTTTCGTCATGGCGTCCTCAGACATCCCTGGCTCTCATTTGTTCCCCTCCCTGAGCTTCCCTCATGCTCCCTGCAGCTGGCCCCTTCCTTCCTTCCATCCTCCTTCGTGCTTTCCCAGTGTAGACACCCACTGCCCCTAAGATCTTGTGTCAGGCTGTGGAGGTGCTCACTGGGAAAGGACATTTACCCCCAAGCCTGGCCACCTGAATCTGATCCCTGAACACACACAGTAGCGAGAAATGGCTCCCGAAATGTGACCTCTGACCTCCCACACAAATACCACGGCATATGCTCGACCCTACCCCACTACACACACTAAATAAAAATTAAAAAAACATCTTTCCCCACTTCTGGTTTCCCTTCTAGCTCTGTGATCTACAAACACATATTTTGTTGTTGTTGTTGTTGTTGTTGTTTGTTTTTGGATTTTTTGGTTTTTTTCCGAGACAGGGTTTCTCTGTGTAGCCCTGGCTGTCCTGGAACTCACTTTGTAGACCAGGCTGGCCTCAAACTCAGAAATCCGCCTGCCTCTGCCTCCCAAGTTTTGGGTTTACAGGCGTGTGCCACCACCGCCCGGCTATAAACATATACTTAAGCACACAAACATACATATTTTAGTCTTTTCACATGAAAGAAAAGGCACGGTATTGTCAGTACCAAAAGCCATAATTATTTCTTTCCTATCTTTCTTTTCTTTTTTTTTCCTAATTTTTTTTATTAAACTTATTTTTTTATTCGATATATTTTTTATTTACATTTCAAATGATTTCCCCTTTCCTAGCCCCCCCACTCCCAGAAAGTCCGTAAGCCCCCTTCTCTCCCCCTGTCCTCCCACCCACCCCTTCCCACTTCCCCGTTCTGGTTTTGCTGAATACTGCTTCATTGAGTCTTTCCAGAACAAGGGGCCAGAGTGCTGGGATTACAGGCATGTGCCACCACTGCCCAGCTCACATCCAACTCTTAAAGTTTTTAAAGAAGAAACAATGTGAGGTAAAAGTCCTGTAAAACCTCTTAAATGTTTTGAGAATAGACCTTATCAATACAGGTGAACGGGGACTCTAGATTTGATCCCCAGCATCAGGAGAAAAAAAAAAAACGACAGAAAATGCTCTAAGATCTTCAAAATGACTTTGGTTTTGTTTGGGAAACGTGTTAGTGTTTGGACGGAGTTGGAGATTAGAAGAGATGTTGGTGGGGAAGCCCTGGATGATCTGACTCGAGCATCTCCCTGCATCCTCTTTTCTGTGACTCTGATTGCACTCACTCGTAAGGGACAAGCACAGTGAAGAAAAGTCAACACCGGGTGCTCTCTGTCCGTCCACCTACTTGTGCAGAACTGCCTGCTTGGTCTTTCACTAAGCCAAGCCAGATTCCTTCAGCTAGACTGCCAGGTACCACCTCATGTCGACGGTTGCCAAGCTGGCCATATAAAGAAAAGGGGATTTAAAAAAAAAAAAAAACTAAACAAAAACAGTGGGTCTTTGCCAACACTGTGGGGCACCCATCATCCTACTTTGCAACAAGCCATAAAAACACCTTCCATTTGGCTGTGGGAGGCCTGGCTATAGGTTTCAGGGCTGAGCCAATGGCGTATCAGCCAAATCCGGAGTACATTGCGCCAGAGCCCTGTGTGGGAGAGTCTCCGAGCAGCCACAGGTGTGGGATCGGGTTATGAGACATGGGTGTGGGCAAGGTGGTGAAGGCTGAGAGGCAAGAACAAGGATGTGGGTGGGGCCAGGGTGGAGGAGGCAAAGAATGGGGCTCTGCCAGGGCCTGGGCATAGTTCTCAGATCAATGACAGTGGCTTAGAATCCTCTCCAGGCTGTAGTCTCCTTTGAGAATCTGACACATGCGGAGGAAAAAGAGGTACAGGGCTCAAACGAGCTACAATTCCTGCACAGCATCCGGAGCTTTCTGGAACTAAGAAAGCTAGACTTAGAGCAACATTAAGATCTTAAGAATGTGTTAAAAGAAGACTGAGTGGGGCTGGCATGTTTGAAATCAAAGTCAGCTGGGCAGTGGTGGCACACGCCTGTAATCACAGCACTCTGGGAGGCAGAGGCAGGCAGATTTCTGAGTTCGAGGCCAGAGTTAGTTCCAGGACTAGTCTACAGAATTAGTTCCAGAACCAGGGCTACACAGAGAAACCCTTGTGGGGGGGGGGGGGGACAAAGAAAATAATCAAGGTCAAGGTCCATCTGTTCTCTAAATGCTTTACTTTTATTCATTTTTTTTAATTTCTTTTTTTTTTATGTGTGTTGGTGTTTTGGCTACACGTGTGTCACTGGAACTGGCATTAACAGTTGTAAACTGCCATGTGGGTGCTGGGAATTGAACCTGGGTCCTCTGGAAGAGCAGCCAGTGATCTTAACCCCTGAGCTATATCTTTTTCCAGTCCACAACTCTTGTTTTTAAAGGTGTTTCAGTTTGCACAAAGTTGCAGATTTGTGGGCTTTTTCTTTTATGACAAGGTCTTCCTATGAAATCCTGGCAGCCTTCAAGCTCTCGATCCTCCTGCCTTTGTGCCTCCAGGGTCCTGGGGTTCCAGGGCTAGAGTCAGCATGCAACTTATTTCATTGTCAGACAGTGGTCCCTTCTTTCCATGGTCATGTCCTTGGGAACCCATGGGTGTTTGTTAGTTGTTGGTTTTCTGCAGAACCATTTGAGAGGCAGGCAGTGG
Source organism: Apodemus sylvaticus (assembly GCF_947179515.1). NCBI lineage: Eukaryota > Metazoa > Chordata > Mammalia > Rodentia > Muridae > Apodemus > Apodemus sylvaticus. The sequence goes on from NC_067492.1 coordinate 34,983,174, forward strand.
TGGCACATGCCTTTAATCCCAGCACTTGGGAGGCAGAGGCAGGTGGATTTCTGAGTTCGAGGGCAGCCTGGTCTACAGAGTGAGTTCCAGGACAGCCAGGGCTATACAGAGAAACCCTGTCTCGAAAAAACCAAATCCAAAAAAAAACCAAACAAAAAAAGGACCACTTGAAAACACATTGTGGAAATTAAAACAATTCATCCTTCAACACCTGAAATTCATAAAACCAAAGGGCTTTTCATATTTAACCCCAATATAAAGCTCATATACTTCAAGTTAACATTAAAGCATTGGTATTATATAATATACACTCCAAATTAAAATTACCCCAGTGAGTGTCCTATAAGCTTTATCTCTGTCACACACACACACACACACACACACACACACACACTCACACACTCACATACTCACACACTCACACACTCATACACACACACACACACACACACAGTTACTGCTTTTGCTTTTTTGTTGACTTTTGTTTTTGAAACAGGGTCTACATAAGCCATGCTGGCCTGAAGCACACTACAGAACCTAAGCTAGGCTCCTGCCTTAGCCTACCGACTGCTAGGACAGCGGTCATGCACTACCCCACCCAGCTTGACCCATTTCTTTATTTTGGATATTCTTTGCTGATTTTGAATGATGAGGACAGTAGAAATAGTGTGTCTGCCTTTCTAGGCTTCTGAGCAATAAAATGTGTATGGTTTGTTTTATTTTTGATTTTGGACAAGTCTCACTCCATAGTCCAGATAGACTGGTGTCAAACTCATGCTCACCTCCTGTCTTAACCTCTGGAGTACCAAGCATACTGAAATGCACCACCCCACCTGACGGCATTCCCCCACTACAAAGTAAACAAACAAAACAAGATCTTACTATGTAGCTCAGGCTGGCTTTGAACCCCACAGTCTACTCCTCAGGTAGGATTACAGTGTGCAGCCTCAGGGGTGGCTCTCAGTCTCCTTTAATCTAAAGCAGCACCTCAAGTTTTTTTTTTTTTGTTTTGTTTTTTGTTTTTTGTTTGTTGTTGTCATTTTGTTTTTGTTTTGCTGTGACACTGTTGTTTCTGACAGTACTGTTATGAGTGGTGTGTCCTTTCTCCGGGCATCACAGAGAGACAGTCAGGTGGTCCATGCATATGACCTTCAGGGTCCTCTTTGTAGCCAGCATGGCATCTGCCGGGCAGTAGCACCATGTAGACTGAAGGCTTCCAGCATGGCAGACACTGAGTGACTTGGTGGTGACCACCCAGCCCTAGCCATGCCTTTACATTGTTTTCACAGGAAGGGGACAGATGGCAAACCAGGAGAGAACTCAGGTCAAGCTACAGTTTTACGAAGGGCATGGACAAGTCCCTGAGAGAAGTGTCAACTTCAGAGAAAGTGGCCTTTAAGGAAAGTCAGTCATTTGTGGGGTGGCAGAGGTACCCCCTGGCCAAGCTCAGGGAGAAGAACTGAAAGATGGGCATGTCCTGCTCTCAGGGAAGGAAAGGTGGTAGAGTTTAATAACATCATGAACATGTAGTATTTTAATATTGAGCAGTCCTAATTTACCCGGTTTAAGTCTCTGCACAGCTCTGTGAAGTAGGTGCTGGGTTGATGCTACAAAATCTGAAGCACAGAGACGTTGGGTCTTTGGCTCAAATCTGCATCACTTGTAAACTACAGAACTGGGACTTGAACCTGGATAGTTAGGTATATGAAGAAAGAGGAAACATGGCCTCATCTAGAAAACACTGTGTGTGTGTGTGTGTGTGTGTGTGTGTGTGTGTGTAGGGGGACAGTTTAGAGTCAGGGCAACCTGGGCTGGGAGAGGAGATCCTTGTTGATAAAGAATATGAACAGGAAAATAAGATAGCCAGGGGCCCCGGGAGATCAAAGACAGAAAACTATTCAAGGCTTGTAGTGCTCATCTAGTTATACCCAACCCCTAGGCTCTCCTTGAGGCAGAACGCCTCACTCCCCAGTTCCACTTCCTCCGGAAAAAAAAAAATGGATATTTACAGTCTCAAAGTATGATCCACAAATTACCGGATCAATACAAAGGGAACAAAACCGTAACTTTATGGGGAAACTACCTGGCGGACCTGGTTTAACTAAGTGGCCCAAAGGATGACTCAGTGGGCTCTCGAAGGAATCTGGACAGGGAATTGAGAGGATAGGGTAGCTCTAGGATTAGCCTGGTTTTCCATGGAGGTTCTCCACCTCTTGGACTTGAGGAGGGGATCTCTGGGTGGCAGGGTGGGATCCAGAGGGAGAAGATAAGGGACAGTTTGAGGTGAGGGTTCTTGGGTTTAAAAGCAAGTCAGCCCAGGACCAGTATGGGAGGTCATGGTGGGTGGACACGAGGTGACTGGACTGTGGGGCTATGCTAGAGCGGCGCCAGTCGAGGGCAAAGACTCCTGGGTGGGTGGCACCTCTGCAGGTGGGCAGGCAGACGACCACATTGCTTGGCGGGTGGCGAGATCGCTGAGGGGGCGGGCGCCGGCCATAGTCCCCCCGCACTGTAGGGGGCGCTGTGGGCCGGGGCGGGCCCGGGGCTGGGCGGCGGCCGCTCCTGGCGAGTGCGGCCCCTTTTCCGGGTTTCCTCCGCCTCCTCCTCCTCCCTCTTCGCCGCCGCCACCTCCGCCGCTACCCCTCTCCCGGCCGGTGGCTGCCGCTGTCGCCACCACCGCCTCTGGGGGCCGCGAGCCGAGCGGAGGCCGCCGCGGAGCACGAGCCCAGCCGTCTTGCCGTCTGCCGAAGGCCCCGGGCCGGCTCGGCCGGCGCCTTCCGCGCCCCCGGCCCGAGCGTCCGTCAGCCCGCCCCCGCGGGCCCGGCCTGGCGCGGACGCCCGCCGCCGCCGCCGCCGCGCTCCTCTTCTTGCTTGGGCGGCCCGCAGCCCGCCGCTTCCCGCGCCTGCCGCCCCGCGCCCCGCGCCGCGCCGCCGCCGCCGCCGCCCTCGGCGCCCCGCGGCGCCCCCCGGTCCCGCCCGCCATGCCCGGCCCGGCCGCGGGCAGTCGGGCCCGGGTCTACGCCGAGGTGAACAGCCTGAGGAGCCGCGAGTACTGGGACTACGAAGCCCACGTCCCGAGCTGGGGGTAAAGCCACCGCCGGCCGCCCCCCGCGCGAACCGCACCCGGCCGGCCGCTCGGCCTCGGGGCTGGCAGGGAGGCCGGGCCCCGGCCGCACGTGTCCCCGGCCTCTCCTGTCCGCCCTGCCCCGGTCCCCGGCTCAGCAGCCGGTGGGGAGAAGCGTGGGGTCAGGGTGGGGGCGGCCCTTCCTCCTCAGACTTTGGGCTTCTATGTGATGGGAAGTCTCTGGCTGTCCTCTTGAGCTGTTAAAATCTCTACCTTTTTACTTTCTGAAACGAGGCTGGGTGGGAGGATCATTTTGAACATGGGCAGATTCTCTAAAGCCGGCAGTGGCCCCCTGGAGGGTGTGAAATGGGAGGCAGGTGCTGTGGAGCCGCGGGCAGGCGGGCACCCCAGTACCACGGGGTGGGGGTGGGGGATGCTTTGCTCAGTCCCCTTAACAACGGAGGCTCATAAGGCCTCATAGCTGCCCCTTCCTCCTCTTATTAAGAGGCAGTTAGGTTAGGAGCTCTGCGGAGTGAAAGGACCCAAGCTTCTGTTTAGAGAATGAGTTGATGTGTGAATACTTCCAAATGCTTGATTAGTTGGAGCTGGTGGATGGATGTATAGTAGAGGTAGGCTTGCTTAATCCCAAAGTCTGGCACTTATATGTATTTCTTGTCTTTCGCAGTAATCAAGATGATTACCAACTGGTTCGAAAACTCGGTCGGGGCAAGTATAGTGAAGTATTTGAGGCCATTAACATCACCAACAATGAGAGGGTGGTTGTAAAAATCCTCAAGGTGAGTGTCCTACAGTGGCATGTAACCTTTCCCCCTACAGGGTAAAAGGACCAGCTATTCCAGAATAAGCCATTCAAGCTTTTATGTGTCTCCTGCAGCACTCCTACCATATTTTTTCCTGTGAACTTTTGAGAAAATGTGCAGGCTGGTCTTAATAGGTCAGGAACATTTAACGTGTAAATTCTGAACTTCTCAAGCAAAGCTTGTGAGAAGGGCCGCATCTGATACAAAATAGAGAGGTATTCGCAAGAGCATTTGCATGGAGAATTTGTCAGTGTAGCGCTCCTAATTTGTTTTATTCTCTGCTCCCAATTACTCCAGAAAAAAGTTGTCTCAAAAACCCAAAACAAATCAAAACTGGAGTCTGCTTAGAGATAAGTTTAAAGCCAAAAATACAGGACAACTCCCTCAGTTGATATTTTAATTTCATTTAGCAGTAAAGTTTCAGGTGGGCTGGAATATAGAAGCCAGCCACTAAAAGAGATTTGGGGCAACAGAAGAATACATTCTAGCCCCTGAACTAATAACTGGAACAAAACTGTCTCAGTGGCAAGACTAGCCCTCTCACTTTGATAATGATAGGGCTTTTGTTATCACTCAAATGAAGACATGATCTTAATGAGCATGAAGAGTCAGCCAAGTTTCTGTACAGGTGATTAGAGATTAAATAGTGCTTTGTAGGTTGTCTGAGAAAGTGATCCTTAGGACTGAGCAGTTAGTTCTTCATGGTTGTCAGGTCATTTAATGCAAATGCATGTCACCTTAGGATCTGGGCAGTTCTTCATGTTGTCAGATCACTTAATATGTGTGACTAGTGAGATACAGCACTGGAGACTGGTAACATTTCCCCTGATTTTCAGTGCCCAGTAAACAAGAATGTGGGATTGAAAAGCTTGTGCCATAGGGCTGTCCTCATTCAATTGCAGTGTAGATTTTAGCATTGTGTAAACCATCTTTCAAAAAAAAATGGCTGCTACTAATGCTCCTTACCATCCTAGCCTAACGTTGAAGGAGCAGAATTGCTGAAGAGACAGGGGACGCTGCTGCCCAGGACACTAGGGTGAGAAGTAAGGAGTGATGTCAAATAGGGAGCTTGGCCCCACTAAGTATGAGTTGTACATTAGAGGTCTGTAGTTATGGGAGGGGTGTGTTTTATTTAAGCAGAGAAATGTTTCCTTCAGGGAACTTGCTAGAGGAAACCATACAATTTCCATTACTTACATAAACCTGTTTGAGTAGAAGTTACTTGAGACATTTGCATCTTAAAGCATTACTACAATCATAGTAATGTCCATGGTCTGCGGCTATACATCCAGAGGATTGAATTCACCAAGTCTAAAGCAGTTTCAGGGAAATGTCTGCGCAGTGGCATTTTTGGACTAAGTGCCATTTCCTGTGGAGTGTTTGAAGGGAATAGTGCTCAGGTGTGTATGAGTCCCTGTGTGTTTAGGGAAGCATAGTATTATTAATTTTTGATTGTTCTTGTAAAGAACTTCTGCTTGATAGTTTTCCCTCTGCTCTAAAGAGCCTTTGCATGTATTTAACACATCCAGTGTGCGCAAAGAAATAATTGTATCTGAACTCATCATCATCCTCACTCTTGACGTGGCCCTTCCCCAGAGCTCTTCTCTCCCCTTCCTCATGCCCGAGTGTCATTTCAGCGCTGGGCTGTGGGCTTTCACACCGAACACAAAGGAAGGTTCAAGGTTCAGGCATGAGATTGGGAGAGCCTTTGATGCTCTAGTTCATGAGGTATTAGGATTCTCTTAGAGGGCAGTCTGAACTACCTCATACTCCTCTATCAAAACCCCGTGGCATTTCTGTGTAGGTTTTATTTATATTTGAAGGATAGAGTAAGAAGCCACTCATTGCCAGGCTGTGGTGGTGCATGCCTTTAATCCCAGCACTTGGGAGGCAGAGGCAGGCGGTTTTCTGAGTTCCGAGGCCAGCCTGGTCTACACAGAGAAACCCTGTCACAGAAAGAAATAAAAAAGAAGCTACTCATTAATATTCTGGTTTTGTTTTTATAATGGATTTGAAGTATTATTTTTCAAAAAGAACAGACTTTATCCAAAGTTATGCTTATTACTCAAATAAGTTGAAGTTATGACTAATACCTACTATTGTGATATTTTCCTATCGAAAATTAAGCCTTTAGCAGTTGCCGGCTGCTCAGTTTGGGGTAGTCTGGGAAAGGTTTGCTGTTCCTACAAGCCTGCAGGAGGGACAAGTTGCATTGCAGGTTGTAACTGAGACAGGGCACAGGCCCTCAGTGACACTTCATATCAGTCTTTGTCATTTTGTCACAATTGGGTACATAATGATGAAGGGCTTTTATTTCATTTAACTTGCATGTAAGATTTCTAAGTATTTCATTTGTCAAGGAATGTTGAGGCTATTAGAGGGCTTTACAAATATAAAAAGCTGCAAGTGGAAGTTTTGTGATTTTTTTTTTTTAAGGTAAATGCTCTTATTAACAATTTCTTTAATGTGTCTGTGAACATGTGTGCAGGTCTGAGATTAATTTTTTTGTTTTTGGTTTTTTTTTTTGTTTTTGGTGTTTTTTTTTTTTTTTTGCAGACAGGGTTTCTCTGTGTAGCCCTGGCTGTCCTGGAACTCACTCTGTAGACCAGGCTAGCCTTGAACTCAGAAATCCACCTGCCTCTGCCTCCCCCAAGTGCTGGGATTAAAAGTGTGCGCCACCACCACCTGGCTCAATATTCTTGATTAAGGCAATGGTGGTATTAAAATTTGTCTTAAACATGTCTTACATATTTATAGTTCTTTTTTTGTTTTTTTTTGTTTTGTTTTGTTTTGTTTTTTGTTTTTGTATTGGTAGGGCTAGGGTGGTTGCTCACTGGTAAAGCAATAGCTAGTGAGCTTAAGGCCCTGGATCTAGTCTTTACCCTTCTCCCACCTCAAACACAGCAAAATAGAATACAATTTTAGGTTCTTAAAAGGAAGATTAGCAATGATTACAGATCTTTATTAGTGATTCAGTGCTTTGCTGATGGCCTTTGTCATATCCAAATGATTGTGTCTTCATAAGATGAAATGCTCCCTCCTCTGGACCCTCTCTGTCTGAGGGAGGGTGGGTCTCTTACCCATCATTTAAATATATGTACCAATACATCTTCATAAAGACACATGTTGCTGGGCAGTGGTGGCCAGCCTGGTCTACAGAGTGAGTTCCAGGACAGCCAGAGGTATATAGAGAAACCCTGTCTTGAAAAAACCAAACAGAGACATGTTAATAAAAGTTTTACTTTTTTGTGAATTCTAATTTTAGCAGATATTTCATAGTGTATGAGTAGCTATTAAAGGAGTATTGCAGTATTTGTAACATAAATTAGTAGAAATTGTATGTAAACTGGCTAGAGTTATTTGTAACATTGACATTATAGGTCAATGAAGACATTAAAGACACCAGACTGATTTCTATAGGATCAGAGGGTGAGTGCGAATAGGAATCTGTGTATCACAGGGGAGATGGAGATGTTTGATGGTTTACTTGTTGGTAATTCTGAATTGTCATGGTAGAGAAAGGGGCACTCACTGGACATAAAAGGAACTGTCTCTGCTTTGCTTTAATCTTCTGAAGGGGGTGGTTTGGAAGCTGAGCTTGATGCAGGCTGAATTTGAGTAAGTTCTGTCTTCGTTCCCACAGAAGCGTGCTTGCTGCTTTGTCTGCTCTCGATTTCAGGCCTTGGTTGTGGTTTTTTTTTTTTGTGTGTGTGTGTGTGTGTGTTTAGTTTTTTAAAATCTCTTGTTTTCTTTAGGGGTGCGGGGAGAGAGGATGACTAGCTGGTGGTGTTTGTCTTCTTCTGTACTGTGGTCCCCAGATTGAACTCAGGTCGCTGACAGCCCATGCTTTCATCTGCGGAGACATCATGTTGGTCACGCACCAGTTTCTTTAAAGCAGTGGTTCTCAATCTTCCTAGTGCTGTGACCCTGTAATACAGTTCCTCATGCTATGGTAACCTCCGGCCATATCATTCATTCATTCATTCATTCATTGTTTTTTGAGACAGGGTTTCTCTGTATAGTCCTGGCTGTCCTGAAACTTACTCTGTAGACCAGGCTGGCCTCGAACTCAGAAATCTGCCTGTCTCTGCCTCCCAAGTGCTGGGATTTTATTGCTACTTTATAACTATAATTTTGATACTGTTATGAATCATAATGTAGCTATCCGTGTATTTTCTGATGGTCTTAGGTGACCCCTGTGCAGGGTCATTGACTTCAGGTTGAGAGCCTGCTTTAGTCCTGTTTGCCCTATACAGTTTCTCTCAAGTTTCAAAGTAATTACTCAGCAGATTGTGGGGTGTATAGTTTAATCCCTTTAATACATTAGAGATAATCTGAGAGTGAAATTGTGTGAAAGTGTAGTGATCAAGAGTCCCCTTGTGTATGGCTCAAGACTTCTTGTGGCATTAACAACCGAGTGAGTTTATGGGTCTGCTGTCTACCGTCCATCTTCCAAGTGTAGACTGCTAGCCACGTGAGACACAGGGCAGAGCACTTGACTTCTGTGTTCATTTATGTCCTTTGGCTCTTTTCTCATCATTAAAATAGGATTATGTGTTATAAAGGTAGAAGGGTGTGTAGCTGATATAATCTCTAGTGCTTTTCTTTCCAGAGTATGCCCAAAGAGTAAACTGCCTGAAATTTAGATGTCAGGTCCAATACTTAGCTCTATGACATTAGATGCTTTGGGTAAACTGTAGGAAAAGAATTAATTTACCTGAGAAGATTAAATGTGCTTAATAAGCTTGGTGCTGAGAGAGCAATATGATTCAGTAATAACAGTGTTACAGTTAAACTAATTGAACAATTTTAAAAGCAAAGCCAATAGTCAAAGGGGTTGTAACTTGGTGAGATTAAAAGGCTCTGCTTTATGCTTACAACCTCCCCCCTTTATGTATATTGAATATAGCATAAAATTTAACCATCTAACCATTTTTAAGGGTGCAGTTTGTGGCATTAAATGAATTCATAATGCCATTAGGACCATTACAACCTTCTATCTGCAGAGCTCTTTTTATCTTGCAAAGCTAAAACTATACCCATTAAATGATAGATCCCCAATCCTCTATCCCCAGCTCCTAGCAACCACCAGTTGTTGTTTGACTTTTAGGTATCTCATAAATGAAGTCATAAATCTGGCTTATGACTGGTGTATATGACCTAACATGCTGCCTATATGCACATGATACAGTTTAGTTTTTGCTAGGTATGCCTGTAATCCCAGCACTACAGAAGCTGACATAGAGGGAATTACCCTAAATTCAAGGCAAACCTAAGCTTCAGTGTAAGGTCCTGTTTCAAAGAAAACTAAAAAGGAAAAAAATAATTTCCTTCCTTTTATAGGATAGGTAATGGACTCATATCCATCTGTTCATTGATGGCCAGCACTAAGCTCTCTGCACATGGACATGCAAATGCCTCTTATAGCCTGTGCCTTGTTGCTTTTAGGTATATATTCAGAAGTGCAGTTGGTGGTTTATATGGTAATTTATCTCTCTATTTATATATAGATGGCATCTCTAAGTTGCCTGGGCTGGTCTTGAACTGATGATTTGCCTCAGCCTTCTGATTGGTGGAATTGTAGCCTATGTCACTCTTCTTGATTACTTTGCTTCTTTGAGGAAGTTTTCACAGTGGCTGATCCATTTTATAATGCCAACAGCAGTATGTGAGGATTCTTCTTTGTATCATCACCAACATGTTTTCTGTTTTAACATTACTTTCTTGTTTGAGACAGAATCTCACCAGCTAGACCAGGCTAGCCTTGAACTTGTAATTTCCACTGTAGCAGCCTCACAACCACAAGGGTCACAAGTATATACACCACACTAGCTAATTTTTTATTTTATCTTTTAAACTAGTTTTCTAAATACTTTGCCTTTTTTCTTGTTTAGTTTTGAGAATAATTCCCCTGCAGGAACTGGTAGTGTATGGAGAGTGATAAGACTTGAAAGACAAGTGGAAAAGTAGCTGTGAATCACATTGGTTAGCTCATAATTTTTATGTAGGTCAAATGTAGTGGTTTTCAAAGATGTATGCAAATGAGGAAGTACATGTCAGCCTGGCTAAGCCTGTTCCCTCCTCCATCATTCTTCATTGCTGGCATGCATTGTTGATTATAATTCCTCATTGCAAGGGATGGGTGAACACCTTTGTTCAGCAGTCATTGATTTGATAGCAGGATCAAAGTTTAAAAGTTGGTGGCTATATTGTCTGTCTTGAATTTATCAATCTAGTTGAACTTGGAAATAAATTTTAAAAGGGCTTTGCCTTTGATACTTTAATGATTGAGATTCTGATTCACAGGCAATTGGTAAGCAAAAGTTGACAAGCTGAATTGCAATGAATACTGACATTAAACTCCACAGCACTGGCTCTAAAAGGAGTAAGGCTCTGGGCTGAGTAGGAAGGTGATGGGCTTTGTCAGCTTTTCTACAGTGTGTCACCAGCTTAGATTTTATTATTTTTATTTTTTTAGATCTGGGCCAGTTAGAACAAGGGTCTTCCAGATGGCCAGGACTGCCCTGCACATACATAAAACCTTCTGAATAGACATTTTGCCCTTTTTTTCTGAGTGTACATCTAAAACATTTTAAATGATAAGCAAGTTTTTGTTATTAAAACTTCTTTGCTTTAAATAGTTTCTCAGCATACATGGTAGTTATACCTGATCCCAGTGCTCTGAGGGCTGTGGCAGCAAGGTGGCCAGTTAACCCTTTTTCTGCTTTATCTACTTTGAGTTAGGGGGAAAAAATCAGTTTGGAATACAGCTAAATGAATGCTGTTTGGATCTTTGAAACAGATAACCATTTGAATTAGATAAATGTCTGGTGCCCTGGTAGCATGCTTGGTGATTTCTCCCTGGTGGCCAGTGGGACCCTGCTCTTTCCAAAAGATCTGTATTTCTATAAAACTTGTAAAGCTTTTAAAGGGGCAGCAATGCTCTCTGACAAATGTTGTCTTCACTGGTTCCCTTGGTAGAATTAAACAATCTCTTTTACTCTTTAAGCTGGTTAATAGTTAGCTTCTGGAATCTTCCTTAGGCTCAGAGCAGTGCATGGAGACAGATAGAACTGCTCACTGCCCTGTGCTTTGAAGGGGTCTGTCCTGGGCTGTGGGTCACTTTCTGTTTTAGACTTGTTGGTATCTGGCAGCATCTGAGGACTGTGGGCCCCTGGGCCATTTCAGAGTGGCCAGCTGTCTGCTCTGGGTTGTTTAGGGGCATCCGATTTGTGCTTCAGCCGCACCGTGAGTTCTCTTTAGATATGGGGAAAACAGCCAGTCTTTCTGGGTTCCAGGAGCCGCACTCCTGTGTCTCTGGGGAGCTAAGGAGCAACACAAGGCTGGAGAAAGTGGCAGTGCAGAGAAGCAGTGTGTGTGCTGGGTCCCTGTGAGTGGGCGCTGTCGGGAGCAGGAGGGCTGATTGAACATTGGCTTTATCCTTCTCAGTTTTTCTCCCATAAGTAGACCCCCCCAACACACACACCAACCACGTTTATGTAGATTAGTATGTTTCAGATGTGTGTATATAAATACAGAATGTTTAACATGTTTCTTATGACCTGTTTGAGAGTAAATCACAATTATTCTAAGTGTTTTAGTATTTTACTTAAAATTGTGATTTCTCACAATTCTATAATAGTCATGTTAAAAAATTAAGAGCCCAGTACTGTTATCTAGTCTGTGGTTTTGTTTACATTTGCAGGTTCACTCTTCTCTGTAGGGAAGCACAGCTCCTGAGTTACTTACATTCGTTTGTTTTCTTCTTTAAATCTGAACTAGTACATATCTTTCACGGCGTTGGCGTGTTTTAGACTTAGACGCTGCTTGCCATTTATGTTTCCTTCCCTAGCTGCTTTTAATTGGTTTATATGGCGCTTGATTTCTCACAAACATTGAGGTTGTGATTAAAGAGACCAAATAAGATTCCTAGAAGAGATGTGAAGAACACAGTAGCCAGCTCTCTGCTGGGAACCCTGGCACAGTGGAGAAGAAGTGTTATGGCAGCTGGCGTAGAAGCACACACAGTTTGTTCCCTAGGTGGACACTGTTGCAGGTGATACTGTGCTCCTTTCCATTCCTTCTCCTCCTGCCTTGTGTATGTGGTGTGCAGGTATCCTGGAGAAGGCCAGGGGACATTGTTCTAGTCCGTCCTTCTCCACCTTACTGTCTTTTTTTTTTTTTTTTTGGTTTTTTGGATTTGGTTTTTTCAAGACAGGGTTTCTCTGTGCAGCCCTGGCTGTCCTGGAACTCACTCTGTAGACCAGGCTGGCCTTGAACTCAGAAATCCGCCTGCCTCTGCCTCCCAGAATGCTGGGATTACAGGTCCATCTTACTCTCTTAAGACACTGTCTGTCATTAAATCTAGAGCTCGCTGTTTATTCTGCTAGACTAGCCAACCAGCAAGCTACAGCCATGCCTGGCTTTTTTCATAGGCACCTAGAAGTGTGAGCATAGGTCCCCATACTTACACACCTCTTGTCCAATAAACAAGCCGCTTACTTCTCCATCTAGCCCACCTTCCCTGTGCTTGGTCAGAGGCATGTTTCAGTAACCAACCTGTGGCGTTGTCTGTCATCTCTGAGCCTTAAAAAAATTATATACATGTGTGCGTGCATGTATGTGTGTGTGTTTGTATGTGTGTTGAACAAGGAGAGAGAGAGAGAGAGAGCACCATGCAGAGGTCAGTGGACAAATTGTAAGTGTGGGTCTTGGTGACTTTGTGGATTCTAGGGATTGAATTCAGGTCACCAGGCTTGATGATAGCAAGTACCCTTATTGAACCATCATGCCACCTTCCCACCCAAGGCTCCTTAGGTCTTGTTTTATCATTCAGGAAAGTCCAAGGCCTCTCTATACCTTGCGATTATTATAACAGTGCTTTGACATAAAGTGGTCTACGTCCTTAGCTCACTCTCTCCCTTGACCCACTTGGGAGAAGAGGGGGCTGCTGGGCAGTCAGGTTGCGAGGCCTGAGTCTTGCTTCTGTTAGCTGTGACCTTGGGTAAATAGCTCCTCTGCTGCTGACCCTCCTGCTTAGAGGCTTTTTGGGGGTCAGTGGACTTCCTTCTCAGTCAGTAGGTAAAGGTCAGAGAGTTAGCAGGTACTGCACGCTCACCCAAGTTGCTGGCCCAGGTGAGTTATAAATTATATTATGACACACTTGCCTTTTCAAAACTGCGTTTCCAGACAGGATACACATACTGGGAGTATTTCTAAGAAGAGCTTTAGTTTTCCATCTTGTAGGTCAGTGCCTTAGCACTTAGCAGTCTCTGCTGGATGAGATCAGCTTCCTCTGCTGATCCAACAGCTTTCTCTCTCTAGGAATGAGATCTGTCTGTTGGGAGAGTTACTGGCTCTGAGCGGATTTGATTCTCAATATTAAGGAAGTGGGAGTGGCCATAGGAAATGGAAAAAACGATTGTAACTTGATGTCTGTAATCTGGTTCTTGCTCCTAAGACACAATTACATAGAGCTCATGGAAGAGCCGGTGCCGTGCCATTTTCTTTCAGTATTTCTATTTGTCCATGGTCTACAGCTGTTCAGAGCCATAACACATTTGGCAGTAATCTAGTAAAAATGCATTTATTTTTAAAATACTAATTACATGAATGTTAAAGTTTGCTAAATATCCTAGGTATAACTCCTTAGAGATTGCCACATAAGCTGGAACTTAAAATGGCTAACCTAACAGACTCCATGACTGAGCTCACGTTCTCTTCTGATTTAAGCATATTCTTTAACCCAGCACAGTAGACAGCAAACAGCTGTACTGTTGCCTTAACATTGATTAAAGCTGTATTTATTATGTTAACTTCAAAAGGAGTCTCATTTCCGATTACTCTTGTGTATTTAAGCCAGTGAAGAAAAAGAAGATAAAACGAGAGGTTAAGATTCTGGAGAACCTTCGTGGTGGAACAAATATCATTAAGCTGATTGACACTGTAAAGGACCCTGTGGTAGGTGCCTGTGGCTGGGGCGTGTGCTAGTGGACTGGGGAGGGCTGTTTAACACCCTGGACCTTATGTGGTTCTACATAATGGGCTGGTGGATGGCACTGGTAATTACTGCTGTCGGGCGGTGGGGAGGGGGTTAAAAACCATACAATGGTCACACCCAGTGGTGTGCTCTCATCATTAAATGGAACCTAAATATATACAAAGAAAAACTCTACCAAAGATGTGTTCCTTGTTTCTTTGATTTAGCCCACAAAGTTTTACTAGATAGCTCCTGAAGACCTGTTTTTGTTGTTTTGAAACTTCTCACTGCCTGTTTGCATTCTCTGACCTCGCCCTAGTAGCTTGGTCTTGGGAATCTCTGTGTTGATTCTAGTGTAGAGAACTAAACAGGTCTCAGAACACCAGTTCTTTGAAAAGAATACTGCCAGGTTTTAGTTCTGTATCAACCATAAGCCCCTCATGTATATGTACAAATAAAAATATCTACATAGTTTTGCAACTAAAATGCTTTTGTTAAAATGCTTCATTTAGGGAAAGATGGCTCAGTAGGTACAGGCACTTGTCACACAGGCCTGGTGACTAGAGTTTGGTCCCCAGAAACCATGTCAGGATAGAACAAGAGAGCCCATTCCACAGAGCTGTCCTCTGACTCCACATGTGTCCCATGGCACATGTGCAAACATATACACATGTATTTACAGATATACAATGATTAAAAAAAATTAGAAATCATAAAAATCTTAATTTCGACCTATCCTAAGGTACTGCTGCCTTTGTTTCTTCGCCTAAGGAAAACATGGTAGTATTTGGTTCCCTAGGCTTTGATCCTGAGATCACCTTCCTGCCACTGTGTCCTCTGCTGCTGTCCACCTGCTGTCTGATCATCTCCCTGCTCCAGGAGAGTAAGAAGCAGGACTTTGCTTCTGGATGCTGAGGACATCCTCATAGTCTAATGGCTACCTGAGTGCTGTAGGGCAGGTGCTACTGAGTACTTGGCTGGGTCACCCCACTTCATCCCTGGGAGGCTGCTGCTGTTGTTGGCATCGTGCTTTAAGGAAACAAAAACTGACAAACATTAATTTGCCAACCTTCATAGTAATAATTTAGGATGAGAAAAAATTTTTCTTTTTTTAACCTAATCAAGCCTGAGAAAGGGTTGTTATATACAAGTTTGTAAATGATTGTCATTAAATAATATATCCTATCCTGCTTAGTTCAGATTGATGGCTAGCCCAGAACTAGTTAATGTTCAGGTTAAAAAGAGTTTGTCCACTTGAGAATGAAAATTCAGTGTGTGTGTGTGTGTGTGTGTGTGTGTTAATGTTTGAGGTAAAAATGGATATTTCTCACTTAAACACTATGCATATATATATATAAATTTAGCAGTATAGCTGAGTTGGTAGTGTCTGATAGCAGAAGTAAGCCTTGTATTTGATCCCTAGAGCTGTATAAATTAGGCAAGGTGATGGAAGCCAAATGTATGGTCAGAAATTTAAGGTCATTCTCAACTACGTAGGGAATTTAAGGCCACCCTGAGCTAGACAACCTGTCTCTCTCCTCTCAGACACACACACAAAACTAAGACTTCAAGAGGTGGAACTAGGGGCTAAATCTAAAGGCCTTGCACAAAGAAGACAAATACGAGTCAGTACATGGTTTGTAAGGACCCTCCCCACCACTTTCTCTCTCTGTTCTTCCTTCCTCCCTTCCGCTCTTAGTTAACTGAAGTCGCTGATACCTGATTTAGTATTTGTAACTTGTTAACTTGTGTGTGTGATATATGAGTTAGGCAAAAAGTTGAAGTAGAACTTGAGAGTGGTTAAAAGCACACGTTATTTTCCAGAGAACCTGAGTTTTATTCCCAGCACCCATGTCAGGTAGCTAAGAGCCACTTGTAACTCCAGCTCTAGAGGGGTCAGACATTTGGCTTCTGTGGATAGCTGTACTCACCTGCAGATAGGAACATAAACTTATACACATAATTTAAAATAATTCTTCTTTTAAATAGATGTAGGTAGAAATGGAAAGGGAAGCCTTAGCCCCTGAATTTGAGAGAATTAGGCTTACCTGAGTCTGTAGAAAGGTCAGGTTCTTGATGAATATGTTAGGATCATTTGTTCTTGGTGCTACTAGAACTCTAGAGTGCTGGGGTAAAGACTGTGCTGTGGCCCACTCCCTAAGAATTTGGAGCTAAAGTTCTCAGCAGTAAAAATTTTTGAGATGAATTTTTTATTTCTATAATCCTATAACTACTGCTTTTCTTCCACTTCTGAAACATTATTTCTGCCAGTTAGCATGGTTTTATTTCACCTAAGTAAACCTGACATTTTAAGCTCTAGATTTCTAAAAGGAAGTATTAAACTGAACACTTTACTGGTTTTATTAAAGACTATGGTTTTGTGTGGAAAGTTTGTGTTATGTGCTTTATACACACGTGTATGAGGGTGCATGTGTTTGGAAGCCAGAAGTCTTTTCAGCTAGGCTGAGTGCCCATTGAGCTTCTGGGATCTTCCTTTCTCCATATACTGGAGATTACAAACCCAGTTTTTGCATAGTTGTAAGGGATTTAGACTCAGGTCCTCTTGCTTTCACACAGCAAGTGTTCCTAGCCACTGAGCCATCTCTCCAGCTATATTACTTTTAAAAGTTTGATTACACTGGTGTACCTCTGAGCCCAGATGATCTTTTAGGAGCTTAAAAAGACAACAGATTCTGAAAACCTATAGAAACAGTTGTATGCATCTTGCTTATTCAACCATGATCAAAGTGTGCAGCTCCTGATACTTGGTGGAGACTTGGGAGATTGCTGAGAGTAAATCATAATAGAACATGTTGCTCAGGGATGCTGAGAATATTTATTTGGAGAATAATCTTCCTTTTTAAAACATTGCACATACAAAGAAGCAAATAGTATATACTATCCCTGCTGATCATGACTGAACTTGAGCAATATTCACCCTTATGCCAGCCTATAATCCTGCCTCCTTCCCACTCCCACTTTTATTTTAAAGCAATCTAGACATCATAAATAATTGAAAATTTAAATTAAAAAAAAGGTTTTCAGGGCTGGAGAGATTGCTCAACATGAGTACTTGATGCTCTCCCAGAGGCCTGAGCTCAGACCCCAGTACTCATTTCAGTCCACTCACAGCTGCATAGTACTCCAGCTCCAGGGACTCCAGCACCCTCTTCAGATCTTTTTGAAGATGGGCACACAAGGACAAATCTAGAAAAACAAGAAAAACTATGCTGTCTCTGATTTGGGAATCCCCTTTTCATCTTTGAGGTTTGTGGGAGGGACCCTTGCAAATTGTATTTATTACTGTCTGAGTATCTAAAAATCACTGTTCTCTCTTTCAGTCAAAGACACCAGCTTTGGTATTTGAATATATCAATAATACAGATTTTAAGGTGTGTATGCTTCTTTCTGGCATGGGGTTAATGGGGGTAGGAGGGAATGGCTTGGGTACCATTTGAACTCTGAATCAAAGCACTCATGGATATTGTTGGTGAGTCACATGACAACTTGGATCCTCAATAGTGCAGACCTTGGTTGGGGTTCTTGAATCTGGAGGAGATATTCACTGCCCTTTGGCTTGCTGCCTCAAGGAGTTAGCTATACTGTGGAGTCCTCTGTAACATGAAATATAATGCCTCATCTGTAACACACTTGTTTTATACAGCACAGTTTTAGTGGGTGTTAACTTTGATTTTCATGACATCTGCCATTGCTGAAAAGAAAAGTGGAAAGAGAACTTCTGTGTAAGGAATCACTAGATTGATGCTACTAAATATGTTCATATACACTACAGTAGTTGATAGCAAAAATCTACTGAGTCACTGTTGTCAAAAAATCTTGTCCTGGGATACATATATTATCTTCTTTTTGATCGGGATATACTATTTTTAAGTGAGGGGTTGGTTGGCTGGCTGGCTGACTGGTTGGCTGGCTAGAACTGAATGTGTTGACCAGCTAAACTCAGAGATCCTCCTGCCTCAGCTTACAGAGTACTGAGATGTACTCAGGGTAAGGCACTCTGCTCAGCTGAAGCATTCATTTAAGAGAATGTTTAAAACATTTGAATGATTTCTGAAGCACTCTTCAGGCTTTCCTGGAATTCATCATAGCCTTTATTTCTGCCTCAGTTTCCTGACCACTGCGGTTATAAAACTAAACAGCCATGTGCAGCTTTAAACTTGGTTCATGGGTTTATTTTATTGTGTTTATTCATGGAGCCTACTAATAAGGTTTCTTGTGTCATACAAAAGACATACAAAAAAGACATACAAAAAGAAAACATATCTTAGAACACAGTTTGAAAACAGTACAAAAACAAAAATAGTAATGTTAATTTCCAATGTTCTGAGAGGAATTGTGCGTGAGTACAACTCTCTGGCAAGGAATCAGACACTTGTGAATTGTTGAGGGAAAGGCTAGAGATGAAACCATCTTGTCAGACACTGGGTCCAGCATTTGTGTTGCAGCTGAAATGAAAGAACCTTATTTGCACATGTAATATTAGCTAATCTCTCTTAAGGGTTTCTAATGAAAACTAAAGGAATACGTTTACTTAAAATAAAGTAGTAAATTTTATACCTTTCCAGTATGTAACAAGTGTTTTTATTAAAACTCCTCTACAGGTAAAATCAATAACCCGCATGTTGTGTTTCTCAGAGGTGGTATTTGCCGGGTTCTGTAGGGAGTTAACACATTATAATGTCCTGGGAAGCCTGTTTCTCTGGGATCTGAACTTTTAAGGAAGGTGTTCTGAAGATAATCTTTTAAAGAATATTTTTTGAAAGATGTACTTTTAAAGAAATCATGGGAATCAGCCATTTTTCAAAGTTGCATATTTGAGAACATCTTTTATTCTCTTCACTCACATCTTGACTGTAATTCTGTTGAATTCCTGATCTCTTCTGTTTTGAAGAGTTTGTTACAGTGTTAGCACTGGTTCCATTCCTGTTCAATCTAAAGATTTCTTTCCATTTTCTGGAAGTGTTTAAGAACTTCTCTTTATTCCAGTCTTCTGAACGTTCAAGCGTGTACATTCCTGTGGGCACCTTTCATCCTTTGTTCTGGATTCCTGCTGAGCTTTTTCCATCTGAAAGCTCATGGCTTTCCATCTTTTCAGTGTTCTTTGATTTCTCCCCATTTCTTGTTCTCACTGTCTAGATATAATTCAAATGTTAGACCTTGTATTTTAGAGTCCATTTCGGTCTCTGAATTTTTAAAAATAGTGTTCTATTCTCTTATACTTTATGTAATATCTATTTCCTCATAGAGAATCTTTGCATCTTCTTGCTGTGCCATTCATCTATTTTTTTTTTCACAGTTGCGTTGTCTCTGGTGGTTGCTGCTACTGTGGAGTAATGCTCTAAAAGGCAGTGACCTCCTGTCTTGAGGCTACCATGGCTGTTGGGTCTTATTGGTCTCCAGCTGAGAGCTTTAGGTCTCCTGCAGATTTCAGGGATGTTGGTGTGCTAGCTCACACTCCTGCTTTCAGCTTGCTGTTTGCTCTCTTTCAGACCTAACTGTGTCTGTCCATTTCTGGACCTATCTGTGCTTCTTAGTTTGGAACTGTGTGGGCTCCTCACTGTTTGCCTGAATGTTCAGCTTTCGAAGTCTGTAGTGTCCATGAACATGCTTCCTGGCTTCAAACTGGTGTTTCACTCCCAGTTCTGGACTCAATCCTCTAACCTTAGAGAACCTTCAGGTGAAGGAGAGAGATGGGAATCCCTTTTGAACACTAAGCCAAGCTATTGGTCAGCCTAAAAGAACACTAAATATCAGGTAGCATGTGGACGTTGGAGGGGCAAATGACTGCTCTTAGATGTCTTCTAAGTAGGGTGGCAGGTCACCAATTGGCAATCTTCTCATCTTTATATCCTTAAGAATGATTTTTTATTTTTTGCTGTGTGTGTCTTAATGGGAAGGTTTGCTTTTCCTTTTTATTTGTTTGTTTGTTTGTTTGTTTGTTTTCAAGACAGGGTTTCTTTGTGTAGCTCGGGCTGTCCTAGAACTCACTCTGTAGACCAGGCTGGCTGATTTTCCTTTTCATCATTTCCCTTTTACTGTGAAGTGTATTAAAAAATGGCTTTAATAACTGTACTATACAGAGAATATTTGTCCTGGCTGGGTGACACGTCAGTGCCATGGGTTCTACAATTGCTTGGTGACCGGTGTTCGCTTAGCACCACATTTGGGTGTTGCATGTAAGGTATTTACATTGCAATTTATAACAGCAGCATAAGTGCATTAGGAAGAAGCAGAAGAATTTTATGGTTGGGGTCATCACAACATGAGGAACTGTATTAAAAGGCTACAGCCCTAACCAGGAAGGTAGGGAGCCACTGCCTCAGGGGCATCATGGCCTGGCCTAGGATTCAAAGAAGGAAGACTCCTGATTTTCTGTAGAAAGTTTATAGGATGGTTTGGGAGAGGAGCATACCATATCATGGAGGTTTTCAACTATTTAAAGTCTTGACTAAGCTGATATGGTGGTACATGCTATTAATCTTAACCACATGGGAAGGAGAGACAGGTAGGTCTCTGTCTGATGCCATCCAGGACTACATGCATAGTAAGACCCTGTCTCAAAAGGTGTGAACTTAGCATTGTGGTCTGTGGCTCTGAAAGACAGATGGATTTTGGCCAGATGTTGTGGCTGGGGCCTCTAATCCCAGCACTCAAAAGGCAGAAGACAAAGGGAGTTTGGGGTTAGCCTGGACTACATGAAACCCTTTTTAAAAATGAAGTAAAATAAAAAATACCCCCCAAACAAAACCATGGATGAATTTTATGTTTAGACTTGAGTCTAAGAACCAAGATATTTCATTATGCTGATGCATTTCATCATGTTCAGGCAAGATTCTAAAAGCTAAAGATTACCTGACAGGAGGAACATTTTGGGTCCCAAGTAGCTCAGATACCCAGCTCTTGTAGTGCTGGCTCTTTGGAACTTGCTGGTGTTCACTGATTCTAATGTGGGTCATGTTTTGACCATGATGGTTAGTGCTCTGTGACCTTAATCATTTTTCCCTGGTGTTTGATTTCATGGTAGAGGTACTAGTTTGATTAGTTGTTCCTTTAAAACCACAAGCTGTTTCCTTTTTTAAAAAGATTTACTTATTATATGTAAGTACACTATAGCAGTCTTCAGACACTCCAGAAGAGGGCGTCAGATCTTTTTACACATGGTTGTGAGCCACCATATGGTTGCTGGAATTTGAACTCAGGACATTCGGAAGAGAGAGTAGTACTAAGAGAGTAGTTGGTGCTCTTAACTGCTGAGCCATCTCTCCAGCCATGTCAACTTTTTTTAATGGCAAAGTCTCTAAGAGTGACCACTTACCAGCATACACCTCAGGGTGAAAGTTCTCAAGAGTTGGATATAGTGGCACAAACCTATAATTCCAGTGCTTGGGAGGAGACTGGGAGAGAATTCTAAATTCAAGGCCAACTTGGGCTACATAGCAAGTTCTAGCTCACCTTGAGCTGCACAGGAAGATCATGTCTCAGAACAAGTGTACAGGAAAAGGTATCTGTTGAGATGTGTCAGTTTTCTGTGCCTTAAGAATGTTATAAGGGCTGGAGAGTGGTTAAGAGCACTGACTGCTCTCCCAGAGTTTCCGAGTTCAATTCCATCTGCATTCATGCATAGGAATAAGTGCGGCCCAGCGTGGCCACTTTGCATAGGAGACCTCAGGCCTAGTAGTTATCAAATTGCAGTGTCCTCCATTCTCGTGTTCAGACTTGGGGTTTGTTTTAAAAGCCCAAGATAGATACATTCAACCAGGCTTCTTAGATGACTCCTGTAGTAGAGCTGACTTCAGGGAATCGTGAGGGTGTGTGGTTGAAGCTTTGCAGCTGAAATGGAATGGGAAAGAGTTTTTTTTCCTTACTTTATTACATTTAGTGTGCATACATGCATATACATGTGTCATAATGTGTGTGGGAAATTGTACTTGCAGGATTCAGTCCTTTTGTGTCCATATGGGTCCTAGGGATCTTACTCAGGTCTTTGGGTGTGGCAGCAAATGCCTTTACTTGAGAGCTCATAATCTTCCAGGAAACAGAAGCTTGGCTTGTTTTTGATAAGTCTCTTTATGTAAATGTGCAAACTGTTTACTTCCTGCCAGCATTCTGTAGTTGCTTGGTTAATATTCCCCACATAGCTGGAAGGAAAGTGTCGTTCTTACAGAGTTTTTCTTTCTAATTTCCCATGGACTCTGATCTTGTAAGATAGGTTCCTTTTTCTTCCACTAACTGGCAAGTGTAAAAGCAAATGTGGAGGAGCCTAGACCTGCTAGATGTCCTGCTGTATGAGGACTTGGCTTGAGGGGTTGGTATAGAAAATGGGTGTAGGTTACAGCTGTGCAGTGGATCATGGCATAGTTTATTTGGGAAAGTGGGGAGAGTTCAGAGATCCCAAGTCACCAGGGTAGTGCCCACCATCAGCTGAGGGCACCTGTTTCCCTCACATGCATACATAGCCAGGCGACAGCACCATGGAGCTCTGGGCAGGAAACAGGCTTGTGTACACAACAGTGTCCAGACTGCTGCCAGGGCCTGGTGCCAATTCTGGGGCCACTGAGAATCTCACTGTCAGGTATTTACATTGCAATTTATAACAGCAGCATAAGTACATTTAGGAAGAAGCAGAAGAATTTTTATGGTTGGGGTCATCACAACATGAGGAACTGTATTAAAGGGCTGCAGCCCTAACCAGGAAGGTAGGGAACCACTGCCTCAGGGGGATCATGGCCTGGCCTAGGATTCAAAGAAGGGAGACTCCTGATTTTCTGTAGAAAGTTGATAGGATGGTTTGGGAGAGGAGCACTGGAAAGGGACAATGGAGGACAGATACATGTTGGTGTCTTCAGAGAGGGTGGTTCTTGGAGTCTGCAGTGGGGATTGTAGTGAAGAGAGGGTGGTTCTTGGAGTCTGCAGTGGGGATTGTAGCAACAACTATTAAAGGAAGCCAGGTTCCCCAGAGAGGCCTTAATTAGAATAGAAACCCAGGTGGCTACTTGGCCCAGATAGATGAAGTTTAAACCTTTCCCACCAAGAATTCCTGGGGGAAAAGGTCAAGGTGAGTGTTGGCTCTCCATTCAGGGCTTTATATTATGATTTGTATACAATACATGATATAAGAAAAGCATTTTATTGATTAAAAGTTCAAATAAAAGAAGCCAATTGGTTTTCTGGAAATAAAAATCCTAGCACTCAACCTGGCGGTGGTGGCAAATGCCTGTAATCCCGGCACTCTGGGAGGCAGAGGCAGGTGAATTTCTGAGTTTGAGGCCAGCCTGGTCTACAGAGTGAATTCCAGGACAGCCAGGGCTATACCAAGGAACAAAAAACACAAAACAAAAAATCCTAGCACTCTGAGAGTTTGTGAATTTGGTGTTTTTTCTGGGTTATTTATTTTAGTACAGCCTGTAGTATTGATCTGTCTCACACAAGTTGGTATCTAATGCTTAGACCTGCACATCCTGGTTGCAAGTTGTGGCCAAGTAGTAGATAAGAAACCTGCTTTGAAGCACAAGTCTGGGAAGACAGAGACCTTGGGTTTGGTCGTTAGGAGGCTGAAAGTCCCTGGCAGAAACGGTGAGTGAGTATGCTTGAGAACAGCTCAACTCTCAAGGGCGGTCCAGGGTTGAGCCCCTAGCAACACAGGAGCTTGTGGGCCTGAGCCAGCAGCTGTCTGAGGCCAATAGAGGTACACATTCCTACTGTGCTGGATGGGCTAGTTCATTCTTCCCTACAGGCCAAAGGGGTGGGGGGATGGGGGGGCTTTCTTCTACATCTGGGCTTGGAAAACACCTTTTGTTGTAATTTTTGCCAATAAGCTGTTTTATTTTCCTCTTTATAGAATTACAGTGTCGTATCCATTCTGTACTCCTTGAAGGGAATATGATATGTGCCTCTCTTCTAATAGAGTAAAAGTTTAAAGCCATTCCAACTGACTTGATTTGTAGAAAGTGCTACCTACATTGACAGAAAGGAGACTTACTTAGAACTGATTATCAAAGGTGCATAGTATCTGACTTGGCTTGGGGAACTTTAATGATCCTGGTATTCTTCTCTAAGAAATTGAAATTTATTTCAAACTCCCATGAGGTCAATCTCTGAATTATCAGTAATGAAAGTTTCCATGAGCATGTTACTTGTGGTCATGTTTGACATTGCTGTCTTTATTTTTTAAATGCCCGATTTTATAAATCTTTTCTGCAAAATCAGGTATTGCTTGTGAAATCTTTCCCCCTCCCCCCCCAGCCTGGAGTTGTTTGGAGAACATAGGGTTTTTGTTTTTTTTTTTTTTTTTTTTGAAAATCTCCAAATATCTCATTTTTCTTGTTTCTTTTACAAACTGTTTTATTCTCCTAACACTCCAGGAGTAGTTCTGCTGTGTGTGGTAGGCGCAGCTTGCTGTGCAGTAGATTTGTGCACAGTTCAACAACTTGGACCTCACAGCAGTGTGGCCATGGTTATTGAGATTTTTCATGGAACACATTATTGAAGTGTTTCCTCTCCAGAACTCCTTCCTTTCCCTATTCTCTCTTGAAGGTAGAAATGTTCGACTCTTTGTCTTTGCCATTCCAGGTCAGGCAGTGAACTCCTGGGTGTCCGTAACTTAGGCACTAAGTTTGCAGAGGAAGGGCAGGGTTTAGAATATCAGAATATAGAAAAGAAAAAAAAGCTGAGCGGTCATGGCGCCCGCCTTTAATCCCAGCACATGGGAGGCAGAGGCAGGCAGATTTAAGAGTTAAGGACAGCCAGGACTACACCGAGAAACCCTGCCAGGAAAAAAAACAAAAAACAAAAATAAAATAGCAGAATACAGTCAGACTAAATTAACTCTCTGCTTTCTGAAATCTGTTTCAGCAACTCTACCAGATCCTGACTGACTTTGATATCCGGTTTTATATGTATGAACTACTTAAAGTAAGTGGCATTTGTTAGTGGTGCTTTTTTCCATAGGCTTGTGTTTTTTAGATTTTAATAATATAGAGAATTTAAGCAGAATATTTCATAATAGAGAACTTAGTGAGACTTAAGTTCTGATGAGAATCCTGTTAGACCTCACAGATTTTCAATAAAACTTGGAAGATTGGCCAAACAAGGACTGCAGGGCCATTATGCAAAGTTGTCAAGCCCTTGTGTATGGCTCCTGTTGGCACTTGGAGTTTTTTCTTTGCCAGTTCATTAATCCTGGTTTTCTCTATGACAAGTGACCTCAGACTTTTTTAAAATGCCTTTTCATTCCTTATAATTTCATGAGGTGGCCTGGTACCTTTTTTAAAAAAGGAGTCAAGTCTACCTGACTTGATGAGTCTAGGTTGGGCTCATTCATGTCCCTGTGTGATGTAGGCTGGGGTTGCTGGTAATAATAGTTGAGGTCCTGTCTTCCATGTAACAGTAGAGAGTGGGACCCCAGCGTGCAGCCTGCCATAGTTAGTCCGGGAGTCGGCCCTCAGCTTCAGTATGTTTTGCTGAATTGGTTGATGCAAAATTTGTTTATTGATTGGGATTTGGGGGTGGGGAGGTAATTGGTTTTTTAGTTTTTTAAGGCAGGGTTTTTCTCCTGGAACTCCCTCTGTAGACCAGGTTCCAGGGTATCCTCAAACTCTGAGAGATCTGTCTACCTCCACCTCCACCTCCTGATGCTGGCATCAAAGCCAATTGCCACCACCTGGCAGTGACTATTTCTTGATGGAAAAGTCATAAAGAGCGATGTGTATGCATAATTGGCAGATATTTTGCAGCCCTTTTCTTTTTTTTTTTTTCAAACTGTCTTTTAACATGCCTTTCTTGTATGAGAGTATCTGCACCTCACCTACACTAACTAGTGTGAGCAAGAGAGAAGTGATGGTTGAACCTTCTAAGTGACTTACAAATATCAAGTACTATAAAATAGAATCATTATCAATTAAAGAATGCATGCTTTCATTTGTCTTGATGGACACTGCAGTAAAGCACTGTGAACCAGTCTTGTGTACCTTTTAGGGTAATAGATAACTAAGAACCTAATAACTGTAAAGTCCCCCCAGAGGTGCATCATAAATACAGAATTGGCCAACATGGTGGCACATAACTTTAATCCCAGCACTTGTGAGCTAGAGGTAGGCAGATCTCTTGAGTTCAGTGCTTGTGAACAGCAATTAAGAAAATTGCCAGAGCCTGGCAGTGGTGGTACATGCCTTTAATCCCAGCACTTGGGAGGCAGAGGCAGGTGAATTTCTGAGTTCGAGGCCAGCCTGGTCTATAGAGTGAGTTCCAGGACAGCCAGGGATACACAGAGAAACCATGTTTCCAAAAAACCAAAAAACAAGCAAACAAACAAAGAAGATGGGATTTATATGGGAACTGAAAAACATTGCTCAAACAAAATACAAGATTGAAGCAAGGCTGGACATGGGGAGTAGACATTTGTGCAGATCTGGCTTCCTGGAATGAATTATTCTTGAGTGACCGAATGCCTGTCACTAGAGCCAGGATGCTGGGCTTAGACTTCTCTAGTGTCTGTTGAGCTTGTGTTAGTAAGGATACACTGCTCGTCCTGGCCCACCTTTCCTGTGGAAGGAAGTTGGAAGCAGTTGGATGACTTTTGCATACTGTGAACATCAAGCTGTCCTTTCCTAGAGGTCTTCCCAGAACCCCCTGCATGCACTAGGAGAACCACTGTCCTTCTCAAGAGCTCATTGAAGTCAGCTTTCAAATCTTGGATTTTTAGCTAGCACAAGCTAGATGAAGACAAAACCTAGCATGCCTGCGTCAGTGCTGGTGGCCATTGATGGCAGTGATCTATCTGTACTGCTGATGAGGCAAAGAATCCCAGTGGACACTTGAAAATAGATCTTTCATGTCTGTGAGCAGAAGCTGTAGCAGATACTAAAACTGAAGTACCCCTCAGGGAATGCACAGGCATGCTATTAACCCACAGTGTCTAGCCAGTGGACTCTGACAATAACTAATCTTGCTTTTTTTTTTTTTTTGAGGGGGGGGGCTCAGCCCTTGATTCCATCGTGTATTTTTCATATCCCAGGTATTGTCTGAATTAGATCTTTGACAAAGGCTAGATAAAATTTAAGAAATCAACATTTTCTCATAGAAAATAGGACATATATAATCTTGATGAAAATGTAGAAGAAACTGAAGCTGAAGGCAGTGGGTGACTGCTCATTGACTACCCCTACCTGCCATGCTTCATGTGATTGGATTCAGATTTAGGGTTGTGTGCCCTCACAAACCCTAGTTTCATTAGGCAGCTGCAGAGATGGATATGGGTGGGAACTATAAAATTCTGGGTAAACAAATACCAGTTGAAAGAAGGTACAAGAGCACATTGTAGTCTTGCTACATCTACTGTAAAGCCAAACAAACAAACAAACAAAAACAATGGAAATAGGACATAGGTAAAGTAAATCAATCTTCCCATGGTATTAGATTGTAAAGCCTGCGGTGAGATGTTCTTAGATCTATGGTAGCTATTTAAATTAAGCAAAACTAAGAATTCTGTTATCTGTATTGACTCTGAGGCCAGCCTGGGTATAGAAACAACAGAGAGTAACCGAACTGAACTGTGTAACATTCAAAAGGAAAAAGGCATATTACTACAAATTTAAATATTTTAAAGATAAAAGATTTAAATCAACATTTCTTCAAAGGCAACATATAGACTGACCAATGAGCACATGACAAATACTTTGTTTTATCACTAATAAGGAAATTCAAGTCAGAAACACATTAAGATACTACTTTAACCCACTTGAATAGCTGTTTTTAAATAAGGATGTGACAGGTGTTGGCCAGTGTGTAGAAAACCTGGAACCATCATTTGTTGGCCAAAAGTAGAAACAAGGCCAGTGCAACAAACTAATACGTTCATAAAATTATTCAATCTCAAAAAGGAAAGAAAGTAGACAAAGAATCATGCCATTTGGAATTTTCAGCCAGAAGAAAGTCTCGAAGTCAGAGATAGCAGATCCAGCTGTAGCTGGAAGTCACTTGGCATGGGACTTAGGTCCGTAGAGTTGTGAAGTGTGGTAGCAATGGTTACAGGGTTTTCACTTACTAAACTAATGATTACAGGCTTTCAGCACATAAAAGCCTGTTATAGTGATTCTATTACAGAAAGTAATTTCTCTTAGAATTGTAATGTTGGTTCTTAAAAGCTAAGTGGCTCCAGTTTTATGTTTAAATAAAATGTAAATGCTTCTTAGTCTAGAAAACTCACATGCTTAAGTCTGTCTTATTGAAAGATATATTAGGATGTTATTCTTCAAGTCCCACACTCTGGTTCTCATTCCCTTTTTAAAGAAACCTTCAGCCTCCTTTTTACTGAGTGCTAGCTGTAGTGTCCACAGAGAGCATTTTTTTTTTCTCTTAAAGGCAGTAAGCTGTCTTTTTTGAGACTCTCTATACGAGTTAAAGTGTCACAGAATAATAATGTGTTTGTATTGGGGCCGGTAAAGGGTTTGCTTACTTTTCTCTGTGCTTTCTTATCTACTAGGCTCTGGATTACTGCCACAGCAAGGGAATCATGCACAGGGATGTGAAACCTCACAATGTCATGATAGATCACCAACAAAAAAAGGTACCAATCCAGCCAGGCAGCACCAAACCTTGCTGAAGGCTTAGGGAAGACCTAAACATTGTCCAATAGCATTGTGGTATCTGTAGACAGGATGCTGTCTCTACTGTCTGTAGACCATGCTGATTTCCTTTTGTAGACTGCATTACTGTGACTTCTCTAGTCTCCTCTAGTTTCCTGATTAGTTCCTACCAGGAAAGTACATGGTGACCATGACTGTAGTCACTGGTTTTATTTTAGTTCTAGTATTCAAAGGGCCTTAGGAAGAAACTACAGCAGTGGTTTCTACTTCACTTCTTCATGGTCATTCAGTCCAACTAGCACTAAGAAGTACACTTTGGTCCTTCCAACTCTGGCTGTCACGGCCAGTGCTAGTTTAATAACCAGTTAGAGCAGTGTCCAGTGCTTCTGCCTGGAGGGGGCCATGCATGTCCTTCAGTTTCATGCATGTCCTGCTCATTTTAAGAGCAGGAGTGATAGGGGAGCGTGTTCCATATATAAGTAGCATGGAGGAAGAAAAGAGGCTCAGTTCTGATCTGGAGAGAGCAAAAGGCCAGGGTAACTTAAAGAGAAAAAACTCAAAAACATTCCAAGTACTCTGCTCCAGAAATGATTTCATCTGCAGTTTTTGAAGTATAGTCTTCCATTGTTACAATATATGTGGTCAAATACCTGTTGTAGATATGTGCTCGCCACAGGCATTGGCATCTCCAAGTGCATCTTTCATAGTCTGTTTTGTCTTGTCTTTCTCATAGCTCCGACTGATTGATTGGGGTCTGGCAGAGTTCTATCATCCTGCTCAGGAGTACAATGTTCGAGTGGCCTCGAGGTACTTCAAGGGACCAGAGCTCCTTGTGGACTATCAGGTGAACGTGTCAGTGAAGCTGCCCTGCGCTACTTTTATATTTCCTTAGGGGACGTTCCTGGTTTGCTATGTAGTCAATATGAATACATACAAAACTCAGTTATAATTCTACTATATAAAGTTTTTTTTTCAGCTATATTAAGGGTGGGTTTTGTTTTTTTTTATTATGTATATATAAGCCTACTTGTGCCACAGCCCACAGGTGAGGGTTAGAAGGCAGCTTGCAAGAGGAGTTCTCACTCTCCACCATGTTGGTTCTTAGCATAAGGATTAGGTTGATGTGGTTGGCAGCCTCAGGTTACTAGCTAAGCCTCTTGCTCACCCCCCACCATCCCCTTTTTTAAGGGACGAGTGACTTCTAGTTATAAAATAACTGCAGAAAGATGAGAATGGAGTTTGCCTAATGTGTATAAGGCCCTAGTACCTCAGAAATAAGGGCTAATCTTCAGTAGTCAGATGAGTACTAGAAACTCGATCAGTACAAAGAAAGGGCTTCTTTCTAACCATCCTTGACTAATCAGCCATCCTTACTGCCTTCAGATGTATGATTACAGCTTGGATATGTGGAGCTTGGGCTGTATGTTAGCGAGCATGATATTCCGAAAGGAACCATTCTTCCATGGGCAGGACAACTATGACCAGGTGAGCAGATTGGCCACTATTATGTCACAAGTGCTAGAGATATAGCATATGAGCCATGAACGTTATTCACTGTATATGGGCTGCCATGTAAGCTGTTGAGTTGTTCAGAATTGTGTCTGTGGTACGAGATCCCAAAGCATGCAGACATTTGCTGTCTGTGCTGAACCTTCAAGATGGGTCTAAGACATAAGGTACCTCTTTGTTGCAGCAAATCTCCAAACCCAATAAGCCCAAGCAAAAACTACACAACTCAGTTACAATATTTATAAGCTGTATGCCTAGACTAGGCAGGTTTACCACTACACTGCTCAATCCCCATCTGTGAGAGCCCTTGCTAGCTGCTTCTTCTCCTGGCCACATGGTACCGCTCCATCTTCCATCTCCTCTTCCTCTCTCTCTCATCCTTCCGCTCTGATTCTTCTCAAAAACTTCCAGCCCCACCTTTCCCTTCCACTGCCCAATCACATGCTCTAGCCTTTATTTGAACAGTTAAAATGGAGAGAAAGTTCACATGAAACCACCGAGTACCTGATCCACTCCTCCTTGGGGAAGCCCCTCTTGAGGAAGCAGAGTTAACATTAGAGTACAAAGAGCACCAGGGTGACCCTCAACAACATTTCCCCCTTTTTGTTCAATTAAAAGGCTCTTTTTTTTTCCCCTTAGATATATATTGAGTACAACTATTACAATTATGCAATTTATAAAGTATAAGATATACTTAACACCCAGTTATTCAATTTAGATAAAGCATTCTACCATCTATCCTAAATTAAAAAGCTTATAGTTAGCCAGGCAGTGGTGGCACACGCCTGTAATCCCAGCACTCTGAGAGGCAGAGGCAGGTGGATTTCTGAGTTCGAGGCCAGCCTGGTCTACAGAGTGAGTTCCAGGACAGCCAGGGCTACATACACAGAGAAACCCTGTCTTAAAAAAAAAAAAACCAAAAACAAAAAACCCAAAACCAAAAAAAACAAAAAAAAAAAGACTTATAGTTTTATATCTAAATTATATCCTTGTTTTACCAATTAATACCTTGGTTTATCTTTATCATCTCATCAGCTTGAGTTGGCTATGAAACTATAACTAGTCTTCAACCCCATCAGGAATCCAGGAATGACTTTAATATTACCTGAAAATATAGGAAACACAAAACATAGCTTCCAAAGCTTAACCATTTTGTAGAGACTGCTGACTACCTGGACAGTTCTAATTCCTCAAAATGTTGGCTCATCAGTCTTTAGCCTTCTGGCCAGGATCATCTGACAGACTTTTGTAAAGCAAAAATTTGAAGGACTGCTTACCCTGTCTTGGCAGAGCTATCAGTTTCAGACTATTTCGCATAGTGTGACCTTTTCCTGGACAGTATTTTTGTCTGTAGATGAATTGAGGCAATTTTTGCCCAGTGATTATCTCACCACGACTGAAGCAATTCTATTGATGTTTAATATTTTCTTTTGTAGTTAGGAGCAGACTAGTTTCTAGTTTGTAATGGCAGTTATTAGAAGGACTGCGTCCAAGCCTTGTATTCGCTCTCTTTTTTGTTTTTTGTTTTTTTTTTCCCAGTCGGGTTTTCTCTGTGTAGCTCTGGCTGTCCTGGAACTCACTTTGTAGACCAGGCTGGCCTTGAACTCAGAAGTCTGCCTGCCTCTGCCTCCCAAGTGCTAGGATTAAAGGCATGCGCCACCACCGCCCGGCTAAGCCTTGTATTCTTGTACAGACATAGTACCTATCAACGAGTAACTATTAATTTTAAATCTAGTATCAATATAAGAAATTTTCATCAATGAAAACCTTAAATCTATATCATTCTATAAATTAAATATCAGTATAAAATTATAACTTCAATTTGCATTAAGTATAAAAATTTCTGTCGATGTAAGATATGGCTATGTTTTGCTTAAGAGTAAATTTGATATCCTATCCCTATGACAAACCACAATACTTCTTTGCCTAACAAAATCATATCTAGACATTAGATCACAATGTCTCCAAGGATATTAGGATCTAAATTATGTTTACCCTTTAAAAGCAGTTTAGAGACTTCTGTCCTTAAGTCCTTTTCTTTATCCTAGTCTCAGGTCTCTGTTAAGTTCCTAGAGATATGAGTGACATGGAATCTCCTGATTCCCAGGTCTGGCTCAGTGTTCTCTAAGGCTCATGGGAAGCTCTGTGCTTGGTTTGGTCAGATTGTTTTGTTTTTCAGCTTGTTCGAATTGCCAAGGTTCTGGGGACAGATGAGCTATATGGATATCTGAAGAAGTACCACATAGACCTAGATCCACACTTCAATGATATCCTGGGACAGTAAGTAAAAAAGAGGAGGGGGTAGGGATGGGGAGGAAGGAAGGGTGCACTTTGCTCTGTTTCAGTTGGAAGGTTATACAAAATCTAGTATAACCTTTTTCTTTTTTTGGTTTTTTGGATTTGGTTTTTTTTCGAGACAGGGTTTCTCTGTGTAGCCCTGGTTGTCTTGGAACTCACTCTGTAGACCAGGCTGGCCTCAAACTCAGAAATCCACCTGCCTCTGCCTCTCAGAGTGCTGGGATTACAGGCGTGCACCACCACCACCCGGCTCACAGTGCACTCTTCTAAGGGGTCATGATGGTGGGTCTAGTAGAGGAGAATTTTTCATGTTGTTAGTCTCAAGTAATGACTTCCTGTTTTTCTTAGACATTCACGGAAGCGCTGGGAAAATTTTATCCATAGTGAGAACAGACACCTTGTCAGCTCTGAGGCCCTAGATCTTCTCGACAAGCTCCTGCGGTACGACCATCAACAGAGACTGACCGCCAAAGAGGCCATGGAGCACCCATACTTCTGTGAGTTCTTTGGGTTTTGTTGTTTTTTCTTTTTAAGTATTTATTAATTTCATGTCTATAAGAGTATATTGTAGTGTAGCTGTCTTCATACATACTTGAAGAGGGTGTCAGATCCCATTACTGGTGGTTGTGAGCCATGTGCTTGCTAGGAATTGAACTTAGGACCTCTGGAAGAACAGTCAGTGCTCTTAACCACTGTGAGTTATTAACCACTCTCCAGCCCTGTGAGTTATTAAAAGACAAAACTATCACCCTTTTTAAAGATTTATGTATATGAGTACACTGTAGCAGTACTGATGGTTGTCAGCCATCATGTGGTTGCTGGAAATTTGAATTCAGGAGCTCTGCTTGCTCCAGACAGCCGCTCTGGCTCAAGCCTAAAGATTGATTTATTGTTATATCTAAGTACACTGTAGCTGTCTTCAGAAACACCAAAAGAGTGTGTCAGATCTCTTTACGGATGGTTGTAAGCCACCATGTAGTTACTAGGATTTGAATTCAGGATCTTCCAGAAGAGCAGTCAGTGCTCTTAACAGCTGAGCCATCTCTCCATCCTCTTAATGTGTTTCTAAAGGAAGCAATGTGTGAATAAGAGGGTTCTGAGGCGAGGGAACAGGCAGGTGTGGACTCTGCCCTCTGCCATCTTCCACAGAGCATGTGTACTTCTGTACCTGCTTATGGTTTGAGTGTAGTAGTTCTCCCCATTGAGGCTTCATTTATTTATTTATTCATTATGTGTAAGTACACTGTAGCTATCTTTAGACATCAGAAGAGGGTGTCAGACGGATTTCACCAGAAGAGGGTGACGGATGGTTGTGAGCCACCATGTGGGTGCTGGGATTTTGAAATCATGACAACTGAATGTCATTTGTCTAAGAATGCAGTCGATGTTCTTACCCGCAGAGCCATCTTTCCAGCCCACCCATTGAGGTTTCACATACGCTTTACCATGTGTTTGAAGAGCTAGCTTAGTCTAGTCCTGAAGAGGCTGGGAATGGATGAAGCTGGGTAGTGACTTGACTCTTAGTTCACTCTGAATCTTGATGAATTCTGTTCCGTAATGTTTTTGGTGTGTTGTTTGGCCACTGTGTGATTTTTATTTTCTTTTACCTCTGGAGTTTAACTTAATTCCCAATAATATTAACTAATATTGCTGTGGTTTCAAACTTATAGCAGAAGTTTAAGGTAACCAAAAAATGTAAAGGATGTTCTCTTCTGTGCCTTAGACAAATGACATTTAGTTGTCTGCTTTCTAATTTCCAACACAGAGCTGCTTTTGCCCTGTGAGGTAGGCCACTTTAAGGATACTGTTATAGCCCAGTGTGGTGGCACACCTTTAAATCGGCTGCTCAGAAGGTAGTCAGATCTATCAAGGCCAAGCAGGAATACATAGTAAGAGTCTGGGGTTTGTTTGTTTGTTTTTGTTTTTAAAATGAGGTGTACTGATGAATACCTTTAATTCCAGGACTCAAAAGGCAGAAGCAGGTAAATCCCTGAGTCCAAGGCCAGTCTGGACTACAGAATGAGTTCCAGGATAGTTAACCAGGGCTACACACAGAAATCCTGACTCAAAAAGCAAAACCAGTAAAATAGAAAGCAGTACTAGTGTAAAATTCTTTCCTGATCCTGCCTTGATGCCTAGTTTTTCTATGACCTGAGTCCCACATAAATGTCCAGGTAGAAGAAAGGCAGGCTGGCGTTCTCATTGTAGTCTCAGTGCTGGTGCTGATGTGGGGAACCTGTGCTTTCTTGCAGACCCAGTGGTGAAGGAGCAGTCCCAGCCTTGTGCTGAGAACACCGTGCTTTCCAGTGGTCTGACCGCAGCACGATGAAGCCTGGGGAATCGACGGTAATGCAGCACTGATGCTTGCCAATAAAACCAACCAAACAAACAAACAAAAACTTGAAGGAAACTACAGTGTGATAAAAAGAAATTCTAATCATTCCTTCTAAAGGCAAAGAAGAGTAAAGACCTAAAGTCTGTCAAAAGCAAGAAACTCCCCAGTACTAGTCTGTAGGGAGCAGCGCTGTGCAGTGTGGCAGAGTGCATAGTTCAGGATCTGAGGGGACTCTCCCTTTGGAATGCATGGGAGATGAGAAGCTCGGAGTTGTTGTACACATACCTGCGTTTAACAGGATACCGCGGTATCTGTTGAATTACCTGTTCAGTCAACACGCTCTGAATGTCTGACTTCCTATCTATTCCATTGCGGTCTGATTTTCTGTGAGAATTTGGGCTCAAGTTTTAGCAAAAATCAGCAGTCTATTCTGACACACCAGCCTCATTACAAAAAAAGGATTAAAACAGTGACAGTATTTTTTTTAAGCTCTTTTACAAATTCATGTGTTATGTATTTTTTTATGACATGAGCTCTCCAAGAAATGTAGCGCATTCCTGCAGTTTGCTTCTAAGTGTATTCATTTGGAAGCAAACAGCCGTGCTCTCGCCATGTCTGTCCTCTTTAGTGTCAGAAGATGGCACTATAAATCTTGAGATGCCATGAACAGGTCCCAGGCTCATTAGATGTTCCGTGCTGTGTGCATGACTTGGGACTCACCTTTATTGATTTGCCTAACTATTGAATCTTGTTGCCTTTTTTTTTCTTTTTAGCTTTTTTCCCTTCTGCCTTGTAAGGAAAACCTCATCATTTCTCAGCACATCTTTGTGAGGGCACTACTTCAATGCTCCACTTTAAAACAAAAACTATTTTTGTTCAGAACCATAGCTAAGCTGGAAAGTTAGTCTTCATGCGGGTCAAGTAGGGAGAAAAATGTTCTATTAGAATTTATTCAGGAAAGACCTCACAGGTGCAAAAAGGACTACCACCATCTTCCCTCTCTTAATCCTGTGATAAACAGGTCTGGCTACAGTCAGGATGATGGGCATTTGCAGCTCTGATAGGTCATACATGAATGTGATGGCAAAGAAGTCTCTTGGATGCAGGCGCTGGCTTGTGGGTAAAGCTGTCCTGTGCCTACTGCAGCTGGCTGGAGAGGGAGGGCCATGGCTTGTGGGGGGAAGTGGGGCTCCTGGAGCAAGTGTCAAAGCTTTATAGATCCACTGTGCTAACTTTAATGTTAGCAAAAGGTAAATTTTGTGGGTTTTTTTTTTTTATAGGGCTGATTTCATTTGTGGGAGGTTGGTCACTGACATGGTTTGCCGGCCAGTCCCCTCCTTGGCTGCAGCCACACCTCAACACTGGGGACCTAACATGCTTGAGATATCCACATCACACTTAGGTTTCTTCAGGAACTATTTAATAATGCCATACATTTTTATAAAGTTAGATTGTTTGTTTGAAACATCTGTTTACATTCCAAATTCCAATAAACTTGTATTGGTATTGGTAGCAGGTCCATTTCTAAATGCAGATTCTATTTTGTCGTTTGGTTTATGGGAACTTAAAAGGCAAATGTAACTCTTCTCTTGATAGTGCGGAGTTGAGCTTATAGATTAAGATCTTGGGCCGGTGGCATGGCAGGGAAAGGCGTTCGCACCAAGGCTGATGACCTGAGCTCAGCCCCAACTGCGTGGTAGAGGGAGAAGCTACTCCGAGTCGTCCTCTCCCTCGCCTGTGCTGTGGCATGTAAACACAAACATAATAAATAAATAAAGTTTTTAAAATGTTAAGCTCCTTATGAACCAGGACATCCATTCGGCTAAGGCTTTCATAGAGCTGCGCCTCCTCGAGTTGCACCTTGTGTTTCCACGGATATATTTGTTTTTCCTGAGAACATGGAAACATAACATGGCCAAGACATGACCTGTGTTAACATGTCAATTAGCAATCCTTAAGTATGGGGGATCACCACGTGTGTTCTCATGTCACCAAAGGCAGTCTGCAGCCTTGGTGAGCTTTCTGTTCTCTGACCCCAGCTGTTTGATGACCCAAGTTCCTCTTTCCTCTCTCTCTAAATTGTTCAAGACCTTGTCAGAGAGTCTCAACTAAGCAGTAATCCCACCTCTTTGCCTTGGGTCTTCCAGAGATAGTCCAAACATCTGGGAAAAGAGTTGGCCATATTCCCCTACCCTTCCCCCCAAGCCCTGGTGTGAGTGTGAGTGACACAGCCCAGTGGGGCACATATGCAGCAGTGACTGCTCTCCACCTCTCTCCACCTTGGGCTTGAAACGCTCCCTCTGGGTTTGTACTTGATGCTTAGGCTATCATTTCCCAAGTTGCAGTATCTAGTGGACCTGTTTTGCCTGTCTCCAAATCCACCTTGATATATATGTATACCATCTACACCTTGGTCCTGCCCCCTGGAGGTTTCCCTGGGTTTTTAAGAGTGTATGAGTAGGGGTGGGAGTCTAGTCTCAGATTCAAGCTAAGCTAGTAATTTTATCCACCCAATATCCTTTTCAGTGAATGTATTCTTTTTAAACTCATCTCAGTAATTCTCATTTGTTTCATTACCGTATTATAGGTTAAAAGTGCCTATGACAAGACTTAATTATTTCCTAATGAAAAGCAAAAAAACAAAAACACAAAAACCTGTGGGGAACAGGGTTGTGTTGTACTGTCACCTCAGGTATGCCTGTGCCTGTGTGGAAGAGCGTGCACCTGGGGTGGGTAAGAAGCAGCTGCAGGGCTCAGTTCAAATCAGTCTCTGCTTGGAATCTACTGCAAGGTTGGCTGGACTAAAAGCCATGCTGAGAATGACAGTTTATAGTGGTGACAGTTTGTTCTTTTCAGGCTCCAGTCAGCTGACCTGCTCCTGCCCTTACAGGTGGCTGGGAGGCAGCCGTTGCCTGTGGAATGAGGGCATGGATTCCTGAGGCTTGACCTAGAAGAGCAGAGCACCCAGCCAGGCCTCGTGGACCTTACCTAACTAACACGTCCATGCTTAGGGCACATGGGTTCCCTGGTGCAAAGGAAGGGACTTTCAGTCCCACTATGAGAGAAAGGAGCTGAGTCCCCGAAGCTTAGAAAGGTAGCTGTTGGGCACAGGTGAAAAGATCCAGTAAGGAAAGTGTTGTAAAGGTGAAAGGTGAGCCTTAAGATCTCAGACTTCTAAGGATGAAACTAGGGCACACCAAGTTCCTGTTGCAAATGCCTAGAGAGGACATTGCCCCTGGCTTGGGTCCAGTGGCCCCTGAGAGGTAGTTGCCAAGGGCCTCAGAGAAACAATCTAGGTTCTCCAGGAGCATGCCATTATGTCAGCAGAGCTACTTGGGGGACAGAAGGCATAGAAAGAGTTTATATGTACACTGAGATAAATGCAGGAGCCCAGTTAACTGTTTTTGTTAACACCAGGTCAGATTCCTAGACGCCCACAGGGAAGGGAAGGAGAGCTGGTTGCAGAGTGCCAGTCCTTTGGAAAGCAAAAGCAAGCAGGTCTCTGGAGCACACAGGAGCCTGAGCTTGTCAGGGAGCTTTTATCAATTAACTGAAGTCTCTTCTGCCTTTAAAAAATAAGCCCGACTGCAGATAAGGGAGGGAGGGGGCCAGGAGTGCTTGCTTTTGCATGATGGTCTTGGTTGTAGAATCTGGCAAGGTTGGCTTTATACAGCAGACACACACTTTTGTGTCAACCAACAATGTGCTACAAATGTGACACTTGACCCTAAACTGCATGTATTGGGGATTTTTAAAAGGAAAAACTTTGAATCAATAAATTACCAATTTTTCCCACTTGGTGGCTCTTCTTGCTGTAAATGGTGAATTGGGAACAGAACCTTGCTATCCAGTGGCAAGTTTGGATACAATCTTCAAGAACCAAGGAGCCTTCTGTTTGCAGGGCAAAACAGTGTTGTGGTCTTTTCCCAAAGGAACTCTACAAACCCAGTTCCTCGGTGTAGCCCTGGATGACTGATGTGATGCCGTGTCAAATCCCCATTTTCCTAAATAAAATTTATGTTGACAATTGCTAGCCTTCCCAACCAGGAGACAGTGGTTGCTCCGGGTCTTCTCTTGCATTTGGGGCCTTGGGGGGGAGGGGGGACTTGAAGCTTTGAAGACCTGTGGTGGAGGCTTTCACTTTGGTATGGAGATTTCTTTAGGAGTGAGACAAGTGATATCCCTCAAGACCCCAGCTTCTCAGAACTGTCTGGTTGTTACGTGACTTTGACCTTGGGTGTTTGTAAAAGTCCCTCTCCACCAGTACTTATAGCACACGTGTGAGCATGGGCCTGCTGTCACTTGGCTGATGGTACGGGTCTTACATGTATGTAGTTTGTTTCCATAATGGATCCGCAGTGATTGGACCCTTGGACCACAGCTCGAGCTTGGAGGCAGTGTAATTTCCTAACAAGCATGGGCAGCCCTTCCCAGTCTGAGCCAGCTTACTAGACCAAGTGCGCTCCACATTGTGGTCTCTAGAATCTAGTCCCTGGCCTCTCCACCACCTGCCCTACCGTGGTGGCCGTGGATGGAGACCGTGCCAGTCAGCTTAGTTTGAGAGGTGGTTGAAATTAGAACCCACTCGCTGCTCTACCGTGATAGTGGGTTTGGCCTTTTCCCTTAGTAAATACCAAGTTATCTGATTCCTAAACTCAAGACTTCCTCAGTAAATGTATCATTTCTGAGAAACTGTGGGACTGGACCTGTTGTCTGGCTTGCAGGATGGTCACAAGGCATCTGCATAAGCACTACATTTGAAGGTCAGGGCAGAATAAATTGTGACATGTAGCCAGAGTTCCTCTCAGAAGGCCAGGCCATGGCTGTCTCTGTTGGGGTCAAAGAGCAGGAAGAGGCTACTTCAGGCCTGGGCTCATGCCTCGACTGTCCCACCTAGTGTTGTGGAGAAGACAAGCGTGCGCCCTGTCCCAGGTGGCCTGCCTCTCTCTGGCTCAGATTGATTAATGCCCTCTTTCCCCTCCTCCCGTCTCTCTCACCAGGTCTGTTGCGGTTCCTCCCACTTTTCCATAAGCAGAACAAGAACCAAATCAAAACGTCTTAACGCGTGTAGCGAGATCACGTCCCGAGACACAAAATGGTGGCAGGCTTGGCGAACAGGAACTAGACCACCCGAAGGGCAGCCCACCACCGTAAATCAGACCTCACTTCCGAATGTAAAAGGTTCACATGCCTTTGGCTTCCTGTTGACTTCCTCCTGACCCAGAAAGCATGGGAAATGTGAAGGGTATGCAAAAATGGTTGTTGGTTACTGTTGCTCCCCGTGCCCTTGACCCATCCATGGCTGCCTGTCACTCCAGCAAACCCCAAGGACTAGCTGACCACAGACTCCACAGGCGGGATGGGAGCAGCGTATGGCATGATGGGCAGTTACATATTATTTTAAAAGTATATATATTATTGAATAAAACGTTTTAAAAGAAGTGGATGGAGCGTGTTGAGTGAACACAGGGCCATTGAGCAAGACCTGTGGACAGAGGACTGAGTCACCAGTGCCCTTGGGCCAAGCTCTCACTAGAGGGAAGCAGGGCCAGCGCGGCATGCTGCAGGACAGAGTGGAGTGACAGCCTGGCTCGATGCATAGGCTGGGAGAGATGGGCCGAGTCTTGATTGCAACCAGTTGTCCACTCTCACCTCTCCCAAATGAGGAGTGGCTCGGTAGTTGAGGGGGATAAATGCCCCCATGGTGACTTCAGGAGGATGCTGTAAGCCACCCTTTGATGTTTCTCACGCCTCAACATATTGTATTGCCTGCTTAAGCCTTCTGAAGAAATGCCTCAGTCCTGGAGGCAGGGTGAGTCCACTAGCCAATGGGAGGGAGGGGATCACGCCCAAAGATCGTTCTCATCTGCCCGATATCCCCAGGAGAGATCGGGAGAGCAGCCCCACATCCATGCATACATTCGTACATGCATTACCTACACACAGAGGCTGCAGTGGAAGTCATTGGTCCCCGCACAGCTGTCCAGGCGCCGCAGACGTGGATCGGGGTGGACCAGCCTGGTGTTTGGCTACTGGCCATCCTCACACTGCCTATAGAGCAGAGAGGCCCTAGCAGGTCTGAGGCAAGCAGAAAGGTTGGGGAGCCAGCTGGCTCCTCACAAGTGCCACTTGTTCTGTACTCTTCTGCCACTTCCTCTGAACGGCCATGTGAATCCATGTGTGAACACTCAGTGCTAAAGTGATTATGTGGGAGGGAAGTAACAGGCCCCGCCAGGGCCACCATGGTGTCAGTGTCCTTGGCACTCGCTTCTGTCAGACCCAGTCAGTTCACCAGGTGTGAGGACTTAGCACACCCCACCCCACCGGTGGGCACCAGCAAGTGCCCCACAGACCACTGGCCATAGACCAGAAAGCCAGTGGGCTACAAGCGCCTCGCCTTGGTTTCTTTTTGTTTGTTTTTGAAGCAGGGCTTCTCTGTAACCTTGACTATCCTGGAACTCACTCTAGACCAGTCTGGCCTCGAACTCAAGAGATCTTCCCACATCTGCCTCTGGAGTGCTGGGATTACAGATGTAGGCCACCAGTACCCAGCCTGCCTTCGTTTCTCACCCTACCACAGCTTACTGTGGTCAAGCTGTCTCAAAGCCCTAGGAAGGCCAGCATCGGTAGCTCATTCATATGCTCTGATCTCCGAGATGCACACAGTGGCCATGTGCAGTCGCCACAGCCTTGGGTACAGTTAAGGCCCTGTGCCAAGGTGGACAGTCTCTGCTGGATGACGGTGTGTGTGTGTGTGTGTGTGTGTGTGTGTGTGTGTGTGTGTGTAGATCCAGCAGTGCTCATAAAGAGCTGGGGAGACTAGCTTAGGCCTTGGGCTTTTCCTGCTTTGTGTGCAAGTCTTGTTCAGAAATCCCAGGCCTATCTGGTACTCTTGGGTTTTGTGGGTGGCAAGAAAGGAAAAAAGGGAAGGGAAAGAACGGAAGGGGGAAGGGGAGGAAGGAGAGTTTTCACTTTGGTTTTGACACCAAGAGGAGCACCTGGGGCCCACTAACCCCAGAACCCAAGTAGCCAATCCACAGCGCACACGGGTTGTCAGAACCCTGCATCTTCATTAGTTCTGAATGTCTTCTGAATGCTTGTAGTAAAAACGAGCCAGTGTTACCAAGAGTTAATAGTTAAAGCCCTCCAAGCCATACTGTTGTTCAGTTTGATCTGGTTTTGTTTTTTCATTTGTTGGAGTAAACTCTTATTATTATCTAAACTTTACAATGGCTGTCACGGGATGCAAATGTAAAATAAATGATATTCAGTGTTTCCAGTTGACAGTAAAACTCTGAGTCAGCATGCATACATCTACGTCATCTGTGTCCATGGCTGCACAGCGTGCCACTATGTGCTATGTCATAGTTAAAGCAGTTCCTTCACAGACTCTGGGCCGTTTCTAGTTTTCCAGAATTTCTAAATGAGTGAATCTGCTCCACATTGTAGGATAAGAATTACTTCTTAGGGGGCTGGAGAGATGGCTCAGTGGGTAAGAGCACCAACTGCTCTTCCAAAGGTCATGAGTTCAAATCCCAGCACCCACATGGTGGCTCACAACCATCTGTAAAAACATCTGATGCCCTCTTCTGGTGTGTCTGAAGACAGCTTCAGTGTACTTACATATAATAAAATAAATCTTAAAAAAAAAAATACTTCTTAGAAGGATGGTTCAGCTTTCCCTTTCAGAATTTTTATTATGTGTGTGCATGCATTATGGGCTGGGGTCAGGGGTTGAGGGGGGTGGGGACAGACATGGCCATAGGGCCAGGAGGTAGAGAGGACAGGCTATTCCTCCCAGAATGCAGTTTCCAGGGCTGTTAACAAAAGGTGCGTGCCTCTCACATGCATTTTGCTAAGAAGCCAAACTCAAAAAGCTGCATACTGAGTGATGGAGGGTGCAGAACAGATCATGGTTGTTGGGGTAAAGGATGACTCCAGGGTGTTAGCATGACACCCTTTTGGGAGTGTGCTAGCATAAATGTGAGGTTATAAATGCTTCCTTTGTCAAAACTATCCATCCGAAAGAGCTCATCTTCCTGAAAATAAACTTGAGAGTATTTTTTTTAAGTCATCACATCATCACATGCAGAGACCCAACAGAGTTCCACTTGACCTTCACTCTAGGAGCCTCTGCAGTGGCCCAGGTCCCTCTCCGTCACCTGCCAGCTGAAGGCTTCCTGTGTTCAGGACTCTCCCGTGGTTTTGCTCTGGCCAAAGGGCATACCTGTTGATTTCACTGCTGTGCCAGAGAAAGACCGGGGTGGGGGGTGGTTCTCTGGGTGAATTTCTAGACTGTGTTGACCTGAATACCTTCTGTTCCCTGGCCATTAGCTGATGACCAGGACCTTGTGCTTTTTTTTTTTTTTTTTTTTTTTTTTTGAGACAGGGTTTCTCTGTATAGCCCTGGCTGTCCTGGAACTCACTCTGTAGACCAGGCTGGCCTTGAACTCAGAAATCTGCCTGCCTCTGCCTCCCAGAGTGCTGGGATTACAGATGTGCGCCACCACCGCCCAGCTCGGACCTTGTGCTTTAAGTGATGCCTTTATTAAATCTGTACTTTAAAACCCGGTTTGTGTCGTGTGTGTATAAGCATACACATGTATGTACGCATCTATGTATGTGTGGAGATCTCTGTACAGGGTCTTCCTCAGGAACACTCCACCTTTTTTTTTTAAATATTTATCTTCTATATGTGAGTATACTGTAGCTGTCTTCAGACAGTTTGCAGATGGTTGTGAGGCACCATGTCGTCTGGAAGAACAGTCAGTGCTCTTAACCACTGAGCCATCTCTCCAGCCCTATCTCCACCTTATTTTTGTCACAGGTTCTCTCACTGAGCCTAGAGCTTCCTTATTTGGCTACACAGGCTGCCCTGCAAGCCCCAGGGATCCTCCTGTCTCCACCACCCTACTAGAATGACATGTGTGTCCCACTAAATCCCAACTCTTTTTTAAATGTGAATTCTAGGGGATCAAACTCAAGCCCTTATACATGGATGGAAAACGCTCTACCAACTGGGTCATGTCCCCAGCCCTCTATAATTGTGTCATTATGATCAATTATACTTTTTGTTTTATAGCTACAAATGGGGTAATACACCTTTGTTTAAACTTTCATGGGTCAATAAATTGAAAACTTAATGGGTGTCAGATGTGGTGGCACATACCTTTAATCCCAGCACTCTAGAGACAGAGGCAGATGGATTTCTATGAATCTAAGGCCAGCCTGTTCTATAACATGAGCTCCAGGACTGCCAGGGCTATGTACAGAAACCCTGGCTTAAAAAAATACTAAAACCCTTTAATCCCAGCACTTGGGAAGCAGAGACAGAGGCAGGCGGATTCCTGAGTTCAAGGCCAGCCTGGTCTACAAAGTGAGTTCCAGGACAGCCAGGGCTACACAGAGAAACTCTGTCTCGAAACAACAAAACAAAAAAACTAAAACCAAAAACAACAACAAAAAGAACAAATTAAAAAAAACATCAACAACAACAACAACAAAAAGCCGGGCGATGGTGGTGCATGCCTGTAATCCCAGCACTTGGGAAGCAGAGGCAGGTGTATTTCTGAGTTCGAGGTCAGCCTGGTCTACAGAGTGAGTTCCAGGACAGCCAGGGCTACAAGAGAAACCCTGCCTAAAAACAAAAACAACAACAACAACAACAACAAAAACAAAAACCAGTAATGGGCAGTATAGGGCAAGGGCAAGGTGGTGCATAGCTATAGTGGAGCTATAGCTGCACTCAGGAAAGCTGGTGCAAGATATCGAGAGTCTGAAGCCGGCCTCAGATACGCAGTCAGATCCTGTACTGAGAGACAGCAGCAAACCAACCTTTAATGAATTCATCCGCTGCCATGTCTGTGCATGGCTCTCAGGACTCGGACCTCACAGGGTGCTGAGGGAGTGAAGACACCCAGTCAGAGCTGGGCTGCGTGGATGGGACTCTGTGCAGAAGCCA
Organism: Apodemus sylvaticus; assembly: GCF_947179515.1. NCBI lineage: Eukaryota > Metazoa > Chordata > Mammalia > Rodentia > Muridae > Apodemus > Apodemus sylvaticus. The sequence goes on from NC_067492.1 coordinate 35,027,744, forward strand.
TAGCAGCCCGCAGCTCAGCATGGTCATTACACACAGCAGAGAGGGATGTGGAATATTGCCCACAACCGAACAAAGCAGCCCCACGTCACTGCAGATAAACAAGGAGGTAGGCGCAGGGTGCACAGCGGCATCAAGGACACAGGCTTAGCTAATGTTGGTAGAAATGGTCTCCGTAGAGCGGCAGGGTTCAGGCTGTAAATATCTAGGGAAGGAAGCTATGATGGGCATTCTCTGCACACACTGTTAATATCTACACTTGGACCAGAGGAAGGCTTTGCCATTCATCCCTTCATGGGTTTGGGGCTCTGGGGTCCTTGGCATGGGATGCCTATGTCAACCGCACACATTCACACAGTACTTCACTCATTCTGGGCTTTCTCTGCTCCCTGCAACCAGTAAATGCTGTAAACATGTAAACATGGTATACATGTTTAATCTAGTCCCCTTAGACATTTCAAAACTTTGTCTACATAACCTGTTTAATTTCACTAGCACAGTAGCTAATGAAAAACCTGACCAATATCCCCCCCCCAAATCACTCAAATACCAACAAACCTAAGTTTAAACTCATAAATTGGAATTGTTAAACATCCATTGTTTACACACTGCACATTTAAAACCACATGCATTTCAAAAAAAGATATTGAGTATTTCAATATCTTCTGGTCCAAAGCCTCGGGGCTGGAGAGATGGCTCAGCAGCTAAGAGCACTGACTGCTCTTCCAAAGGTCCTGAGATCAAATCCCAGCAACCACAGGGTGGCTCACAACCATTTGTAATGAAATCTGACACAACGGGTTGGTGGTGGCACACGCCTGTAATCCCAACACTCTGGGAGGCAGAGGCAGGCAGATTTCTGAGTTCGAGGCCAGCCTAGTCTACAAAGTGGGTTCCAGGACAGCTAGGGTCATACAGAGAAACCCTGTCTCAAAAAAAAAAAAAAGAAAGAAAGAAAGAAAGAAAGAAAGAAAGAAAGAAAGAAAGAAAGAAAGAAAGAAAGAAAGAAAGAAAGAAAGAAAGAGAAAAAAAAAGGGCCAAGAGAGCACCTATAACCCCAACCCCAGAACTATGCAAGCGGAGGCTGGAGGGTTGCTAGGGTTTGCTGGCTGTTGGCCTAGTTCCAGTTTTAGTAACAGACCCTATTTTAAGGGAAAAAAAGAGAATAAAAGAGCAAGATGTCTAATGTCCTTGTCTGTCTTCCCACAGGAGGACCTCACACACACACATGTGGATAGAGTTCATACACAGAAAAAGAGACTTTGCAGAGCTTTTATGGGCAGGTGAATGGCAGAGTTTACCCCTGATTCTCAGCAGGGCCACCAGCTGAATAAGGAGGTACAGAGAGAGGTCCCACTATGGCCGGGAACCCAAGTTCAAGACTGAGTCACTGACTCGATACACAATGCATAGCTGCTTCAAACTGTGGGCATTTGGGCTGGCCTAGGAACACACCTGTGAGCAACACAGACTGAAGTCATCGTTCAACAAGTTCAGGACTGAGGGGAGGGAACGGAACAGGATGATAAGTCAATTGCTGTTTAGACATCAAGGGGCAATACGATCAAATAATGAGGGAGATAAGATGGGGGGATCTCAGCATGGTGCATCAGACAAATCACCTCTGAAAAGTACACCAGTAAACTGAATAGTGTTCACCTCAAGTGCATGTCTGCCTGGAACCTCTGAATGTGGTAAGTTATTTGGAAAGTGATGGGTTTGGATATGTACTTGTGGTGGTCTGCAGGAAAATGGCCCCAAAGGTTCATATATTTGAACATTTAGTTCTCTATTGATGAACTGATTGAGAAGAATTATAAAGTGTTATAATAGGACCCCAGATCCTAGCACAACTCCATGATGAAAGTGTCATTCAGTCATGGAGGCCATGCCACCTGCCAAAACTGAAACTAAGCCATCCAAGTCCACAGTTCTGGGAAAGTCTAACCATGTACTAACCTTGCCTTTTGGCTTCTGTAGTTCTGCTTCTATCTGTTTTTTCTAACTTAAACATGTTAACCCAGAACACGGATTTTGTGCTTAAAAGCTCACCCCGAGGAAGGCTCACGCCTACACTGGAAGCCGGATCCTAACAGCCAACAGTCGCCGCTGGCTAATCCAGAATTTCTGTTGGCTTAAACCCATGTCCAAGCAGTCGTCTCTGGTGAATACCCCACAACAGTCTGGTCTTGTTGGAGGATGTGTGTCACTGAGGGGAGAACTTTGAGGTTTCAAAAGCCTGTGCCAACCTTAGTCCCATCTCTCCCTGCTGCCTGTGGGTTAGGATGAAGCTGCTATCTACTGCACCAGCACCAAGCCTGCATCACACTCAACACTATGATGCTCCTGGACTAACAGACTGTAAGCAAGACCCCAGTTACATGCTTTCTTATATAAGTTGCCTCGGCCATGGTATCTCTTCACAGCAATAGAACAGTAACTAAGGCAGTAGTTAAGGATCTCAAAATGATATACTGGATTCAAAGTGGGCCTTAAATCTGATGACTATTATCCTTATTAGAGGATGAAGAAGAGAAGGAAGCAGCCATGTAAAAATGGATGAAGAGTACACACACACACACACACACACACACACACACACACACATTGCCATCAGCCAAGAATGCCTCAGGCCAGGAAGGATTTTTGACCCCTAACATCTTCAAAGTTGAGCCACTCTGACACACTGATTTTGGGCACCCCACCTCCAGAACAGAAGGCGGCTCTGTTGTGTTGGGCCACTGAAGATGGTGTGGTCGTGTCATTTGTCATGACAGCCATAGCAGTATGAAAGCAAGTGGGTTTATTTGTTTGTTTGTTTGTTTGTTTGTTTGTTTTCCCATTGGAGACTGTCTATGTAGCCCTGGCTGCTGTGCTGGAACTCACTCTGTAGGACTAGGCGGGCCTCAAGCCCAGAAATCTGCCCTATCTCTGCCTCGGGAGTGCTGGGGTAAAAGGAGTGCACCGCCAAGCTCCACAAGATACTTTTGTTAAACAAATTTATATCAGTCTAATCCTAATCAAAATTGAGCAATAAATTCACTGTAAAACCTGAACAGAAAAACAAAACTCCATGAATATTAGACAAACTAGTGTAGTAACAATTCTGGAATTTTGGGTTCTTTAAGAAAATATACAAATATTACAAGAATGTGCTTTTTTCTAACCCCAGGTGTAGGGATATGGGGCTGCTTCAGATTGTCCACAGCAGCTGACTGTGATTTGCCTCGTGCTCTAGCAGAGGCATGGTTTTTCCAGCTGCAGATAGAATTCTGGGAGATTTTGAGAGGGTATATAAATGCTAGAGCCTTGAGTGGCTGGTTGTGGCTTGCAAGTAGTCGTGCTAAAAGAAGAAACAAAAGAAGAAATTAGATGAGGGATCTCTCTGTCTCTCTCTGTGTGTGTGTGTGTCTGTCTGTCTGTCTGTCTCCCCCTCCCGCATTCTTCTTTATCTCCCATCTAATGATAGAGGGTGAAACCAGGGGCAGGAGGATAAACAGTGGAATAAAGAAGAATCCACAAAATAACACAGACCTGCTACAAACTAGCTTTGGAAAAATAGAGGTCCTGAGTTCAATTCCCAGCAACCACACAGTGGCTCACAACCATCTGTAATAAGATCTAATGCTCTTTTCTGGTGTGTTTGAAGACAGCAACAATGTACTCATATAAATAAAATAAATAAATAAATCTTTAAAAAAAAAAAAAAGAACTGGTTTCTTTTTCCTTTTGGGTTTTTTCTAGGCAAGGTTTCTCTGTGTAGCCCTGGCTGTCCTGGAACTCACTCTGTAGACCTGGCTGACCTCAAACTCAGAAATCTGCCTGCCTCTGCCTCCCAAGGGCTGGGATTAAAGGAGTGCGCCACCACTACCCGGCTCTCATCTGGGTCTTTAAGGGGAATATGTATAAAGATGGCCATTCTTGGAGAAGGGGAGAGATAAATGTAGACACCCACCTGGGAAGACAGTGATGGATTCCACACACACCGGTCTAAAGGATGGATCTTAACAAGCACAGTGGTGTGTACTATGCTTAGTCCTTGTCTATTTTAGGAGAAATACAGCTTCTGTGGCTTTCTGCACACGTTAATATATGATGGGATACAGGTGGACAGGAGGACAAAGCATGGCTTGGAGAGATGGCTCAGTGGTTAAGAGCACCAACTGCTCTTCTGAAGGTCCAGAGTTCAAATCCCAGCAACCACATGGTGGCTCACAACCATCCATAATGAGACCTGATGCCCTCTTCTGGAGTGCCTGAAGATAGCTACAGTGTACTTACATATAATAAGTAAGTAAATCTTTAATATATACACACACACACACACACACACAGGCATACAGTTATTTCTGAATGGTGATAATATGAATGATTGCAATGTTACTTTTTATAGTTTCCACAATAGTCTATATTACATTAATCAGAAAAAACACAAGACGGGGCTCAGAACTTTCTGAGGGGCTCAGTTATTACCTTAATTTTCTATTAGTCATTCCGTTTTCTATCTACAGACTTAGTACTGGTGAATTATTTCTAGAAATAATTTACTTTCTATAAGATGCCAAGCGGTTAGTTATATGCAGTATTTCAATCACCATCATTTCTTATATTGAATCCTTTTCCTCCTGAGGATATTTTGAACAACTTAAAAACAATCAAGTTATGAATTATTCACTTGGCTTAGAGTACATAAAGAATCTCAAGACCACGCAAACACAAATTCCATGCAACAAGGTTCATTTTTATACAGTAATAGAGCCACATATTTTTCACAATATCTAGAAATTCTGGCTGGAATACTCAAAGCTTTGGTGTGAGGGTAGAGTGAGTTAATACAGGGTAAGGCATCGCATATACCTGTCACATAATAAACGTGTAAACTTTGCAACTATGATCATTAAAATTGCTAAAGTGATCGCCTGTGCTTCAAACTCTTTTCTGTACGTCAGAACACAGGCCTGGATGGAACACCATTTAGGAAGATGCTCAGCGATTAGTGATGTCTCCTACACTTGAGATTTCCTTCTACTTGAAATACACAGCTTATGTCTTTTCAACAATATTCCAGGGATTGGCACACTTTTTTAAAAAATCAGCTACTGGTTCAAACTCAACTAGTCCAATTTTGTTTAATTTTATTAATTTTTGCTTATATCTTAATATTCTGGCTTTCTTCTTTTCGAATCAATGCATTTAAAGAGATGCGTTTTCTCCAGAGTATTGCTTTTACAACATCTCACTCACCGTGACCTGATGATTATAGGTGATGATGTAAATAGGGCACTCAATACTGGTTCATTAGCTCACACGTTCTCCTATCTCCTGTTCTCCTGGGCCAACCAACTTTTTTTTTTTTTTGATTTGTTTTTTTCGAGACAGGGTTTCTCTGTGTAGCCCTGGCTGTCCTGGAACTCACTCTGTAGACCAGGCTGGCCTTGAACTCAGAAATCCGCCTGCCTCTGCCTCCCAGAGTGCTGGGATTACAGGCTTGCGCCACCACCGCCCCGCAACATTTGTTTTTTGAGACAGGGTGTCTCTGAGTCCTGGCTGTCCTAGAGTTCGATATGTAGACCAGGCTGGCCTCAAACTCAGAGACCTTTCTGCCTCTGCTGGGATTAAATCCGGTGCTAGGATTAAAGTCTGGCATCAACACACCCGGGTATAATATTTATCCATCTTTGGCACAAAGCCACCTTCCTCACGCTTCCCGCCCTTCAGGGGAGGTGTCTAGCATGACTCCACCCCTCCACACGCCTCCCGGTTCCCATGACACCACGCAGACACTGTAAACACGTGTAGTAAACTTAAAGTCTCCTTCCGCTGTTCTAAACCAAGTTGGACAGCAGCGGGGAGAGGCGGGGAATAGTCCCTTGGCAACCAAGTTCCGCTCCCAAGGGGGCAGGAAGGGGCGGGCCTAAGGGCGGAAGGAACCGGAAACCGCTCTTTCTGCGGTAGGACTGGGCGATGCGCCTCTGAGAGGCGGGCCCAAGCGTGCGGAGGGATCTGTGGCGGGCCGCGGCGGCGCTCCGCCTCCTCTCAGGCAGGCTTGGCGGCGCGGGCGGCAGTTGCTGTGGTTTCCGTGCTGAGGTGCCTCGGTGCTTACCGAGGCTTGCGGATCCGCGTAGCGCCGCCGCTTCCCGCCGTCAGTGGCTGCAGCTCAGCGTCCTTCCTTCGGACCGGCGGCACCCGCTCTCTTTCGCCGCTCGGTGCCGATTTCCAGTCCCGGGCCTAGGGCGGCTGCAGGGCCGCGGCTGGCGAGATGTTCAAGAACACGTTCCAGAGCGGCTTCCTCTCCATCCTCTACAGCATAGGCAGCAAGCCCCTGCAGATCTGGGACAAAAAGGTGAGTGGTGGGGCGGGGCGTGGGCGGGGCCTACTCGACAGCACTCGCCGCCCACGTGATGGTGTGGCCACCGAGCCTCGGCTTCCCGGTCAGTAGAATGGGTGCAGGGTGCCCACCGCCTAGCTTGAAACGCATAGTACTTTGATGAAAGACATGCATGTGTTCGCTGGTGCCAGGCACTGTGCTGCCCTCTAGACGGAGGGCATCCCGAGCACCGGCCAAGCCCGACACGTTCCGGTCTCATTCATTAGCTCCCTCCATCGACAGCCTAACCTTTAGAACTTGCTGCGAGCTCTCTGTTTGTAACTTAGAGGCCGTACTATTCCTCCTGTACCGACTTTTCCCCGTTGGGAAAACTGCAGAAAGGTGATTGTTCGGGGCTTCTCGAGAACTGTACGTGCAGACCAGTGTCAAGCTTCTGTATTTTTATCCAGCCGTCCTCCAGAATAGATAGTATTTTCGCTAGCCACATGAGAGGGTGGCCTCCCCTGTCCACTTTAGGAGATGTTAAGATCTAGCTGGAATGCCTCTGCGTTTCCTTTCCCATGAGGATTCCTGGGGCGGTCAGCTGGACCGTGTTTTGATATAAAGTGGGCTCTGTAATGCGGAAGCCAGGTGATGTAGGGAATAGCTTTAGTTCTGCCCTGGGCGGGGGACGGTGGGGAGAGGCTTTATGCCTAGTGTGGTGTTCATGGAGATGTATATAGAACGTGCGGACAAAGTCAAGTTTATTGGTAGTGGAACTGGAACAGACAGTGTCTTTCCTAGTCCACAGAGGAGGGCTTTGAGGCACACAGTGGTTGACAGAGTACCTGCATTGCCTTCCGCTTGTCACTGCTAGGCAGGCGTGTGCTCTGAGGACAGCTTCGAGAAAACACTGTTGAGAGGATCGTGTCATTTGGCTAAGACAGTTGGTACGCGAGCAGTCTGACCAACTCTTTCAGAGCCGTAGCTAGAGTTATGTCGGGAGTATTGCCTAAGAAGCCGACCCTTAGCTCCCCCGTACCCCCATTCTCCTGCCTGTTTGTTCACTTTGAAATGAAGCATCGGGAGCTCTTAAATTAGACCTCTGCAGAGAGAGAGAGAACCCGGAGTAAGTCCACCTGGCAGTGTTCTGAGGAGGTTCACCAGTGTCTTGCCTATTCCGAACAGAATAGCCAGAGGGCAGGGAGAGAGCAGGCTTGTGTGCCATTTGAACTTGGAGACTGAGCTGTCGGAAGTGTTGGTGTGAAGCGGTCAGAACCGGTCTGGAGAACATGCTGTTTTGAGACGGGAGGGAAGTGTCGAAGCATCTGTCTGAGGCGCTCATTTACCCTCGGGTGGGTTTTGATCTGTGATGTGTTTTATTTTTTCAGGCCCGATGTTTTCACTAGTCAACATGTTTACACATGGCATATGAAAGCAGAGTAACCATGGTGCACTGTGTCCCTTAACAACGCCTCCACAGGGCCAGTGGTACCCTGATGACATAAACAACACACAAAACATTATTGGAGCAAATTAAACAGACATTTTTGGCAAAGAATGGAAAATAATTCCATGTTTCCAACTCTTGTTTGGATTTGACAGGCTAGTGTTTAAGGGAGAGGCTTTCTCCAGTGAGGAAGAGGAGGCAAGGGAAGAAGGATGTTTGGACCTCTCCACATCAGCTTTGTGCATTCAGGCCTTTCGTCAGTTAAGCTATAAAGTTCTCAGTAACTGGGGATGCAATCCAATCAAGGAAACACTGGGAATTGGTCATGTTTATCAATGATTTATCGAACAACACCTAAGTGACAGGCATTGTATAAAATATAGAATTGAGAAAAAAAAAATCCCCTTCTCCTGGGAAGTAAGGCAGAGCTGTAACCAGGTCAGAGTCTGGTTGTGGGGAGATGAGACAGGGCTGCTGTGTTATCGCATGTAGCTTGGCCCTTTGCCCTAGGTACTACACACGGACCGTGATGATTATTTTGAGTCCTTATTTTGATATCACAAATATTTACTATTCTGACTTTTGTGTTTGTGTACAGAGAGAATGCATATTTGGTTTCTATGAAAAACAATCTTGAAAGATTAGGTATAGCATCTGTTTAGGCTTCTGGAATTGAGATGATGTGGTCATTGTCCTTTGGCTTTTCCTCTCCCAGACCTCTAATGTGGCCCTGAGGTGCTGAGGCCCAGGCTGATGGCTGGCACCCGCCTGACTAGTGTCCAGGCTCAGTCTGGTTCTGCGTCCCTCCTTAGAAACAAACTCCTGCTTACATGGAGGCCACGAAGCTCTCTGCACTCAAAACCTCCGGCATGTGCTGGTCCTGCCTTCTCCCACATTTTGCTTGGCTTGACCCTGCAGGCTCAGTCTGTCAGCTCCAGCCTCTGCATCCTCCTTGTCACACTGGGACTTAGTTAGGATCTGAGACAGATCTCTGTTGGCTTTCAGACCAAGAGCTTAGAAAAATTCAACAGGTTCTTTAATGTTCCTTAACTTGTGGCACCAACAGATCCGACTATCTTTATTAAGGATGGACTCAACTTTAATCCCAGCACTCAGGAGGCAAGGGCAGATGACTCCCTGGGTGTTTGGGTCTAGCCTGGAGAATATAGCAAGTCCTAGCCAGGGTGACTTAGTGAGGTACTGTCTCAAAACAAAAATAAAAATAAGAATGGTTCTTACCCTGCCCTGCCCTGCCCTCTACTGCATGAGCTTCAGTCCTCTTTGCTGCTGCACTGGAAGCCCAGGACTGGCTTGTATTGCTCCTAGAATCCCATTGGACTGATTTGAGTCCTGCTCTCTCTTCCTGCCTCCCAGCTGCTGATGTTTCTCTGTGGAATATGTCTATATCAGAGTCTTTTGTTGATCTTGTTAAGTAGTCATAATGACTGGGTCACCATTTATTATTTTAAGGAAGAATAAGTCTCCCTCCAGAATTAAAGAAAAAAGTCACTACATTTGTTTATTGTGTGTGCGCGCGCGCGCACATGTTCTTGCCTGTGCCCATAAAGTCAAAGGACAAGTTGTAGGAGTCAGTTCTTTCCTTTCACCATGTGGATCCAAGAATTGAATTCAGGGCATCACACCTGGCTGCAGTAAGGTTTATCTACGGAGCCACTTTGCTGACCCTTGACCCTCAATTTTAAATTGATAAACCTCGTTGATGTGTGCTAAATCTATCTGGCCTCCATGAATGGAATTGAGTGCCTTTGGAAAGAAAGAGTAAAATGATTTTCACTTTTCCGGGCTCTGTCTTTATTTTTATGAATAATAGCCTTTACTGTAACAGGATGAAAACAGTGAGTTCCTCTGACTTGTGCCCTTTCAAGAGACACTATGAGCAAGGCACTGCTTGTACACACCTTCAATCCCAGTAGGCAGGCAGATCTCTGTGAGTTTGAAGCCATCCTAGTCTACAGAGTGAGTTCAAGGATGGCCAGGGCTACACAGAGAAACCCTGTCTCCAAAGAGAGAGAGAGAAAGTGGGAGAGTGCAAGAGAGAAAGAAAGAAGGAAAGTGGAGCACAGGAAAGAGAAAGACACACTGTAGTACCGGGTTAGCTGAGGGATCATCTGCATCTCTCTGGAGCTGCCTGACAGCTATGTATGTAGTTCCAAAACGACTGCAAATCCAGAGTAGCCCAGGGTCCCTGGAGCCTGAGCTCTGACTGGTTTCCCACAGAGGGCTCCCTCTGCCTGTTTTCTGACTTGGAGCCAGGGCCCTGGCCCCGGGCACATACTTTCCTGCTGCAGAGGCAGCTTTAGGGGCTTAATGTAAATTGGGACATGTGTCATTAAGGGGACATGCCAGATGGCTGAGGGTTCAGCTGCAGAATGATTGAGTGGAGCCAGAAAATGAAAGTGGGGGGGAGGGCAGAAGGGGACTGGTACAGCTAATGTGTTATTTTTGAATCACCCTGGAGAACTGTGGAGATTGGCCAGCTTCCTCCCTATCCCTGTAGTATTATTTTTCCCTCATCTTGACCCTCCTCCCTGGGGCTTACACTGAGAAGGGGAAAAAATCAGTGTTCTTTATTAGTTGCCCAGCAACCATGAAAAGCCTGGGAGAACTAACTAACGACTATGGGATGAACTTAAGGTTTGCTCCTTTGGTGTCTGTAATACTGGGGATCATTCTCATCTCTAATTGCCAGTAACTTGGGTTCAAAAGCCACCTCCCACACACATACTTCATGTGTAGGATAACAGGGGTCAAGGGTCACAGGGATGAATAAGAATACAATATAATGATACTTACATATGTCATTATGCAATCCATTCGGTGTTTTCCTTTTTTGAGTGCTTATGGGTAGGGGTGTGTGTGTGTGTGTGTGTGTCCATGCCTATGTGTGGAGGTCTGTACTGTTTGCTTGTGGAGGCTGGAGGTAGTCATAGGCTGGCTTGCCATCCAACCCAGGTCTGCCTGTGTGCCTATCCCCACCTCACAGTGCTGGGCTTCTAGGCAGCGCATTGCCATTGCCTCGCTCGGCTTTCATGTGGGTGCTGAGCATACAAACTCAGGCCATAACAGTGTAACCCAGGCTGATCTGGAGCTAGAAAGCCTAGGGAAGCCACGGACTGAAGCAAGCTTCCTGCCTCAGTCTCCTAAGCACAGCCACTGTGCGTCACTTTGCATGCTGATAGTAATTTTGTTGTTTTTGCTGCTGTGGCAGAACAACTTAAGGTAAGAAAGTTAATTTTTGGCTCTTGGTTTAAGGAGGACATAGGAGGGAGAAAGGTACGGCCAAGTTCGTGGTGCCAGAGACAGGCAACTGGGATGCCACATCTCTGAAGACCAGGAATCAGTGAACAGAGAACTTTGACACTAATATTGCATTACTTTTTCACATTTTGAAATTTTTTATGTATCTATTTTTATGTACATTGGTTATGTACATTGGTGTTTTTCCTGTATGTATATCTGTGTGAGGGGGCCAGATCCCCTGGAACCAGAGTTATACACAGTTGTAAGCTGCCATGTGGATGCTGGGAATTGAACCCAGGTCCTCTGGAAGAACAGCCAGTACTCTTAACTGAGCCATCTCTCTGGCCCCCATCTTTTTTCCTTTTTATTCAATGATGGAATCAGAACAGAAGATGGATTGGTACCACCCACATTCATGGTGGGTCTTTTCTCATTAAACTTCTCTGGAAGCACACAGCAGACATCCATCACACTGTGTGTGTGTGTCTGTGTGTCTGTGTGTCTGTAGAGTCATGTGCATGCACCTGGTTGTGCTTACCAAGTGAGTGCGGGTTCCTGCAGAGACCGGAAGCACACCAGCTCCCCAGAACTGGAGTAACATGCTTAGGAGCCACAGGAGTGGTAGCGGCCAAGCCTGGGCTCCTCTCCAGAGCAGCAAGTGCTCGTACTTGCTAAGCCATCTCCTTAGCCCAGGATTTTAAGTGTTAGTAAAGGAGAGTAAAGCAAGATGATGTTCATAGGCCACACTCTGATTGTAAGCATATGTCATAAAAGAATTAATGTCATAAGCTAATTAGAGGAAAACATCAAGTGAAACCTTGAGCTCTAAATGCCAGCAAATGCATTTTATTTTCATCCGAAGGCCGGGCCTGCCTAGTGAACTCTGGGCTGAGGAAAGGAAGTTGACACTTTCTGGGGACTTACATCTTACCACATGTGTTTTCGAGAAGCTTCCCAGAGGATGGGGTTACTTCCTGAAAGGCAATGAGAGTCTGCATCTGTTTTGTTTTGTTTTGCTTTGTTTTGTTTTTGTTGGAGACCGGATTACTATATAGCACTGGCTAGCCTGACATTTGCTATGTACGCCAGGCTAACCTCAACACATACTGAGACCATCCTAGTTTGCAAGGGCTAGGTTTCCGCCAGTGTACTGCCACAGCTGGGCTGGGCCTGGGTAATTTAATGTAGTCATTTCTAGGGGGAGGGGTGGAACCCTGCCCCAAGAACCGCACCCTTCTTCCAGAGCCTGAGAGGAGGCTTTGGGAAGCCTCCTGTCCTTGAATGCTCACATCCCTGATCGTCATCTGCACCCCACTCCATTTTTCCAGTGTATTTGTATTTCCAATCCTTTGAAAGGAGTTTTATAAGGGGGGTATGGTAATTCACTCACAAATCAGGCTGAGGAGAGGCCTAGGAATACTAGAGCGACTAGAGCATTCTAGCTCCCTCTGTTGGCCTCTGCATGCTTTGGAAGCCATTGTTCCCTTTGTAAGGACTTAGTGGGTAAGACTTGCAAACTGTAAACTTAGAGAAGGGCAGAAGGCCACTTCCTTCCTATGAGATCTGCCTTAGCTTTCTGAGCTAGAAGGCCTCTTGTTGACTCTGGATGGAGAGCTTTTCGGAAGTGTTAGGACTGAGGCCATGATTTGAAACAATGTTGAATAAGTAGCAACACGTTGCCTTTGAATGATAGTAGACTTGAGAGCCTACTTACTTCTTAACTGCCTTTTTTAGAAGGAATGTGTATGTTATTGGAAATAACTAGTGTATATTATAAAATTAATACAGCATTTTGTTGGAATGCTCCCAGCTCTTATCAGTGTGCTATACCACACCGTTTAGAATTAACTTCTAGACAAGAGTCTTCCTTCACCCAAGTTCCTGACTTTCCACAGAAAATAGAGGAGAAATCTTGCTACTTTGCTTGGGAGTCCTTGGGAAGGAGGTGAGCAGTGCTGGCGTGTTCTACACAGACTTGGGCCTTTGTGCTCTTAGTCTCTGTTGGAAAGTAGCCCAGAATTCAGAGCAGGAGGGCATTGAATGTGGCCAGCTTTGTTGAGAAGCATTTCAATGTGACATTTGTGTCTTGACAACCCAAGAACTGCTCCCCGCTGGCAGAGATGAGAGGCCCATGCAGCCCAGCGTTCTGTGCCTGGGTGTTTTGTAAGAAGCATTCTTCATGCCACTAGTTTCATGTGCTTTCTGACGATCCCATGATCTCCAGCTTCCTAGAATAGTCTACCGTCGATATGTTATCCAGGAATGTTTAAACCTTCTTGTACCTATTCAGATGTGCCAGCTCTGAGGGTGACAGATGCCAGAGTCAGCACATATTTGAACACTTAGCTTATGCCTCACACGGAACTGAGTGCTGAAGAGGATCCGAAGGATGGGTGGCATGCGATCTATTCTTGGCTGAGCCTCACAGATGTCACCTGGGTACACCACACACTACCCATCTAATCTGGGTAGATTTAGATGGGACTCATTGATAGAGCACACAGAGACTGACTGTAAATTCTCGAGCATTTTTTTTTTTTTTTTTGGTTTTTCAAGACAGGGTTTCTCTGTGTAGCCCTGGCTGTCCTGGAACTCACTCTGTAGACCAGGCTGGCCTCGAACTCAGAAATCCTCCTGCCTCTGCCTCCCAAGTGCTGGGATTAAAGGCATGCGCCACCACTGTCTGCCTGAGCAGTGCTTTTAATAGTCTGTGTTGAAAAAGTATTGTCAGACCCCACAGTGCCCTTTCCCTATATGTAAATCTAACAGAAAATAAAATTGTAATCACCAGGCTGATTGAACAAGAGCAAAGAGCTTTAATCAGTGAGGTAGAGTCATTGATTATGTGGCCAACTCTACCCCTCCCCCTTTCTTTCTCCTATAGCCTCTTCCATGACTGATCGATCTTTTCCGTATTAGAACATTCAGCCCTATATTTCTTGTGCATATTAGCTGCTTTGGATTTAGTGCTCAGAGATGTTTGTTTAAGAAAAGGAGTTCATATTTAATAAGGGAATCCTCATATTCTGTGTAAGTGTATATCTGTATATGTGTGAAGTGCTAGCTAGTGTATGAAATTATGCTGTCTAGAGAATATAAATAAAGAAAGTAAATCAGAAAATGGAGAAGTCACTTGGCTGAAAATGAATGTACATGACATGGGAAAGACCTGAACTTTTATTTGAGAAAAATTTATAAAAGAAGGTAAAGGAAAAAGTAGGAATAAACTCAAGGAACACACACACACACACACACACACATTCTTTGAGACAAGGTCTCTGTATAGCCCAGGCTGCCCTGTAACTCACAGCAGTCTCCTACCTTAGCTTAGTGGTAGTTATATTAAAAATGTACACAAACAGGTGAGGCTTGGGTTCCTTTTTAGTGGTGTGTGTGTTTGTGTGTGTGTGTGTTTGAGACAGGGTCTTTCTACATAGCCTTGGCAGTGCTGTAACTCACTATATAGACCAGGCCAGCCTTGAACTCACAGTGATCTCCCTGTCTTTGCCCCTGGAGTGCTGGGATCAAAGACATGCACAATCTTGCCAAGCTGACACTAGGTTTTGTTGTTGTTGTTGTTGTTGTTGTTGTTGTTGTTGTTGTTGTTTTGGTTTGGTTTTGGTTTTGGTTTTTTGGATTTGGTTTTTTCAAGACAGGGTTTCTCTGTATAGCCCTGGCTGTCCTGGAACTCACTGTGTACACCAGGCTGGCCTCGAACTCAGAAACCTGCCTGCCTCTGCCTCCCAAAGTGCTGGGATTACAGGTGTGCGTCACCATGGCTCGGCTGACACTAGTTTATTAATCTTTGAGGTCAAAGAAGCTATGTTGTAGTGACTTTGGAGTTTTAGTTTCTTTGAGAAACACAGAAATATTGTTTGAATATGTTTTCATTTTAATCTCAGGTCTAGGATATGGGGCTGCTTCAGACTATCCACAGCAGCTGACTACAATTTGTCTAGTGCTCTAGCAGGGCTGTGATTTTGCCAACTGCAGTTTCTTCAATTGTGTAATGTTTGGAATTCTGGGGACTTTTCAGAGGATATATAAATATTAGGACCATGAAAAGTTGACTGTTGGTGGGTTGTTGGAAGGTTTGTTGGTTGTGGTTTGTTAGTCATGCATAAAAATCAAACATGTCACACTGCACTAGATGCTCCTAATCAGCAGGAATTCTGATAACATCTCCCCCTTTCTGACCCCTGACTTTATTCAAATCTCATCTCTCTCTCTCTCTCTCTCTCTCTCCCCTTTGTCTCCTATTTAGTGTTACGGGGTTGAAGGATAGAAAAAAAGGGGCTGAAGAACCCACAAAGTAGCAGACAGCTACACTATGGTTAGTGGAAGATCTAGGAAACCTAGTCTTCTTCGGACTTACCATTTACAGTCCTTAGCTACTACATTCATATCTGTGAATGAGACTCTTACCACTTAATGTTGTTGTGCTGTGGGGTTGAATAGTACTCTTTGTGAACCTTGCTATTGACAAAATGGAGAGTAAATGTTAGCTGAATCTGAATCAGAAAGGAATTTATTCCAAATGGCAGGCACAGGGATACTCCCTTATACACAGGCTTTGGCATGTTTTTGCCATGAGTCTTGGGCCATTTTTCCTCAAACAGAGTCAATCAATCTTAAGAATTGTTATGAGGCTGTTGCAAAAAACTACAACATTGATGAATTTTTCACGCCTTCAGGTACGGAATGGCCACATCAAACGAATCACTGACAATGACATCCAGTCCCTGGTGCTAGAGATTGAAGGGACAAATGTCAGGTAGGTTGCCAGTGCTGTTATCTAGACAGGCTACATCAAGTTTGCTTCAGTGTTAACAGGCTGCAGAATCAGGCTGTCACAGCTTTTCTCAAGCTGATCTCCAGCTGCAGTTTCCTCATCTGCAAAATAGGAGTGTTCTCCTGCAGGGTTAGTGCAGAGACTAAATACGGCACTTAGGCCGTGCCCGTGGTTTCAATACCCCAGTTTCTTTGATCTATCCTTTCATATTTACCTTAGACATGAACTGAAGTCTTTTACTGGAAGGACTTCCCAGGCTTTGTGTTTTAGATGCTTTATTTTTGGTTTCAGGCTTTTATTTGAGTGGGTTTGGGTTTTTTGTTTGCTTGTTTCTTTGGTTTTGGTTTTTCTCAAGATAGTGTCTCATTATAGCTCTAGCTGTCCTTGAATTCACCATGTGGTCCTGTAGACCAGGCTGGCCTCCCAGAGATCTGCCTGCTTCTACCTCCCAAGTGCTAGGATTAAAGACGTAAGCTACCACACCCAGCTGGTTTCGGTTTTGTTGTTATTGTTCTAAAAGATTTATTTATTTATTTTATGTGCTGCCTTCAGACACACCAGAAGAGGGCATTGGACCCCATTACAAATGGTTGTGAGCCATCATGTGGTTGCTGGGAATTGAACTCAGGACCTCTGGAAGAGCAGTCAGTGCTCTTAACCACTGAGCCATCTCTTCAGCCCTTGTTTTTTGTTTTTAAAGATATTTAAATTGCCCTTGGTCTGGCCTCCAGCAGTCCTGAGCATCACCACACTTGACATTTTAACTGTTCGTTTTACTTATTTTGAATGTGTATATGGGGAATGTAGAATGGTGTTCAAGCCATGGTCTGTGTTTGGAGGTCAGAGTTTTCTCCTACCATGTGCATCCTAGGGCTCAAACTCTGGTCATCAGGTTTGGCAGCAAGTGTCTTTACCCGCTGATCTATCTTGCTAGCCCTGACATTTGAAAAAAATGTTCACTAACTGAACTGTTAAGGGATTTATTAGGTAATGAAGCTAAGTTCTTTAGATATTTTCTAGTTTTTAGTCTTGGACTATGTGGTATTGTACACACCACAAAGGAAGAAATACAAGTAATCTATTCCCTGGTGTTTCTGCTGACAGTACTACATACATCACATGTCCTGCGGATCCTAAGAAGACACTGGGGATTAAACTGCCTTTCCTTGTCATGATCATCAAAAACTTGAAGAAGTATTTTACCTTTGAAGTACAGGTGAGTGTGGAACACGACCTCAGGCTGCGTGGCGTGCTTTGGTGTGTGCTCTTTGCTACGTCTCCTAATGCTCGGTGCTGCTCTCACTAGGGTGTTCAGAATCAAAGTTTTATTGTGGGGTTTTGAAAGAAATAGCACCTAGAAAATCTAATCAATAGCTACAAAAGTTCAAAGCTTAAAGATTAACAGGTCCATTCAGGGAGGAAATATTTAATATTGAGTGATTGTTTCTGTCTTAGTATCTTTGAGCTTTTAGTGCAAAGAAATATGAAATCATTCTATGGTCTGAGAGCCTGCAAGCTATGTCATATGTCATAGCAGCTGCTGTTGTCTTGACAACAAATAATATAAACTTGCTACTTCCGGGCCATCTGTGACCGGTTGTGACCTGTCTCTGGCTTGTTTATTCTCTCTGGGGTTTGGCATTGGGGATCAGGCCGTGGAGGCTCCGGTTCTTGTCATCACAGCTCTTCTGAGCTGGAGAACATGGAACTAGTGTGGCCCTCCTCTGGATATTGCAGGTACTAGATGACAAAAACGTTCGTCGAAGGTTTCGAGCCAGTAACTACCAGAGTACCACTCGAGTCAAGCCCTTCATCTGCACCATGCCCATGCGGCTGGATGACGGCTGGAACCAGATTCAGTTCAACTTGTCTGATTTCACCCGGCGGGCCTATGGCACAAACTACATCGAGACCCTGAGAGTGCAGGTACTATGCCTTCCACACAGGGAGCCCCATACTGGGGCCTATAGGACACCGACCGGCTAGCTGGCTGG
The DNA here is from genome assembly GCF_947179515.1 of Apodemus sylvaticus. Taxonomy (NCBI): domain Eukaryota; kingdom Metazoa; phylum Chordata; class Mammalia; order Rodentia; family Muridae; genus Apodemus; species Apodemus sylvaticus. The sequence goes on from NC_067492.1 coordinate 35,045,545, forward strand.
CTTATGGCCAGGTAACAGAACAGTGTGAGGCTTCTAGCCAAAGTTCCCAAGGTATCGTTCAGGAGATTTTGACATCAAAAAGGTCCAAAAAATGATCTGAGATCTACTCAAACATAAGGGAAATCCTACAAGCAAAATCCTCCTTTTTTCCCTGCAAAGTTTTCTTTAGATTTTGGTGTATGAATGTTTTGCCTACAAGTACATCTGTGCACCATGTTCATGTCTGGTGCTCTAGAAGGCCAGAAAAAGCTATTGGATTCCGAGAAACTATCCACAGGGTTAGGCATGGTTGCAAGTTACTGTGTAGTCCTAGGAACTGAACCTGGGTCCTTAACAAGAGCCACAAGTGCTTTGACCACTGAACCAACTCTCCAGCCCTTTGAATTACACACACACACACACACACACACACACACACACACACACACGGATGAGTATTTTGCCTGCATGTATGTATGTGCACTGCATGTATGCCTGGTACCTGAGGAGGTCAGAAGAGGATGTCAAACCCCTGGAACTGAAGTTACAGATAGTTGTACGCCATTGTGTGGATTCTGGGAATCAAACCTGAGTCCTCTCCCTGCAAGAGCAAGTTATCTTAACCAGGGAGCCATCTCTCCATCCCCTTAATCCCCTACTGTTGGAATCCACCCCAGGGCAATGCCAGTTTGCTAATAGAGAGTAAGTTTTTAGAGTTCCATGACAGGGCTTCCGAGAGTATCAGGAAAAGAGGAAACAGTTGTATTTAGCCTGACTAAATGAGTCTCTGTCTCCACAGATCCATGCAAACTGTCGTATCCGGAGGGTTTACTTCTCAGACAGACTCTACTCAGAAGATGAGCTGCCAGCAGAGTTCAAACTCTATCTACCAGTTCAGAACAAGGCCAAAGTAAGACACCCTTCCTTAAGGAAGCCAGCGGGTGGGGATGGGGAGCCACGGCCTAGGACATGCCCTTGACTGGCCTGGCGCGGTTGGCCCTTGAAGATGGCTGTTGCCTTAGTCCTCCTTACAGCAAGACAGCACCACAGTGTGGCTGAGCTGTGGACTGTTTTGTCCTGGCGCCACCATAGTACATCGTCCTTCCCTCTCAGGGCTTTCGATTTCTCGCTCACAGTTCTTTTTGGAGGAATGCCCTCCATCTGATCCTTTGTCCCCACAGCCCAGTGTCCGCTCGGGTATCAACAGAAGTAGGGGACTGGCGGGACTGGCCTTCAGGTATCTAATAGCTGAAACTGACCACTCGTTTCTGCTTTTCTCCTTCAGCAATAACTGGACAGCAACTAAGGGGGACAGACTCTGGACGCGAGTCTTAGTTTAAAAAGGAAACTACATGGAGACCATGCAAAAATTTAAATAATCCACTGTGCTATGGCTCACTGACTACTGTGTCCTTGTCGTGGACACCAGTGACCATGCCATAGTTGTGTTCCTTGCATTCTAAGTTCAGTGGAGAATAGCAGAGCTTTGAGTGACACACGCGCTGGGGTTTCCTGTGCTGCCTGCCCTGGCATGTGAGAGACACGCTCACCAAATGGCAGAATTACAGACATCCTACAAGGCAGATGCACACCAATATTTCTTCGTATAGTTTATTCTTTCTTTTATATATTATCTAAATATATGTATATGTTGTGTAAACACATAATCTGAAAATGAATAAAATGCTATATTCTTGGTTTGTAAATTTATCTCTACTTTACTTTTTTATATGATTATGTTTCTTGTTCCTTTTTACTATGACAGTCCTACTGTTTGCAGTACAGGTTAGGCCTGTGTGCACTGATGGAGCACTTCCAGATTAGCTAATGAAAGAGACGTAGCCAGGATGTCACTGGGAGAATCACCTTACTAGGCGGGGTGGGATGTAAAGTCAGTTTGACATATAGTGGCATTTAACCTAAGTTGTTCTTACACACCTTTGAAGGCGTCCTTACAGCCTCTTCATGGTTCTCAGGTGGAGTCTCCTTCTGGAGCAAGTCCCCAGATTCAGGACTTGGCAGACCCCTGTTTGTATTCATGCAGTCAGTACAGTAGCCTTTGAGGTCATGGCACAGATACTTAAGTTTGCAAAAGAACTCTCGTTTTGTTTTGTTTTAGGTTTGTTGGTTTGTTTGTTTCTTTGTTTGTTGGTTTGTTTCTTTGAGAAAAGGTCTCCTACATACCCCTGACTTCCAGAAATTCACCAGGCTAGCCTGGAACTCATAGATTAACCATCCCAGTGCTGGGATTAAAGGTGTGTGCCACCATGGTCCCTGACAAATACATGTTTTAAAGATTACATTTATTATTTTTGGGAGGGTGTGCATGTAAAGGACTGAAGACAGCTATCAGGAGTCAGTTCTCCATCACTGTGGTCCTGACTTAAGTCAGCCATCAGGCTTGGCAGCAGGTGTCTACTGCTGAACTGTCTCCCAAAAGAGTTTTGGTTTTGGCTTTTAAAAAAGACACAGGCAGGTCTCTGAGTTTGAGGCCAGCCTGGTCTACAGATCGAGTACCAGTACTGTACAGAGAAACCCTGTCTTGAACATTGCGTCCTCTTCCCCCAGTTAATAATGTTGCACAGAGCCGGGCGTGGTGGCGCACGCCTGTAATCCCAGCACTTGGGAGGCAGAGGCAGGCAGATTTCTGAGTTCGAGGCCAGCCTGGACTACAGAGTGAGTTCCAGGACAGCCAGGGCTACACAGAGAAACCCTGACTTGAAAAACCAAAAAAAAAAAAAAAAAAAAAAAAATGTTGCACAGAGCATACATGTAACCCTCACAGGACCATTTTTTGGGAGTTGGTTCTCTGGATTGGGTGTCATTCCCAGCCAGAGCCACCATCCACAGGTATTACCCTGTCTTGTGAATCCCTGGCAGTTCAGTCTTGAACGGCCCACAGGTGCTTAGCGCAGGTGACAGTTTAGTTGGCCAGCATTCCCAGTCTCTTATTTATTTATTTATTTATTTATTTATTTATTTATTTATTTATTTATTTATTTAAAATACGGAACACTTCACGAATTTGCGTGTCATCCTTGCGCAGGGGCCATGCTAATCTCTGTATCGCTCCAATTTTAGTATATGTGCTGCCGAAGCGAGCACACTTATTTTTTATAAGATGCCATGTGCCTGTCCCCGCTACAGAGGGCATCCCTGAAATAAGGTGGGAATGGGGATGATCAGTGACCTCAACAGGACTTCCTGCCTGCCACCGTGCTGAGATCTTCGCTGCAGTCTGTGTCTGCTCTGGAGTGAAAGATGCTTTTGAGGAAGAAGCAAGGATATCCGGGGTAGCCTTTCTCCTGCTCCTGGTGCCAGGACACCAGTGAAGTACTCCTGGAGACTGAGTGAGACAGTAAGACTCTCTCCTCCACACAGAGCCCCTTTCACCCGGAGGCCCTTGTCAGCCGACGCTGGAGATGACCTCACCAGCCTCTAAAGGGTGGCTGACAGCAGCTGCTGACTGCCCTGATCCTCTGCACGCCCATCTGAGAGGAAGTGGGGGGGGGTGCTGAGGAAAACGGATATTATCTAGACTGGAGCCAGGCCAGCGGAATAGTGGCTTCAACCATATGGCCCTTGACTGGGGTTCAATTCAGAAGGAAGATGACAGGCAATTACTAATGAAGAAGCTAGGGGAAGGGGAGACCTTGGGGTCAGAGGCCTGGCCCGGGGTCACCCGGGCAGGCAGAGCTGCACTGCACCAGAGCACCTTAGGAAGTCATGTTTTAATAGAAGCCGCCTTCTAAATGACAGTTTGTAATTGGCATGCAGCTGTCCCAGGGACTCGTTCTAGGGATCAGAGATCTATCATAACAAGAGAGTCTCGTTAGCTCAATGACTGCCTCATATGTGGCCAGCCTAGAAGCTGGCTGGCACTAGACCTGACTTCCTGAAGCTCTTCCAAAGGATTCCAACAGTTTCCCTAGACAGCTGGTGGATTTAGCCAAAACCTTTTGGAGTCACAGGATAAATAACCTGTACTCTAATAGTGACAGTGAGGTGTGAGAACCCAGGTCACCTAATGGAAGTCCTGTGGTACTCCTGGCCCTGTGTTGGCATGCCCCTGCCTCAAGGACTAGACTTAGCTTGGCCTTGGCGGTGAAGGCTCTTGGTCAGTTACCACATGTTACCTGAACTCTGAGACTGAGGGTAGAAGGCTGAGGTGTAGAAGTTTGTGTTTCACAGATGGATCATAGAGGGAGTGTATCCCATGCCAGACTCAAATGAAGTGTGATGTGGACTTGGTCCCCATTCTGTATAAAGACAGATTCCCACTCTGCAGCTGGCCTGACAGCACAGCAGCCTGCTCAAATTCCCAGTCATCCTGGGGTTTGGGAGGCCTAGAGCTGGGGCATGAAGATGGTGAACACAGGGATATACAGCTCAGTTGGTAGGGTCTGGCTAGTTTGCACAAAGCCTTGAATTTGATCCACAGCACCACATAAAAATCAAACCGTATGGTGAATCCGAATACTCCCAGCTCTCTGGAGGCAGAGACCCAAGGTCACACTCAGCTGTGAGGCTCACCCTAGGATGGGACAAACCCCGAACCCCAAAGTAACGTATTCAACACAGTACGCGGGGCATCGCAGTCTTCCACCACCGCATACTTTGTTAAATGTATTTGTTTTGTGGTTAGGTGTTTTGCCTGTGTGTGTATTTTAAAAGACCATCAGATCTCCTGGAAATGCAGCTACAGATGGTTGTAGGATGCCATATGAGTGCCAGGAATCAAACCTGGATCCTCTGGAAGAGCAGCCGGTGCTCTTAAGTGCTGAGCCATCTCCCCACCCTCCAACTGCAGCATGACTTTAATAGTTCTTCATGAAATACCTTCAGGAGTATGTCTGGAAGGACAAAAATTGGGGCTATCCCAATCCACAGACCTATAGAGACACCAAAAGGCTCATGAAGGCTGTGTGGATCTCCTGACCAGGGTACACATAAACCCTTAGGCTTCCTGCTAGAAGATCAAACAGGACTTACTATACCATAAGGCCACTTCAGGTGCCTGCTCGCACAGCATCTAGAATAGACAGAAGGGAAGTGCAGTAGAAAGGGCCCATGCCTTTTCATCAGTCATATATTTCAGGGCCTATTGCTGTACCATGCCCTGGCCACTGAGTAGTGCATATTGCTGTGTGGTACGAGTTACTCTAGAGAGATGTGAACATCTGTTAATCCTAGATGGGGGACTGACAACAGCTTGAAGAAACGATTCCCTGAGGTCTAGCTTGCTGAGCCACTGGGGTTACTTACAGGGTATATAGGTGACAGGTTGTGGAAGCAGAGATGACTCAGGTGGCCGTAGCATTGCAAGGCCCACCTGGCATGGTGACCCCTCCCAGAAGCTGCCCTGCAGGAGCTGGCTTTCACCACATACAAGCTACTCCAGAAGCCTCCTCTCCCCAGCAATTGTTTGCCACTCATACAGCCCTGGTCAATGGTCTTTCCAACCTTGTGACCTTGGTGGGCTTTCTGTGCCCTCTAAATTTTGTTAACTTAAGTCTTACAAGCTTTGAGAAGTGTGTTTCTATACAGCACAAGAAGCCACCTGACTCCCTTCCCCTGTCTGACACTTGGATTCTTTCCATCACATTTTCCACAGTGTTCCCTGGGTCTTGGAGAGGGTGATGCAGATGTTCAATATTTATTTATTTATTTATTTATTTATTTATGACTGAAGATTGGTTCGGTATACTATAGCAAGAATCATTTTTTTCCCCAGTAGTTTAATGCTAGGTATGTTGGTGGTCTCCGCAGTAATCACTGCCTACTGAAAAAAAAAAAAATTTCCTTTCCAGGACAGAGGCCAACAGCAGCAAGTTTATGGATATAGACACAGATGTTTTCAAGGCAATTTGATGGGTGTGTCACATCCATTTAACAAAACAACAGTAGTTGCTTCTTTGGGGGGGAGGGGGGCTATGATCTCCCCAGCTTTTACCCTGACTGAGAGTACCAGATGTCCGTTCCCTCCTGGGGAGCAGGCCTTAAGATTCAGTCAGAAGCAGTTGTTTGCACCTGAACAGTTGTGCCATTATTGCTCGCCGATCATGTTGGTAATGTAGAATGAAGAATCGATCTCTAACAACCTGAATACCATTTCCAGAGCTGTGAAAGCTGGCCAGTGGTGGAGGGGCTTTAGCTCAACCCCACGCTTACTTCTCACAGTCTTATGACTTCCAGTAGTACTTCTTTTCCCATATGCAGGATACTTTTTTTGGATGTCTATACAAATGCATGTGCGTGTTCATATGTGTGTATACATGTGCACCCATGTACATGTGGAGCACAGAACACCATCTTCAGTGTTGTTCCTTAAGCACTGCCCACCTGTTTTTAAGAAGGCACCATCTCTCACTGGTCTGAGACTTGCTAGGCTGGCTGGCCAGAGAGTCCTAGGGATTTACCTATCTCTATCTCTCCAGTGCTGGGATTACAAGTGTGTGCCACCAGCGGGGTGGCAGAGCAGGCTGATCTTAGCACATTCAAGGTTAGTCTGGTCTTCTGAGTGAGTTCCAGGGCAGCCAGCTCTGCAAAGTGAGACTGTCTCAAAGATAAACAAACAATAGATAAGGATATCAGCGGATACAATTTGGCAGGAAAAGATCCCATTGCTGCAACAATTGTTTTGTCAGAACAATGCTGGTTATAGAAACATGGCTGAGGGGCACTGGCCCATCAGAATCCAGGCATTCTCCACAATCCATTTAGCAACTTAAGTGGGTGTGGGGGGCACTGTCACTCACCATTGTCCCCAGGGGGCTCTCTGGGGTCAGTTTGCACTGTCTAGCCTGGCCCTGTGCCGAGGGAGAGTCAGGTCATGTTTTTACCGGCTGCCCCATCACAGCTCCCCAGGTCTGACAGGCTCTGGACTGGTGCTGTAGCCTCTCCACTGGGCACATGTGGCTGTTGAAAGGGTTCTAGCCTGGGTGAACACTCTATTCTTGCATGGGAGGAGCCTTGTGAACTTTGTAACTTTCTGAGCTTCCTCTGTCTTAGAAGTTTCTCAAGTTTTTGTTGGCGGTAGATACCCAGGCTAAGAAAGGAATACATAGTCCGGCTAAGAAAGGAATAGGGGGTGAGCCTAGCCAGCCCCTGGTGGGAAACCCCTGGTGTAGGAACTGCAGGCCACCCCGTCAGATTTCCATGCACCTGCTTTCTCCCTTGGATCCTAGGCGCTCACAGCCCACACCTGCCACAGAAGCACCCCAGGAAGAACCAAGGGGACTTGCCGAGGGCTTTGGTGACACCGAGCTATTCTGCACACCTATCAGGGAACTTCTACTGAGGTCTCAGCTTTGCATCCAGGGTAGCATGGTGCCGGTCAGTTTTCAGGGTCAGACTCCACCTGTCTCCTGCTCGGAGCCTGAAGCTCAGGGGGACCTTCTAATGGCGAATAGAAAGAGCCTGGCTCAGAGGATGCTTTGGGTTCAAGTGAATATTTAGAAAACGAGAGGAGCCTGAAGAGTGAGCCTTGGAACCTGAAGGTTGTATTTATGGTCTGAGTCTTCTGTCTCTTGAGATGGAGTCTTGCTGTGTAGCCGCACTCACGATCCTCCTGTCGCAGCTTCCTGAGCACTGGGCTCACACTCTTTTGGGGTGATCCTATCGTGACTGCTGATCCTACATGACTGGATTCTGTCAGGAAGGCTCACAGCTTCACTCTGTGGAAGCACAAACGGGAGAAGCTCCGGTGAGTGATGAGGAACCCATAGAGGGGTTTGCTCACACACTTGGCTGTCTTACGGTGAAACCGTATGACATTTTATAAGGGGTTCTGTTGGTCTGGTCCACATCTCACCCCTTGCTTTGTTTTGCTTAGCTTCAGACACCATGGACACCAACAAGCATGATTTTTTCCATCCAGATGTGCAGCGCCTCGTGGATTTTTAATTTTGAGTCTCCATCACTGCTCAGAGGCATAAGCTGGCTGCTTCCCAAGGCCCCGTGACTCCAGGTCATTGAAAAAAAAAACATAGGGATGTGATCTAGAGGTGGATGTGAAGGGAACTTAGGGGGCTGGGAGCAGGCCTTTACACTGGTTTGCTTTCTGAGCAGACTCTGCATCTTCCTCTGCATCTACAAGCAGCACAACAGCCTGTTCCCCCCAGGCTGGACCAGTGTCAGAGAGAGAGGAAGGAACAGAGACTGGGAGAACTGGAAAGGAGGGATGGAGGGAGTGAGGGGTCACAGACTGTGGGACCTGGGAAGAGGAGAGACAGAGAGAGTTTAAATATGTATCTCTTGAGATAAGGACAGGTAATCTTTATTTGAACAATCTGGGTCCCATAAATCTGTATTTTAATAAGCCAGGGCCAAGGATATGTGTATGTGTCAGTGTGTGTCTGTGTCTGTGTGTCTGTGTGTGTGGTGTATTATGCACACATGCATGCGATGTATCTACCTAAAAACACACAGGACTGTCAGGTACCTTGCCCTATCTCTCTCAGCCTCGTTCCTTTGAGACAGTATCTCTCATTGAATCTGGAGCTAGGCAGATGACCAGCAGCCCAGTAACTCTGTTGTCTCCACACATACCCCACCCCGGGGCACTGGAATATAAGCCTGCATGACCAGGCCCAGTTTTTTGGGTTTTTTTGGGTTTTTTTGTTTTGTTTTTTGTTTGTTAGTTTGTTGGTTTGGTTTGGTTTAGTTTGGGTTGGGTTTTTTTTTTGTTTTGTTTTTTGTTTTGTTTGTTTTTGTTCTTGTTTTTTTTTTTTTTCGAGACAGGGTTTCTCTGTGTAGCCCTGGCTGTTCTGGAACTCACTCTATAGACGTGGCTGGCCTCGAACTCAGAAATCCGCCTGCCTCTGCCTCCCAGGTGCTGGGATTAAAGGCATATGCCACCACTGCCGGACAAGGTCCTGTTTTGTTCTCGTTGTTGTTGTTGTTGTTGTTGTTTTAACTTGAATTTTGGGGATTTGAACTCAAGTCCTCATGTTTGTGCAACAAGCAAACCTAGCATCTCCTCAGCCCCAAATTTGAGTTTTTAAATTAAGAAATCTTGCCAGAGGAGTACATTAAATGTAGTTGTAAGAAGAATAACTTTTAAAAGTCCACATGTGATCACAACTCAGGTTAAAGACAGCGCTGCTGATTTGTGGCATCCCGAAGTATTCTCCCAGGGCTTGAGACTTCAGTCCTCACCACCACCCTCAGGCAAAGAATTCTGGAGCTTTATCTGTTTTTGTTTGTTGCTTGTTTGTCTTTTGAGACAAAAGTATCTCACTTTGTAACTCTGGCTGTCCTGGAACTCACTGAGAAGACCTTGGTGGCCTTGAACTCACAGAGAGTCACTTGCCTCTGTCTCTGAAGTGCTGGGATTAAAGACCACTCTGTCTGGCTCTAAATCTTTTTTGTTTGGTGTGTGTGTGTGTGTGTGTGTGTGTGTGTGTGTGTGTGTGTGTTTCTCTTTATGTAGTGCAGTTCTGGCTGTCCTAAAACTCTCTGTGTAGTCCAGTGTAGACTTTAACTCACAAAGATCCTCCTGCCTCCCAAGTGCTCAGGCGTTTTAACACAACTGATGGATTGCCTGCCTGTATCCTACAGTACACTATTTTGCCTGTTTTCATATATATATGATTTGGGGGTTGTCCATGCTATAGTGTGACTTATGTTTTTCACTCCACGCTTCAGTTATGAGGCTCCCCATTGTTGTTGCACCTAGCTGTCCTCTGTTTCTTTTCATGGCTGTGTAGTATTCCACGGCACATAGGTAGCATGGGCAATGTGATCCATCATTCATGGCCGTTTATTCCCAGTTTTATCAATGGGATAATATTGAGGAGGACACAGCACATCCAAGGTGAGTGCTACTGAGGTTAAAAAGCCTGAGTTTGAATTTTGCTTCCACCACTAAGAGGCTCATTGTATGAGCCTGGGGCATGTTAGTTCTTGTGCCTTTGTTTTCCTGTGTATGGAATGGGGACAAAGAGATTGCGGGGTTTTTTTTTTTTTCTTTTCTTTTCTTTCTTTTTTTTCAAGGCAGGATTTCTTTGGGTAGCCCTGGCTGTCCTGGAACTCACTCTGTAGACCAGGCTGGCTTCAAACTCAGAAATCTGCCTGCCTCTGCCTCCCAAGTGCTGGGATTAAAGGCATGCGCCACCACTGCCCAGCAGCAGAGAGATTTCTAGGCAAACATCTCCAGCCAGGCCCTTTTTTTTTGAACCTGCCTCATTTTATTCTTGAACAAGATTTCTGAGTTTGAGGTCAGACTGGTCTACAGAGTGAGTTCCAGGACAGCCAGGGCTACACAGAGAAACCCTGTCTCAAAAAAACAAGAGAGAGAGAGAGACACACACACAGAGAGACAGAAGAGAAGAGAAGAGAAGAGAAGAGAAGAGAAGAGAAGAGAAGAGAAGAGAAGGGGAAAAGTTCTCTACAGGCTTGCCTGCACCCCAATCTCATGAAGGCATTTTCTCAATTGAGGCTCCCTCCTCTCTGATGACTCTACCTTGTGTCAAGCAGACATAAAACCAGTCACCACAGAGGCACATCCCTCTATTTCCAGCACTGGAAAGGTGGAGGCAGGAGGATCAGGAAGTCTAAGTCACCTTCAACTCCACAGCAAATTTGAGGCCCACCTGGGTTATTCAGTATATTTTCTCAAAATATACTGAATGTGGTCATCTACACCATTAATCCCAGCACTCAGGAGGCAAAGACAGGTGGATCTCTGTGAATTCAGGGCCAGTACACAATGGGACCCTGTCTCAATACATACACATCTACATCATCTATATCTACATCATATACATACACATACACACACATACAATAAATTGCATTTAAAAATAGAATAAAATCACTAATCATAAAGAAACAGCCAATACAATTGACCGTGTAGACTGGGAAAGCTGGCTTTTGCATGGGCAGACCTTCAACGGCCTCATAAGCTTAAGTCACACTTTCCAGGAAGCAGCTGTCCTGAGGAGGGGGTGCAGGCAGCTCCCCATTGGCACACAGGGCTCTCTCAAGAATCAATGAATACATGCACTTGTGCAAAACCCTTCGTTGCAGTGTTTGGCTGTCAGCATGCAGAGTGGCCTGGCCCACTCACCCTAGCCTGCTTTCCACTGGGCGTTCTTGCACAAAACAAAATAAAGCTTTATCAACACCGAAAAATGTCCACCCCTCTCTAATCGAGTCCTTAGTAAGCTGATCTGGTGTATCTGGTGTGAGTCACCATGCATATGCATAAACCACCTAGGGATTCTGTTAAAATGCAAGTTGATTAAGCAGATCAGGGAGGTCAAAACTAGATTCTGCATTCCTCATAAATTTCCAAGTCATGCCAGCATCCGTGGTTCCTGGTCAGGAGAAAGCCTGAAATGTTTATGTATTAGCACGTAGCTCATCTCAGTTCCCAAAAAAAGGATTATGAGGTAGCTTGGCTAAATTGCACACGATGTTAGAGTGTCTTCAAATAAGAGTGAAATGGCCAAAGAAAGGCAGGAAGCCAGGTCCCAGCTGCGCATGCGCAGGTCTGTGCAGACACGCCCCTTGCTTCGCTTGCTTGGTGTCTGCTGGGGGTGTCTGTGAGTTCTTGTAGTTGGAAGGCGAAGGCAGTGATTGGCGCGCTGGCCCTGGAAAAAGAGAAACGTGTCGTATGATTCCTCACAAACTATGGCTAGAGATGATATGTGCTGGGTCAAAGGTTACAGGAAGGCTTTGCGAAGGAGGCTTTTGAGAACTTAGGTGAGGCCAACCCCAGGCTGTTGAGATTGGTAGACGGAATAGCAAGAGTACAGAGAGTCCGGGAATACAGAGACATCTCGTGTTTGGCAGAACAGCCTATCCCTTGACATTGGATTTCTGGACTGCAGACCTGGGCATGAAGCGGCTTAGTTGTAGCTATAGGTGGGCAGGCGTGGGCGCTGGGGGCGGGAGGCCACTGGTCACAGTCTCTCCTCCTCCTCATCCTCCTCCTCCTCCTTCTTCCCCCCCCTCCTCCTCTTCTTCTTCCTCTTTCTTCTTCCTCCTTCTCCTCCCCTCTTCCTCCTCCCCTTCTCTTCCCCTCCTCCTCCCTTTCCTCCTCCTTCCCTCCTCTTCCTCCTCCTCCTCCTCCTCCTCCTCCTCCTCCTCCTCCTCCTCCTCCTCCTCCTCCTCCTCCTCCTCCTCCTCCTCCTCCTCCTCCTCCTCCTCCTGATGGAGCAAGGCCGTTCTGGACTCAGGGATACCGCAGCCTTCTTACCACAGGCCCGGCCACCTGCTGCAGCTCTGTGGGTGTGGGGCTCTGGGTGGGGTTCTCTCGTTCCGGTCCTTCCCCTAATCCCTTGCAGCTGTTCTCTGGCCCAGGGAAAGGACTAGTTATTTTGAGTGGGCCACTGGCTTCCAACCAGGAAACAGAAGTGGCTGAGTCAAGGAGCGGGGACCAGAGCCGGGCTCAGCAGAGGGTGGCCCAGGCTGGGGAAGGAAGAGCTGGGCCAGAAGAGGGCTTCAGAAGGCAGGGTTGGAGGTCGGAGTCCAGTCTGCATTGACTGCAGGGTTGGTGGGGGGGAACAGGACCAGGCAGGGGTGCAGATGGACTGAGTCTTCCCATCTTGGCCCCTGGGACCCTGAGAAAAGGAAAGAAGGAAAGGAAGTGACCCAGGCTAGTGCATCTGAAGAAGACATGGTGTGTCTCCTTACCTGTGCTTCTAGGAAAGCCCCCCCACCCCCAGGGTCACCTGTCAGAAAGCAGACTCTGTGGGGACGGCACACCTTCCTAGGTGTCTCACGTTCCTGTCTGTTGGGGAGTCTGGTGGACATGAGCCTCTGGGCCTGGGAACGTCAAGTGATCTAGTGATAGGATCATCGCTCAGGACAGGCCAACGTGGACTTGGATCCCAGCTTATAACTTCGTTCCCTCAAAATTCACCTCTAACTCACTGAGTCTTCCCTTGTGGAAATGGGAGTCGTGAGAGCAACGTGTACCTCCTGGGAGTGGGAGGCCTTAGATCCATATTCATGGTGTGGTGTCATGGTAGCCATAACTGAGTGTCACTGGGATGTTGTGGTAGTTGACATGGCTCTTGGGCCTCAACTGTTTTCATAGAAATACCTGGAGGGGCTTTGTTGTAAGGCGGATGCTGATATTCTTACCAGGAGGAAGTCTGTGGACTCAAGAAAGGCATTAGGGACCAAGAAGAACGCACTGGACCATGTACCCTGACAGGGACAGGCCCAGCCCCTGAACTGCCTGGTACTGAGGGATCCACTGAACTAGTGGGATGAGGAAATGAATGCATGATTGAGTGAACGAATGAGTGAGTGAATGAATGAATGAGTGAATAAATAAATAATGGATGGATGAATGAACAAATTAATGAATGAACAAATGATGGCTCCCTAGAACGTGACCAGCCCTGGTGAAGTCCTAGACTGGGCAGTGAGCAGGATGAACAAGGTGACAGTTTGAACAAGGTGACAGAGAGAAACAGGGTTACAGGACCTTGTGAAACAGACCCAGAGAACTGAAGGCCATAGGTCTGCTCTTCAGCTGCCTTCTCTCTCTCTTTCCAGCTGCCTGAAGCGGGCAGGGGAGGGAAATAGGAGGAGGAAGGCGACGTTCCCCCACCCCCCACCCCGCGGGGCCTGGGAAGAGCTCATCCTGACCACAAACCTCTCCGTGGAGCAGCCGTGCCACTGAGCAGGCCAAGCCCTGGCCTGCGGAGTGGTCTCCATAACAGAAAGAGTCCAGAGAGGGGGCCAGTGGGTGGGCAGGAAAGGGAAGTGCTCTTTGGGGCTGGGATGTGTGCTGTCCTCTTTGAGAGCTGAGGGACAATGACAGCTGACCCGGCAGAGGAGAGGAGAGGGACTGCACTAGGTGAAAGGAACAGTATTCCCAAGGCCTGGAGGCTGGACAGGGTCTGATCTGGGAGTACAGGCGCCTGAGAGTGGGGGTGGCGGGAGAAGCGGGTAGCCGGACACCTGGTGTGGGGCCCCAGTCTAAGCTCACTCCAGCCTGAGGCTCCAACCAGGCCACAGAGAGCAGCTGCACCTGAGCTTCTGTCTTCAGGGCAGGTGAAGGCCTGAGGCAGAGTAAAGCCACCATAGCTCCAGGTCTCCATGTCTGCACCCCACCTCTGGCTCTGAGGATAAGCGGCCCTGCTCCCAGCCCATGCCCTACCTGCACAGCGAGGGGCCAGCTTGCTGTTCTAGAGGACCCTGTCCCATCACCAGGGTAAGGGTGGCCAGAGAGAGGGAGCAAGACAAGGAATCTGAGGGACGTGTCAAGGCTGAGGAAGATGGCGGCGGCGTTTGGCTTTAACAAGGAACTGTTTTTCCCACGGTCAGGGTCAGCGGTGTCCCGATGGAAGCTGCCGACACACACGCCCTTCTCTTAGGCTCATAAAAGATGAAGTCTACTCGGTTTCTGGTTGAATGGCTGCTTTCTCTAAAGAGACCCTTCTCCCAAGAAGGAGGACCTTCCTCCCACCTCCTGCCCTCTGCCTGGCTCCGGGGAAAACAGCCCCCTCTGCCAATCTGCTTCCCAATCTTCTCCAGCTCGGGAGAACAGTCAGTGTTCTTAACCGCTGAGCCATTTCATCAGTCTTATACCTATGGTTTATGGTTCAAGTCCCAGGAGTTCTTTCCTGTATATGTTTCCTCAGACACACCTGCTGGGCAGAGGAGACTGCCCTACATTGCTAGTGGGGTGCTGAGATTGGAGTATTAAGAGGCCTGCCTGCTGGTGCCCAGCTCTGTGGGGTCAGCCTTATAGGGGAGAGGTTTAGGGGTGACAGGGCAAGAGGACTTGGCATAGGGTTTCACCCAGATGCAAGGGGTAGGTCCGTCAAACCGAGCTTCAGAACCAGGCATGAGAGGCACCTCAAACACATGTCCAAAGGACCGGCCAATCAGGATGTGTGGGGATGGAGGGAGGAGTGGTGGCAACACCAGGTGCTGGAGAAGGCACCTGGTCTCCAAACAATCCTCCAAACAATCTTACCTCCCCCTCTTCACACGGCCAGAGAAACATCCCCTCGTTCCCAGAACCTCCATCTATAAAGGAGGTTCTGTGCTGGGGGAGAAGGGGAGGAAAACTAAACAACCACCAGCTCTCTGGTCTCACAGTCACTGAGAGCCTACTGTGTGTTAGCCATGCAATGCGTCAGGAAGTAAGTGAACCGTACTGAACTTTTATCCCAGCTTGGAAGACCAGGAGCAAACTTGCATAGATACAGTTTCCATAGTGTGGTGTGAAGAAGAGGCTCCTGTGGACTCCTTCACAGCTAGATGTCTCGGGGGGGGGGGGGGGGGGACCAGCATCCTGGGAGGAGGGGACAGCTCTCTGTGCATCCTTGAGGTGGTAAGTGCTGGGTGGGAAAGGAGACTGGAGAGAAGGCCATCACTCAGGGAATGGGCTAAGCCTCCTGGTGACAGTTCTGTCAGAAAGTGTCTTAGCAGCTGTGGGGGCAGAGGCTGTGTGCACTCGGGACAGGGGACAGGGGACACAGGAACTCCATAACCACCCCTTCCAGCTACCGTTTGAGTCCTTACATATTTCCAGCCTCGGATGGCCTCTTTCTAGAGTTCTTAGGTCCAAGGTTGCCCTGACTGTGGCTTGTGACTGCCCCACTCCCACTCCAACCTAGGGTTGGGGGTGGCTGATCTGGTGACCACCACCTCTGAAATGGGGAGGGTGCTAAGTCTGTCCCTGCCAACTCAGGAGCATCACAAAAGGCCCTTTCACCAGAGTGCATTGTTTGGGAACTGACAGGGGACATAGAGTGCCCTCTCGCCTGTGGGCATAAAGACCCCCTTTCTCTTCTACTTGCATCAGTTTCTGGACTGGCGGGGGCAGCAGTTTGGGGGCAGCAAAATTAAAGTATGTGCAGACAGGCCAAGCCAGACAACAGCAGTGATTTACAGCCCGTGGTGCTGGGGTGGCAGCAATCAATAGCAGCCTTCTTTGTCAGGGAATCCCACAGGCAAAGAGCCTCGCACCAGGGTGTGGGGTGCCAGTCTAGTGGACACCCCTTAAAGAGAGATGGACTCCTCTGTGTTGGAGAAAAGGGGTCAGGTTTGGAGTGTCAAAGGCCTCCTCAGTTCTGCCGTCTGGAGGTCACGTGGGCTGGCCTCGTTCGGAGTGTAAGCTGACCTTTCTGAATGGTCGGCCTAGATTTCTCACCCCAACCCAGGCCAAATCCCTCAGTGCAGCTGCTGCATTCTGGGCTGGTCAGACCTGCTTTGAGAGGAGGTGGGCAGGAAATAGGAAGTACAGAGGGGCCCGCCCAGTGGCTTGGCCAATCTGGTCATGAAGTGATAATAAGAACCCCCTTTATGAGGAGGCACTGTAGGCGAGGTAACGTGATTGCTGGATCTGAGAATCCCTTCCTGCTAACTGGCCCTGGAAACATTTCATCAAGGATGAGGGAGGGGCTCGTGAGTCCCCCACCCTTTCCTGAGGAACTATTGGCAGCTAATGGTGACTGGGGGGAAGGGTGACATTTTCTTTGGTAATATAGCCACTGATAAGATGCCTATTTTCCGGTAAATAACCCCTGTGTGTCATGCAGGCAATCCTAATTAAAATCAATGGCTCTCACTCAGGACACACAAATAGACATCAAAGTAGGAGGAGACTTATGAGAAGGGACTCGGTGGAAGAGGGCGGAGGTGAGACAGGGTAATGGGTAAAATGACGAAAATTCATTACATTGATATATGGAATTGTCTAATAATAGTAGTAACAATAGCCGGGCAGTGGTGGCGCACACCTGTAATCCCAGCACTCTGGGAGGCAGAGGCAGGCAGATTTCTGAGTTCGAGGCCAGCCTGGTCTACAGAGTGAGTTTCAGGACAGCCAGGGCTACACAGAGAAACCCTGTCTCGAAAAAACCAAATCAAAAAAAAAAAAAATTGTAGTAACAATGATGATTCAGAAGGGATGTGAAGACGTTACCTTTATAGAACATGTACGTTGGGTGGGGCCATTTGAAAGTCTCCTAGGCAGAGGCGAGGGGCATCTACCAAGGCGAGGGTCCTGGCGGAGTGGAGGGAGGGACCTGGAGCTGAGCTGCGAAGGCGGCGAGTGGAGAGGGTTGCAAGTCTGTGCACACCAGGAGTCAAAAGCCTTCCCCAAGCAGAAGGCGGTAACTGAGCCAGGAGGGGCAGTGGGAGCCTTGGGGACACGGACACAGCCCAGGTAGCAGCTGTGGGAGCCAGGCCTTGGTGGGGGAGGGGAGGGTGGCTGAGATGGTCTGACAGCTGCGGAGGGAGGAGAAAGGAGAGAACCAGAAAGCAACAGGGATGGGAAAGGAAGGAGAAAGCCCATGAGGCTGGGGGGGGGGGGGAGAGGGGATGAGGGAGGTGGGGGGAGGAGGGGTGGGGGAGGGAGGTGGAGGTGGAGAAAGGGAAAAAAAGGAGAGGAGAGGAGAGGAGAGAGGAGAGGGAGGAAATGAGGATCTGAGGTGGGGTGGGGACAGGAAGTCTGAGCAGGAGCCACAGCTGGAAAATGGGGTCTGTGCAGGGGCCCAATCTTCCAGTCAGCCTGTCCTGACCCACCCCGCTCTCCTGACCCACCCCGCTCTGCTGGCCAGAGAGGACACAAGCAAGGCTCTTTGGAGGGCAGGGATAGGAGCCCAAACGGTTCGGTTAGATACAAGTAGGAGCTTTTCTCCAAGAGAAGGTCTGCAGGGAAGGTCTCCTGCTCCCAACGAAGAAACAGCCCATCCCTCCTCCAGGCAGGGGACTGTCCGCCATGACCCTCCAAGGGTATGGACGACACATGCTTCGGTGGGTTGGCAGCGCCGGGCTCAGCAACTCAGTGTCTCTGTTCCAGGCAGAACCGTGCTGGTGAGCCCTGCAGGCAGGGTACGGTGTCCGAGGCTCTTCAGCAGAGCTGATGCTGACGTCAGCGCGCGCCTGCCCGTGCCCAGGTGGATCCTTACCACTTCCTTTGTTCCAGGAAAATCAGGAAAAGGCCACTGGAGAAGAGGGGTGGAGGGCAGAAGCTGCCTGGGTATTTCCAGGGAAAATCTGATCGTTTTCATGGACCGGACAGCTCGCCGCTGCCCCTCCTGCCCACTCCTCACCACCCCAGCGCCACCCTTGCTTTCCTCTCTTCTTCCCTTTCCTGTTAGCATCGGGACAAACCCTGGTTTCCCTATAGCAAGCAGTTTGGGGCAGGCATGCAAGTATGTTCAGGCGTGTGCAGAAGTATCAGAGCATATGTGAGTGTAAGGCTGTGTGTACATGCATCATGGGTATGAATGTGTCATACAATGCGCACAGACATAAGGACATGAGCATGTGATCACATGTGTGTGTGTGTGTGTGTGCACAAGTGAATGCTGCTATCCGTATCCTGGTGAGCACGTGTCCTCATGCACACACATGCACACACAGAAGTGTGCTTCTGCAGCTGACAGATCCCTTGTGAGAAATGGAACCAGCTTGCCCATGGGCATCAATGCCATGGTTGAGACAGAGTAGGTTTGGAGGAGAAAACAGGACTAAGTTGATTATTTGTGATTCTTGATTTGTTATTTGGGTACAGGAATGATTATTCTTTAGAGCTGTTGAGGGTGTTGGTTGGTTGGTTTTTTTTTGTTTGTTTGTTTTTGTTTTTGTTTTTGTTTGCTTTTTTGAGACAGGTTTCTCTGTGTAGCCCTGGCTGTCCTAGAACTCATTCTGTAGACCAGGCTGGCCTTGATCTCAGAAATCCACCTGCCTCTGCCTCCCAAGTGCTGGGATTAAAGGTGTGCACCACCACTGCCCGGCTGCTGTTGAGTTTTTAAGACAGGGTCGTGTCATATTGATTAGGGTGCCTTTCAACTCTCTGGCTTCAGCCATTCTTGTTCCTGAACCTCCTGGATGCCTGGGACTTGGAAAGTGTGACCCACCACACAAGCGTGGAGCCTGGTTTTCCATCTGTAGTATGAGGACAGCACTTGCCTGTTTCTTAAAGGCTGGTGTTCATGTCCAAGCCAGGTTGGAAGGGTTGGCAATGACCCTAGGTCCCTGGAGATGAGTTTCACTCCCAGCAGGGACTGTTATTGTCCCCTAGGAGGAGACTGAGGCTCCAGAAGGTCAACTGCCCCACCTCTGTCCCTGGCCAACCCGAGGTTAGACCCCAGGTCTAATTGATTTATGACAAGCTGTGAGTACCTCTGTATTATCTTTGTGCGGCCCTGTTCTTGCTGCTCCGTGGCTTCTGCTAGTGGCCCTAAGGCAGTCTTCAGCTTGAGCCTAAGTCATTCAGACACCAGGCAAGTGTTTATAAACGTGAGGAAGACGGCAGAAAGTAGAGACAGGCTGGAGACGGGCCACACCCCTTTGACCAAGCTCTGATGGAGGTGATCATGCCACACAAAGATGATACAGAGCCAACACAGACTCCCTTCCCTCCACACCGAGACTTCTGCCTTTTGGAACAGGGGTTTTTTCCATGTCTCCTAGGCATGTCCTTAGAATGTCAAAAGCGGGCTGGACAGATGGCTCATCGGTTGAGAGCACTGACTGCTCTTCTGAAGGTCCTGAGTTCAAATCCCAGCAACCACATGGTGGCTCAACAACCATCTGTAACAAGATCTGACTCCCTCCCAAGATCTGGAGTATCAGAAGACAGCTACAGTGTACTTACACATAATACATAAATAAATCTTTAAAAAAATCAAATGTCAAAAGCAAAGGTCCTGGGGCAGAGAAAGACAGGTACGTCTGAGGAAATGAGTGGGCTTACAGCTAAGGGGAAGGGTTGGGTAAAGGAGGTAGGAGACTAGAAGAGGAAGGAAGTTGACAAAGTAGAATGCCTGTCAAGGTGCCTTGAGCCAAGGGTTGGGCATTCTTGACTCTGTCTTGCACACATGGTCTCTGATACACACTGCTCTATCCAGTCACAGAGTCATCAAACCCCACACCCTGGCCGGCCCTATAATATACATGTCAAATGTATAATGGTACATGTAAAATCAGTAAAACTCACTTATTGTGTCCTCCTTGGGCCAAGCCCAGGCTCGACCTGTCCTGAGGCTCCATAAGTTGGGCCCAGTACAGTAGAGTTCCCCAGGGAAGGAACTATTGTGGCCCATAAATAGGTTAGGCGGTCAGGAAACGGGAAATCCTGAAACACAATGAGGTCCAGTGCACGGGGCTTCCTTTCTGCACGGATCGGCTTGAGGATGCAACTGGGGCCAAGGGCCTCTCTCCCTGATTGCTGGCCACAGACCCTGCTCTTACCACAGCCTTCAGAGACATTCAAGACTCAACCTCACTCCAGGGATAGCTCAGGACAGCCCACAGGGAGCTGGGGCAGTCATCAGAACAGCAAGGGGACAGTGGGCACCTCCTAGCATGTTCCAGAAAAATCATAAGGCAGACAACACAACTCCGCGTTCTATAGGAACTCAGTGTCACACACAAGGGCAGACAAGATGGCTCAGTGGATAAAAAGGTGTCTGTTGTGATTATAAAAGATAAAGAAATATAAGAATATGTGTTCTGTGGGGGTGTGGTGAGGGGTAGCGGAAGGGGGTGTCTCAGCAGGCCCATGCCAAGGCATCCCTTCCCCCTGAGGGACCAGCCACAGGATGGTATAGTATAGAATAGAGTTTATTCAGGTCATGGGGAGGGGGGTTAAGAGGGTAACTGTCGGGTGGAGCTTAGACAGAATCCTAACAGCGTCTACCGTCAAATCCAACAAACTGAGTTCGGGTTCCAGAAACCACACAAAGAAAGGAGAGAACCTACTCTCCCAAATTGTCCACTGATTTCCGTACGCATGCTGTGGCGTGTGTGTGTGTGTGTGTGTGTGTGTGTGTGTGTTCATGCCTGCCCCTGTTCACTTAGGCACACACATTAAATGAATCGGTAAATAAATCTAAAAATGCCCACAAACATATATGTATGCCAGTGTGAACTGGAAGCACTGAAAAAGTCAGATGGTCCACGAAACATCAGGGCCCTGGGGCTGTTAGGGACTTCTCTGTGTTTCTCTGTGCTTTCTATTTTTTTCTACAGCAATCTTTGTAGTCATAAAAAAAAAAAAAAAACAAAAATAACAAAGACAAAAAAACAAACAAACAGAGCCGGGAACACCACATCCTATAGTAGAAGATATTTTATATCTTTAGCATGAACTTTTAAATGGGTGGGGGATGCAGATAGAAGGCTGTTGGGAAACAGGATGCAGAGCCGTATACATCGAATGTAAAGGATGAGAAGAGGACCGGAAGGAAAGGCTGACGTCATAAAGGCCCTGACACCTACAGGACCGTCCCCCTTCCGGGTACACCAGGCAGCCCCAGCACTCCGGGCAATTCCATGCCTGCCAGAGAGAATCTTATTGTCATTGCTACAGCCTTGATTGAGACTTCTTACAGCACCAAGTAATGTAGAAATAATGGGTGTAAACACAGTCCGGCTTAAAGGTTTCCGGAGACTTCCTTTAACAAGTATCTGTTATCACGTTTGTATTCCTTTCAAAGCAAGTTTCACCTCTAAACACGGCATCGCATGAACTAGAGTTCAGCACTTCTTTCTGGTTTTTTTTTCATCCCCTTCCTGAGTCAATTTTGCATAGGGTAAGTGTGGTCTTAAGTGAATCACTTGATCGATTATACAAATGCTACCACGATACACAGCACAAAGGTCAGGGAAGTACACTGTGGGAACATGACATGTGAGATCACATAGTGTGCTGTGCTTGGGATTGGCTCATTCATTCACCGAAGTATCTGTGTCATTTGTCCATGCTGTTGCATGGTCCACTGGTTTTCTTTTTTCTTTTTAATTTGTTTTTTTCAAGACAGGGTTTCTCCGGGTAACCCTGGCTGTTTCAGAACTTGCTCTGTAGATCAGGTTCCAGGTTGACCTCAACTCAGAGATCTGCCTGCCTCTACCTCCCAAGTGCTGAGATTTAAGGTGAGCGCCACCTCTGCCTGGCTACTCTGCTGGTTTTCCTTGTTGAATACTGGCCTAGAGCTGTTGATAAGCCCCAGGCTGCCTGTGGCTTTGCTCTGAATAACGGAGCCAGCCTCTCCTCAGATCTGTTAAACACTCGTGCTTTTTTGGCTTATCTAATTTGTTTCTCCTTTTCCTGTTAATTTTGTGGAAGCTCTTTGATTGTTGAAGTTGGATGCTTTCACACACACACACACACACACACACACACACACACACACAGAGGCAGAGACAGACAGGAAGAGAGAGACAGAGACAGGGAGAGACAGAGACAGACAGAAAGTGGGAGAGAGAAGAAAGGAGAGAGAGAGCATGAGAGAGAGAGGGGGGGAGAGAGAGGGAGGGAGAAAGGAGATAACACCAGAAGTTGCTGGTTTAGGAGGGGGTAGAAGACTACAGGACCCTGAGTGACAGTTGACGTAGTTGGTGGCTGTGATGGTGCCTTCGTGACTGACTTAGACTGGGAGTCTGCTCTCCGCTCTCAGAGTCCCCTCCAGTCCTCTGCTGCGTCTCCGTAACATCTGAGGCCTCGCTCTCACACTCCATGTTTCTTTCCCTGTCTAGCCTGCTCCTGCTGCTCTGGCCCCTGCTGGTGGTACACCTGAGCCTTTTCCTTTCAGAGTCTCCCTTTCTGGGCAAGCTTTCCCCAGACTTCATTTGGTTTCCCTTCCAAAGGCTCTGAGAGAAAACACCCGTGTTTTCCAAAGTCTGGAGGCTCTGCGTGTTTTTCTTTCCCACCTCATGGCTGCCTCTGCCTTCACGTAGCTTTCTCCCTTTCCTGTCCCTGCCTTCATCCCTTTTTCTTACATGCTTCCCTTTGAAGATGCTAGGCACGTCCTCTGCCCGCCCTGAGCCACATGCATCCCAGCTCCCTTAGGCTAGTCCTTTGTTTGCTTGCTTGCTTGCCTGCTTTAGTTTTTCCAAAACAAGGTTTCTCTGTGCCGTCCTGTCTGACTTGGAACTTGCTCTGTAGACCATGCTGGTCTTGAACTCAGAGATCCACCTACCTTTGCCTCCTGAGTACTGGATTAAAGGCATGTGCCACCACTACCAAGTCTATGCTATTCTTATAAGGATGAATGAATGTTGACTTTGGGACCCATCTGGATAATTTCAGATGCTTTGTGGCATCTACAAGAGCCTTTCCCCATACACAGGTTCCCCAGGCAGATGAAAAGGGACCATCATTCAAGTCACTACAGTCCACTTCCTGGTTCTTCAGACACTCCACAAAGGAAATGCATTCATCCCACACACCATCACCCCCAAATCTTAATCCCCTGCAGCATCAAACCAAATTCAAATTTTCATTTAAAGCTACTTTTCTCACAACTAGGCATGACAATGCATGCCTGTAAATCCAGCACTTAGGAGTCTGAGGCAGGAGGATCGTCATTGGTTCCAGGCCAGCCTGGGTTAGTTAGTGACCTGTAGGACAGCCTGGGCTATAGAATGAGACTTGGTTTCAAAAATCAAAACCACAAAAAGAAATCCAACCAAAGAAGAAATTATTCTCTCAAAAAAAGGCTCAAGTCTTGTTATCTACTGGAGGCATGGGTGAGACTCTGGGTTCAGTCCATCCGGAGGCAAATCTCCCCATATGAACCCAGAAATCGAAAAGATGTGTTTCATACTTCCAAAATGTCATGGCAGAACGTCACATGACAGATACTTCCATCCTAAGGGAAAGTAGAAGGAATAAGAGGATTACTGGCTACGACTTGGATTTGCAATGACCACAGAAGCACTTGATCCCTAACTTGTGATATTCTTTTGGGATATTAAAAACATATTGTTGCAGGGCAGTGGTGGCGCATGCCTTTAATCCCAGCACTTGGGAGGCAGAAGCAGGCAGATTTCTGAGTTTGAGACCAGCCTGGTCTACAGAGTGAGTTCCAGGACAGCAAGGGCTACACAGAGAAATCCTGTCACAAAACCAACCAAACAACCAAACAACAACAACAAAAAACCCATATTGTTTATTTACGGTGTGTGTGTGTGTGTGTGTGTGTGTATGTGTGTGTGTGTGTGTGTGTGTGTGTGTGTGTGTGTGTGTGTGTCTGTGAGTGCCATTGCCTACAGAGACCAGAAGCCAGAGTTGGTTTTCCTGGGGCCGGAGTTACATGTGTTTGCAAGCCGCTGAACATGTATGCTGGGAGCTGAGCTCTGGTCCTATGAAAACCCAGTAAGCACTCTGAGCTGCTGAGTCCTGAGTCCTGTTTTGGAATTTAAAAAATGATATGTACTTATTTTGAGGGTGTCTTAGGGTTTGTATTCCTGTACAAAACATCACGACCAAGAAGCAAGTTGGAGAGGAAAGGGTTTATTCAGCTGCCACTTCCACACTCTGCTGTTCAGCACCAAGGAAGTCAGGACAGGAACTCTCACAGGGCAGGAACTTGGAGGCAGGAGCTGGTGCAGAGGCCACGGAGGCGTGCTGCTTACTGGATAGCTCCCCCTAGCTTGCTCAGCCTGCTTTCTTATAGAATCCAGGACTACCAGCCCAGGGATGGCACTACCTGCAATGTGCTGGACCCTCCCGCCTTGATCACTAGTTGAGAAAATGCCTTGCAGCTGGATCTTATGGAGACATTTCCTCAAGGGAGGCTCCTTTCTCTGTGATAACTCCAGCTTATGTCAAGCTGACACATAAAACCAGCCAGTACAGAGTGTATGAGTTAGGTTTATGAGTTAGTGTATGAGTTAGTGAAACCCTTAGTTAGGGTTTCACTGCTGTGAACAGATACCGTTACCAAGGCAACTCTTATTAGGACAACATTTAATTGAGGGCTGGCTTACAGGTTCTGAAGTTCAGTCCATTATTATCAAGGTGGGAACATGGCAGCATCCAGGCAGGCATGGGGCAGGAGGAGCTAAGAATTATACATCTTTGTCTAAAGGCTGCTAGTGGAATACTGACTTCCAGGCAGTTAGGACAAAACCCACACCCACAGTGGCACACCTATTAGAATAGGCCACACCCACTCCAACAGGGCCACACCCTCTAATAGTGCCACTCCCTGGGCCGAGCATGTACAAACCATCACAGAGTATATGTGTGACAGTATGCAAGTAGAGGTTAGAGGATAACTTGTGAGAGTCAGTTCTCTTCTTCCACCATGTGGGCCCAGAGATCAGACTTAGCCTTGCGTACCAGGTGCCTTTACTGCCTGAGCCATTCTGTCACACGTCACACGCCTGTGGTGCTATTGTGGAGTCTGTGGAACCTTTAGGAACTGGGGCCCTGCAGGTGGAGTAGGCTCTGGAAAGTTACAGTCTTGTGGTTCTGGACACCTCTCTCTGCTTTCTCTCTCTCTCTCTCTCTGATCAATTGCCATGCCTTTCCTGCCACATGGGGCGATTTTGAGATACTCTG
Organism: Apodemus sylvaticus; assembly: GCF_947179515.1. Lineage (NCBI taxonomy): Eukaryota > Metazoa > Chordata > Mammalia > Rodentia > Muridae > Apodemus > Apodemus sylvaticus. The sequence goes on from NC_067492.1 coordinate 35,070,800, forward strand.
AAGCTGTGAGCCAAGACCGGAAGTTGCTTCAGAGTGACCAGAAAAGTAACTTTCAGGGAGAACCCACACCCAGCAGGGTGGGGCTACTACGCTGTCAGGCCCTCGGCTAATCAGCCCAGTTCCTGCCTGGAACAGTTTGGAACCCAACAGCCTTCCTGTATTTTCTTTTGCCTTCGTTCTTTGCTGCACCAGGGGGTAACAGTTCTGCCAACAGAACAACCTCACCTCGTGTGTGGGTCTCCCTGTGTGGCAGCGATCTGTGCCATTGAGCAAAGGCTCTGCCCAGGTCAAGCCCATCTCTCTCTCTTATCCTTGGGATGGTTGAGCAGGTTTGAGTCCTGAGTTAATCTCTTCAGGCACCTGCTTGCTTATTGAGTTGCCAGCACCGGGATTCGAACAGCTGATTTCCTCACGTGTCTCCTCTGCAAAACAAAACAAAACAAACAAACAAACAAACAAACAAACAAACAAAAAACCTGGCCGTGCCAAGATGCTCCCTAGTTCACTCAGCCCTTCCTCAGTTTACAACTTCCATCTCCCGTTTCACTGTAAGCTGTGCACTGTGTAAAGATTACCCTTGTATTATTCAAATGCTGATGTCGGTGCCGGCAGAGATCGGATTACGGGCCGGATGTTGGTATTGTCAATCTTATAAAGCATATCCTGCCTTAGCCTTTTGTAAACATCGTCCTCTAACATCTCTGGTCAAATAAAGCTGAATGGCCAATAGCTGGACCGGAAAGTTAAGGCAGGACTTCCAGGCTGAAAGAGAGGGTCTTAGGTGAGAACAGGGGGCACGGGAGTTGACAAAGGGCGGGGACAAGACTGGGATGGACAGCTGGATCTCAGGGCAGGATGTAGGCCAGGTTAGTATTGTTGGGTGAGAATAGTTGAGAATCTGCCTAGCTCTAGTGTCTAAAATTTATAATAAACACAGTTAAAACTCTGCATCCTTATTCGGGAGCTGGGGCGGGGGGCAGTCCCCAAGAATGGTACAGATACGCTAAGCAGTGAGGAGAAACGGGCCATGCAGTTAACACTGTGCTGGAAACTGTTCTCAATGACAAGTTCATTGCTGACGAGTTCTGCAACACTCTGAGGCAGGCAAGCATAAAGAATGGTTTGGTAACCTAAGATTTGCTTGTTTGGGGCTGGTACACATTCCTAACGCTAGTGCACTTAGCAGCCTGACGGCCTTCCCCACACATTCAGTACACAGACGCTTCTCTGCACAATGCACAGATCAACCTGTTAGCAACCCAGGACCCACACCTGCTCCCAGCTGCAAACACGCCCCTCTGAACAATGGAATACGTTTCTTTTTTCCTTAATGACAATGAAACTTAGATTCTATTCACTCACGCTTGCTAGGATACCAGAAAGGCCAGTGAAGACCAGGTGTCTCATCACTCTGGGTGTTTGTCATGAAGACATTTGTCATTTGGGTCTGGGGCAACCTGGTCAACTCAGGATGCTCTCAACTGAAATCCCAAATCTTCCAGAGCCCTTTGCCAAATAATACTAGGGCATCAGGAATTGGGTCCATTTTCCCCGGGGACATCATTCAGTCCTCCACACTGTCCAGTCTCCTGCAATCCTTCCATCCGATGTTTCCTGGCATCACCGAGTAGAGCGCACACATGCGCACACCTCTCTCCTTGCGGTGTTCCCTGGTCCCTCTCTCCGGCACATATCTGTCCTTGGCTGCTTTGTGGACATCTGCTAATCTTTCTACTGGAACATAACCTTCATGAAGGCAACATTTTAATTTTGATTTAATTTTATTGGGTTTTTCTTTTTTGTTGTTGTTGTTTTTTTTGTTGTGTGTGTGTGTGTTTTCCAGAGACAGGGTTTCTCTGTATAGATCTGGCTGTCCTGGAACTCACTCTGTAGACCAGGCTGGCCTCGAACTCAGAAATCCGCCTGCCTCTACCTCCCAAGTGCTGGGATGTAAGGCGTGTGCCACCACCACTGGGCTTATTGGGTTTTTCAAGACAGCGTTTTCCTCAATGTAGTCTTGGCTATCCCGGACCTTGTTCTGTAGGCCAGGGTAGCCTCCACTCAGGGATCTGCCTGTCTAGCCCCACTGAGTACTGGGATTAAAGACATGCACCGTTATTCCTAGTGTGCCCTAGTATGAAGACAGTTGTTTTTGTTTGTTTGTTTTTTCACCATTCTGGAATCTCAATGAACAAAGCAGTGCTGGATACAAGTAGTCTCCCAGTTGCACCAGAGGCGTGACTCTCCCTTTTCGCCTGTAGTCAACAGCGAGGTAACATGTCCTCCGTTTTCTGGCTGCCTTTTCCTTCCCACTGGTAGACTCCTGCCTCAGGCCATCAGCAATGAACTATGACACCTTCCCAGGAACCCTTATCTCAGGCTTTCCTCTGGAGCTGCTGTCCAAACTGCAGTGTGGGAATGATCTGCAGCTGCTCCACAGATTCTCCAAAGGTGACTCATTGGACGGCTCCCGTTGAGACACAGTGTAGACAGGGGCCAAAAGCATTCCAAACCTGGGGACAGCTGTTGAGGAAACTTTTCGGAGTCTTCGTGGGGGGTGGGGTGGAGACATGCTGCAAGGAGGACCTCAGAGGGTGTGTGTGTGTGTGTGTGTGTGTGTGTGTGTGTGTGTGTGTGTGTGATGGCTCAGAGCTAAGCAGCGGTTGCCTTACCTTCCTGAGCCCATGAGAGCATTTGCATGTGCTCTCCCACAGAAATGGGCTCTCCGCCCTGTGGTAGGTGGCAGTGAGGTGTGGCCTCCGCTGGTAGGCCTAGATGGCCACCTGAGAATGCACACACTCTGAAGCCCAGAGTCTCATTCCACCATAGCTGTCCATAAATGCTAGGAAGTATTTTCTGAATATATGACATTCTTCTATTCTCAGAGAGCTCAAGATCAACATTATGTTCAGTGGGGGTGGGGACCACTGTCCAAATGAAAAGACAAATACCAGTCACCAGTGGGGCCATGGGAAAACTGGAATCCTCTGCACTGTGGGTCTGAATACAAAACTATGCAAACAGTATGGCAAGCCGTAAGGTATTTCCTTGGAAATTTAACAGGGAATTCGGCACAATGCAGCAATTTCATTTCTGGGTATAGACTGGAGAGAATTGAAAACTTGGGTTCAAGGGTCCTGGACAGCTGGGTGCAGAAGCAGCACTACGTGCAATATCCAGAGGGTAGAAGCAAATATGTGCACTGATAGATAATTGGATAAACAAAATGTGATACATCTACAAAAGGAATATTACTTAGCATTGAAAAGGGAGGGGAATTCTCACATAGGCTGCCGCATCCTGTTAAGTGAAATAATCCAGCCAACAAAAGTATTGTATGATTCCTTATAAGATGTGCCCAGAATGATCATATGCATAGAGAAACATTGTAGAATGGATGGCAGTTGCCAGGAATGTGGGGGTTGGGGGAAGGGGAGGGGGTGCAATACAAGAGCAGAGCTTCCATTTGATAGGATGGAGACAAATGACAATGATGCTTACACAATACAAAGGTTCTTGCACTGTGTTCTTGCACACAATAAGCAAGAACTCTGCTACCACCGGGCTATATTCCCAGCCCCGAACACTGTATTTTTTTTCCCACATACGATTTTTATTGATTATTTGGAATGTATAACAATGTGCTCCAATCATGCTGGCTTCCTATTCCTCCCAGGTTCAGCCCTTCCCATCCTTGTGTACCCCTCCCCCCATACACAGAAAGAAAGAAAGAGAGAGAGAAAGAAAGAGAAATAAAAAAAGAAGGAAGAAAAGAGAGAGAAAAAAGAAGGAAAGAGGGGGAGAGAGAGAGGCAGAGAGAGAGGGAGGGGAGAGAGAGAGAGAGAGAGAGAGAGAGAGAGAGAGAGAGAGAGAGAGAGAATACACCAAGTTTGGGTTTTTTTGGTTGGTTGGTTGGTTGGTTTTTTTGGAGACAGGGTTTCTCTGTATAGCCCTGGCTGTCCTGGAACTCAACTCTGTAGACCAGGCTGGTCTCGAACTCAGAAATCCGCCTGCCTCTGCCTCCCAGAGTGCTGGGATTACAGGCGTGTGCCACCACCGCCCGGCCATACACCAAATTTTATTTGTGTTGCCCACATACTCCTCACGGGGCCGTGGTCAAACTCCCAGTTGCCATCCCCTTAAAGATAACGAGTCCTTAAAGATGGCTCACCCTAAAGGATGTGTGTGATTCTGTCCCTGCACGCGTGACTCATTTCACATAGCATGACGTTTTCAAAGCCCATTCATGTTGGAGCACGGATAAGAATGTCACCCCCTTTATGCCAAAATATTATTCTGTACTGCCCTGCCAGGAGCCATCAATTATGAAGAGCTACACTGTGTCCTTAAAAGAGTTTAGATGGCCAGGCAATATTCCTCAGATTCCCACATGCTGGCAATATTAAGTGTGCATCACCATATCCTACTCTTATTAACCTTTAACGTACTGTTTGAATTGGCTCACCCTAAAGGATGTGTGTGATTCTGTCCCTGAACACGTGACTCATTTCACATAGCATGACGTTTTCAAAGCCCATTCATGTTGGAGCATGGATAAGAGTGTCACCCCTTTATGCCAAAATATTAACACCGTTATGTTATGCCCTGGTATGGACAGACCCCCCCTTGTGTCTAACTATTGGACTGTTGGCTGCTACCTATAGGTGGCTTCCATCTTTTGGCTGCTTCTGACCTGTGCTTTTGAATCTTAGATGCAGCATGGAGAGCTTGGCCCAGTTTGGGGTGCAACTGGCAGTAGAACCTTTTTGGAGGTTACCCCACCCCATCTTGCTTTTTTGCCTTGCTGGCTACCGTAAATAATCTCACCGGGATAGAACAGCATTGTGGGCTGCGTGGTTGAAACTCGGAGCCTCAGTGTCTTGCTTGGTGTTTGGTCTAAATGGGAGTTGCAGGTGCTCCCTGGCTGCCCCACAATGGCTTCTGGTCTAGGGCTGTTAATCTTGTTCTCCTTTCTCAGTTTCCCTGGGCTCTGAAGTCATTTCAGGGGCTGCATCTGTAACCTGAGGCGCAGCAGGAATAACTTTATGAGTAAGAAGCCATGGTTCCTTTTCATCCTCGGGTCCTTCGCTGGTGTGCTTGAGATTCCTCTAAGTCTTTACATTAAGTTACAATTTGTCCATTTTTCAGGGCTGTAGAGTATGCCTTTGTGTACATATAAATGCCGTAATACATTTCCCTCGTGGATGGACAGTTGGTTTGTTTGCAATATTTAGTTTTCACAATTGGTATACTATGAATATCTAACACTTGTCTTTTCATGAATATATAATATGTTGGAAACCTGCTATTAAAGGAGCAGTCCCCTATGACTAGATGAATTTCTGATCTTGGCGCAAAATGGGGACTCCCTTTTTTAGTGGGGCTTCTCTGCTCCTGCCTCTGTCTGGAGAGTGTCCCTGAACACAGGTGTCTGGCCTTGCTTGGCCTTGTCTGAAAAATGACCTTGTACAGAGCTCTCTGCAAGGCTGCATATCTCAGCACATACACCCCGCTCTGGCTCCCCGCCCATATGATAATCAGGTGCTGTACTATAACCAATCAGTGCTTCTCCCTTGCTTGATGTTATGACCAATTATCCCTTTCCACCTGTACCCCTAAAAACTCAGCCCTATCCCTGAAACAGTAAATAAAATAGACTTGCTCACTACGGTGGCCTCCAGAGGTCATTCCGTACATGGTCACAACATCTGAACTACCTCTGTTGCTTTTGTCTTCTCAAACTGGTGGCCAACAGCCTCTGAGGAGAAAGGAAGAGGCCACATGCATACATGTATTTTGTTAAATAAAGGAGTCAGACATGTACTATCTCATGTTTAGTTTGGACAAATGATGCCAAATGATTTTTTGATGTTGTAAAGTTTCTTTTTGGTTTATATTGGTTTATTTTGTTTTCAGGCTGAAGATAAAAGAAGGGCCTTATGTGTGTTAGGTGAGTGCACTGAGCTTTGGTTCCAGCTTTTTGTGCCATTTCAGTCTTCATTGCTACTGTATGAGAGTGCCCTGTATCTGTGCCAACACTTAGTATTGTCATCTTTTGTACTTTAGCCATTGGCAGATGGATTGCTATGGTATTAATTTCTCTTTGCCTGACAGCTAGTCTTTGAAGTTGGATGTGCAATTTTATCCTTTTTTGTTTGTTCTGTTCTGGAGACAGGATTTCTTTGTGTAGCCCTGGCTGTCCTAGAACTAACTCTGCAGACTAGGCTGGCCTTGAACTCACAGAGACCTTCCTGCCTCTGCTTCCAGAGTTCTAGGACTAAAGGTGGGTGCTACTACCATCTGGCCGTGTTTTCATCTTTTTATTGTTTGCTGAGATGTTGTTTCTAAGTCAAGTAATGGCCAAGTCATCTATGAATGTCTTCCTGGGGGTCTTTTCTTTTCAGTGTTTTGCAGCATTCCATATGCAGATAGAAGATTTTTCTTAGATCTTAGATTTTTCTTAGATCTTAGATTTTTCTCCTGGATCCCTGCTGTCCTTGTTGCAAGGTCACATGGTGAGAGGAAATGGCCATCACTAGGTGCTTTCTTATTTTGAAGGACTGCTCAGTGTCTGCTTGATAAATCACAGCCCCAGGGGGGAAAATGTCTAAATCTGAATTTAATAACATCACCTCCCCCACCCCACCTCAAGGAGTTCTTCTGGGTGACTTCCACCAGCACCCAAATTAGAAATTGCTGAGGTCATTTCAGGCTATTGTGCCTTCTTCAAATAGTACTTCCTTGTTTAAAATAAAGAACCAGGAAATGTCAGGTAAGGGCAGTGCTTGTATGAGAACTTGGGCCAACAGGGACTCCTTCTTCTCCAAGGAATTGTTTTGGATAAGAAAAAGAATAAAAGCTTACCTAATATTCCAGCATAGGGGGAAAAAAGGACTACTAGAAATGCCCACATATGCTAATTTGAACATATCCATTCAATGGATGACTGAAAAATCATTTTATAAACAAGACAAGGGCTGGGCGGTGGTGGCACACGCCTGTAATCCCAGCACTCTGGGAGGCAGAGGCAGGCGAATTTCTGAGTTCAAGGCCAGCCTGGTCTACAGAGTGAGTTCCAGGACAGCCAGGGATACACAGAGAAACCCTGTCTCCCAAAAACCAAATCCAAAAAACAACAAACACAAACAAACAAACAAAAAACAGGACAAGGGGCTGGAGAGATGGCTCAGTAGTAAAGAGCACTCGAAGTTCTTGTAGAGGTCCCAGGTTCGGTTCCTGACACATGATGGTTCATAAACATCTGTAATTCCGGTTTCAGAGGGTCCGCTTGCCCTCTCCTGACCTCTCTACACCAAGGGCACATACATACACGGAGGCGAGATGCTCATCACATACATAAATCTGAAGAAGAAATAAAATGTTTTTGGAAAAAAAATAAGACAAGGCAAATTTATGCATGTGGAAACAGAATGAAGATGAAAAAAAAAAGAAGAGAAAAGAAAAAACAAAAACAAAACAAAACAAAACAAACCCTAAACCCAGACAGGGATAGGGAGGACTGGATGTCATGTCTCTTTCTTGCAATCCGCATGATTTATTTGGATGGACAGCGACCAGAGGTGAGAAGGACACATAGCAGAGAGGGAGAAGACGGTGGAACTTCTTCGCAAGCTATCTAGAACATTTGAAACGTTTAAAAATCCACTCCCATTTATTATTAAAAAAAAAAGCTAATCAAAAAATGAAAAGCTTTAAAATACAGAAGAGGAAAAGAAAGTGTTCATTCCAAGGAACCTGTGCAGCCCTTCCCTGAACCTCTCCTGTCCCCTCCAAAGCCACAAACTTCTAAGCCAGGCCTGCTCAGGAGGTTTAGGGAGGAAGAGGATCATAGTTGGAAGTCAGCCTGGGCTACATAGTAGGGCCTCCTCTCAAAAAGAACCCCAAAGCAGGCCAAACAGAAAGCCTCGCTACTATAGGGGTAACCCAAGGTGAGAAACTGGTTATGGGTGGGCATCGTCTCTTTTGGGGACACTGTAAGGGCCCACACATGGCAAATCTTTTCTCAGCAAGCCTGGCACATCCATAACATTTCCAGAAACCCTTGGAACAGTTGGAAGCCTGCTCTCTCTCTCTCTCTCTCTCTCTCTCTCTCTCTCTCTCTCTCTCTCTCTGGTCTAAGAGTTACTGGTCCTAGTGGCCTTTCTTTTCTTTATTATAGACTTATTTATTCTATGTATATGAATACACTGTCACTGTCTTCAGAAGAGGGCATCAGATCCCATTGCAGATGGTTGTGAGCCACCATGTGGTTGCTGGGATTTGAACTCAGGACCTCTGGAAGAACAGTCAGTACTCTTAACCACTGAGCCATCCCTCTAGGCCCTGCTTTCTCTTTAGTAACATCATTTATTGTGTGAGGTTACAGGGAGTTGGGGCTGGAATCCAGAGGTCATTCTTGCCTTCTTCCAGGTGAATTTCAAGAATAAAACTCAGATCTTCGGGCTTGGTGGCAAGTGCCTTTACCTAATGAGCCATCTCACCAGCCCCTAAAATATGCTTTGTCAGCAGAAAAACAAGAATGCAATCCTAACTGGGTTATACTTCTTTTCACATCAACAGATCATAAAATTAAACTGTGTGTGTGTGTGGTGGTTTGGATAGGAATGCTCCCCACAGGCCCATATATTTGAATGCCGGTCTTCAGGGAGTGGCACTACTTGAGAGGGATTAGGAGGCGTGGCCTTGATGAAGGAAGTATGTCACTGGGAGTAGGCTTTCGGGTTTCAAACGCTCAAGCCAGGCCTGGTTCCTCTCTTCAAGTTGCCTGTGGATCCAGATGGAGAACTCTCAGCTCCCTCTCCTGCGCCGTGTCTGCCACCGTGTCTGCCTGCATACCGCCATGTTCCCTATCATGATGTCAATGGGCTCGACCTCTGAACTGCAAGCTAGCCCCAATGGAATGTGTTCCTTTATAAGAGGTGCTGTGGTTTGACATCTCTTCACGGCAATAGAACACTGACCAAGACAGTGTGTGTATGTGTGTGTGTGTGTGTTACACGTTCGTAATTTTTAGATTTGGTTTTTTTTTTTTTCTTCGAGACAGGGTTTCTCTTGTATAGCCCTGGCTGTCCTGGAACTCACTCTGTAGACCAGGCTGGCCTCAAACTCAGAAATCCGCCTGCCTCTGCCTCCCAGATGCTGGGATTACAGGCGTGAGCCACCACCGCCCGGCTGTTCATAATTTTTAAATTGTGCTCGTTATTTTTAATGGAAAGCCTTGGGAATACAGGCATCTAGAGCGCACGTCCCTGTGCTTGAAAGAGATAGAAAGCACACATTTCAGACTGGAGCCCAAACCATCACTCACTGTCGTTACTAGACTCTTTCTGCTCCGTAGCAGACAACAGTCATGGAGGGGTGTGGCCAAGCTGCAACAGCAGAAGCAGCTAGGAACTGGCTGAGGCTGGAGCCTTAGGCTGCAGTTCCTGCAGTTGCTGTTCAGCTGATGCCTGTTTGCCAAGTGAATGAACAGACAGGCCAGAAGGTCAACAGCGGGGCCCGATCCTTGTCCAGCAGAGACGGAGGCGTTTACTGAGTCGAGGTCCGTTTTCACCCCTCTTCAGCCCTTGCTTGCTGTGTGACTTTGGGCACATTGCTGTCCCCTGCTGCCTGTCAGGAAATGGAGACGACACTCCTCTTTGCCACATTGCCTGCAGCAGATGAAATGTTACAAAGGTCATGGAAGTACCTGGAACAGGAACAGAAGGTTTCCATGGGCAGCTCGGGGGAAGGAACTGACACTTCTTAGAGGTCTGGTGGCCTGGGGAATGTCAACTTGGCACAGGAAAAAGGGGGTGGAGCCGGCCAATAACATGACCCGAAACACAAACAGAGCCCAGAGAGGGGCCGAAACTCTCAGGTTGGTGAAAACATGCTTGTCAAGTTTCTGGACTGCCTCTGAGAAAGACCTGGGAAGGTGGCCCAGGCTGGTCTCAGTTGGCAGTGCTGTCGGGAGTTGGCAGTCACCTGACTGCTACAGTAGCACTGAATGCCCTGAACTGCTGACAGACCAGGTCATTTCCTCAGAGCCAGAGTTGGCATATTAGGGGCAGAGCCTAGGGAGGAGCCTCATGCTACCATCTCACTGGGGGGCTACCTATGACTCACAAACCCTGCCCAGGGTGGCCTGCAAGGGCAATTTGGAGGTGTATGTGAAAACCGACAGGGTGTTGGGGTCCTGGGTAGCTTAGTGATGGGGCTTAGATTCACTGTCGACAGCTTGAACCAAAGAGAAATTTCAAGACCTAATAAAGTGTGGTCAGGTTCCTCAGGCTCTAAGGGGATGCCAGGAGTTAGGCCAGAAGAACTGGGCACCTCTGCGGGAGTGGGGGAGGGGGAGCTGTCTCCTAGATGGTGAGAGGCATTGACAAAGGGAGGGCCCTGGCTTAGGAGTTGTGCCTGCTCCCCTGGGCCATAGAAGTGTCCTTCAACCAGAGAGCTAGATTCCCAGTGCACCAGCTTGGGTTCTTCCCAGTACACGGAAGTCCTTCATGGGGAGAATCATGTTGAGGAAGCAGAAGATTCTGTTGCAAGATCAGTAAAGGGTCTGGGGCGATAGCTCAGTCGCTAAGAGAGACTGCTATTCAAACACACGGACCCAAGTTCAAATCCACAGCACCCACAAAAGCCCAGGTATGGCCGTGTGTGCCTGTAGTTTCAGTGTGTGTAGAGGGATCAGGACAGTGCAGGGACAGACACCTGGGATCTCACTGGCCAGCCAGCCAACTAACTGAAACACCTTCCAGTTCAGCGACGGACTAAGGACTAAGGTGAGGAAGAGAAGGAGACACTCAAAGTCTTCCTGTGGGCTCCATGTGTGTGCACACTCATGCACAGGCATATACATGCATATACATGTGCATATACACCCACACCCAAAATAAAAAAAATTAATTTAATAGAACAGAAAGGGGTCAGGAATTGGAGATCTGCAATCCCAGCACTCGGTTGGGGGTGGGGCTAAGAAGAAGACTGCACGTTTGAGACAGTCCTGGGTTACATGATCAAGACTACCTCAAACACAATATAAAGCAAACCCCGAGGGGAGGAGCCATGGCCCAGTCAACCTCATCTCCGGGCCTCTGCATCCCCATCTATCAAAGCGGGTCAAGTAGCTACGGATCACAGGTTTTAGGACTGTGCTGGGTGGTCTGTGGATGGTGCGGGGCTCAGCCGCCCCTCTCGGTCTGGGGACTAGGAATAATTAATTCCTCAGAGGATCAGGCCCCTTGCTGTGGTATGCAGGGCGTGGATGACCCCGGATGTCCAGGAGAAGCCTGGGTGTTGTCCTAAAAAGGGGGGAGAGAAGAGGCTATTTCTGGAAGCCTGAAATGGGGAGACACGTGGGTGTGGGAGGTGTTGGGCACTCGGGGAAGAAACTTGAGCTAAGGCTGGGGCTCAGCACTTGGGAAGAAGCTGCCCTGGGACTGGGGTGTGGCAAGAGGGCAGCCCGACAGCTGGGAGGGAGCCAGAGGGACCAGAATGCCCCTCCTCCTGGGCACCTGTCCTCAGGCCCCTCCGACCTCTGGTCCCACCCCATAAACACCCCTGGAGAGGCAGCAGGGAAGCCATACTGTCCAGTGCCCATTCCACAAACCCATACTAGCATTCCCAGTAGGGAGAATTTAGCACAAGCCTCCGAGAGCCTCTTGTGTCTTTCCTAATGACAACTTTCAAGTCTTGTGAGTGTTAGACTTAGACATGTCTGTTAGCCCCATTCTACAGATTAGGGGTTTGGGTTCCGAGAGGTGATGTGACCGGCTCAAGGACACACAATTTATAAGTTGTGGAACTCGCTCAGTCTCTGCGTGCCTGTAACCATGAACAGGCTGAACAATGAGGAGGACTGAGAGCTAGGCTAGCCAGAGGTGGGGGGAGGAGACTCAGCTTAAGAGGGGAGAGCAGAGATCTAGGAAAGACAAGAGACATCCAGGTCTTGAAGATACAATTCGGACTGGATGAAGTGGACAGGGAAGGGTCTTCTCAGGGAGGGAAGAGACTTGGAAGGTGTGAATAGCCTACCTGGGGTCATTGTCAGTTTATGGGACGAGGGTTGGGCTAAGGCTGCTGTGTCCTGGCAGTGTCCCAGTGCTGATAACCGCTCCCTGCCACGCTGTGTGGTTTCTCCGGTTGAGTTTGATGGGGACATAAAGCCAGGGTTTCAGGGGCAGAACTGAAGGATGCCTGGGCAGAAAGTCCTGCTTCTCTCAGACCTACACAGAGGGTCCTGCGGAGCGATGGACGGGCCGGCTTCGGGTGGACAGGAAGCCCGCCATTCTACACTGGAGAATGGCTTCTGTGTGCACCACAACAAAAAGGCTTTTCTGCCAAGTGGAGGAGAGGAAGCGGCCAGGCCGGCTCAGTCCAACCCCAGCCTGAAAGGAGACTCTGTCCTAGACCCGTGGCAGAGAATGAAGGAAGCTGGGGGGTGGGGTGGGGTGGGTGGTCTGGTCCCTGTCTCATTCCTCATCAGTACCAGGTGGGAAAGGCAGGGCAGGCGTTTTCCAGCTTGGTCTGTCTAGGTCTGATCCCAGCATGGTGACTTCCTAGCTGTGTGGCCTTGGCCAAGTCACTTGTCCTCAGAGACCTACTTTCCTTCTGAATAAAAAGTAAGAGGAAGCAGGCTGGTTAGCCAGGATCATAATCACAGGAAGACATGTCCAATGCCAGGCTCCCGTCACCTTTTCTTCTTCACGGAGCCTGCGGCAGGGGCATGCTGCTCCTCTTCTGTAGCCTCGACTCAGGGTCAGGGGTGAACCCTGGGCACCTGGGTCTGCATGTAGCTCTAAGTGTCAGAGCTGAGTACAGACTGGAAATGCCCTGAGGGGGATTATAGTGACTCCTGTACCTTCCTGACTGTCTTATTTAAAAAACAACAACAAAAACAAAACAAAACAAACCTGGAGAACTAGTAAAAGGGGTGTTGAGGGAATGGGGGTGCTGGGGAGCCCCTGATCTCTTGGGTTGTAGTGGAATACAGATGGGTTGCTCATCCAGAAGTTTGAAGAGTCAAGGCCTCTGATCACCCCAAGCTCACAGGCTGAGGCAGGCCAGGCTGGGGATTGTATATTGGCAAGCCAAGATGGGTCCTCCCCAGTCCCTACCACCTGCTGCTGTGTGAGTCCCCTGTGGTGAGGAACTGGGGCTACTTCCTGGATGAGTGGGAAGCTGTGCGCTAAGGGCCAACCCTTCCAATTCTCCTCAGGCCATTCCTATACAAAGAGAGGAAGGGGTGGGGTGGGGAGTCTGGATAGGGAGAACTGGTGACGGACCTTGCTGATGACTTAGCAGCCGGGCCTGGTAAAGCAATGGGAGGGAGGCTCCGACTTGGCTTAGGATTGAGCATTGACACGGGGAGCTTCAGCTGGAACCCCGGTTCACCAGCCACGCCCAGGCCCACAGCACCCCAGTTTTTGCCATCTTGGGACCTGTGGTGGGGTTTTCTGGCCCTGCAGACAAGGCAGCAGGTTCTAGTGCATTTTATTCTCTGAGCATGGAAGGAGGCAAAGGGGCCCCATTACCCAGCTCTCTCCAGGCCCATCCCTGAGTTCTCGTTCAAGTCACCTCTCAGGTCGTCCCAAACCCAATCCAGGTGGGTGGGATGACTGGGTGGCCTTGTCTGGCTCCTCCCATCCCTCCAGATGTGGAGTACTTTGGGAAGCTGGGCCGTCCTCTTATCACTACCAAATGCCATATAAACCCAGTTCTGGGACTTAGCCCAGCCAGCCCCCTTATTGTTCCCCCCACATTCTTCCCTGGGCCCCCTGGACCCCATCCCAAAGGTCCTACCAAACTGAGAGTAGAGTATTTCTCAGCATCCCAGCTTGGCCCCTGCCAAAGAGGTCTTCCTTGCTGCGTGCTACAGTCTAGGCATACAAATGCAGCCACACTCGCTGGCTGTACATTTAATCAGTGCCGATTATTTACAGAACTAAACGATGGGGGGTGGACGCCCCACCCCTTGCTGGCTCTCAGGTTCTGCAGAGGTGATGTCCAGAGTGTTGCTGGACACGCCCCTCCCATCTGTCACCTCTAGTGCCAGGCTATAAGAATCCACCACTTGGAAAGAGGTGGTGACCCAGAGGATCCTGGGAGGCTGCCCTTTGCTGCTCAAGGCCTTTGGGAGGCTGAGGAGACAGAGCCAGCTGTACAGTACCATTTCCCACAGAAGCCTCCCGCTGACTCTGGGATGAAGAGAGGAAGGGAGGCCGCCTTTCACCCTTAGGACGGACTTCCCAGGCCTTAGTGGATTCCTTTGGGGGTTCCACAGACTCTGTGTGTGTGTGTGGGGGGGGGGGTTGCTAGCCTGAGCCTAGTAGTGTTGTGTGGGGACAGGGATCTGGAAGGGAGGAAGCCCACAAGCCTGGTCTGGGACCTGCTGAGCAGCCGTACTATCACACTACCCAGGGACCTCTGGTACCCTAGCGGGTGTGCCTGCCCCCGTGTCTCCAAGGGCTGGGACAAAAAGACAGAAGCCAGAAGGTGGGGGAGTGCCCTGTCTCCTATGGGCAGCCTAGGGGAGGGGCTAGTCACTAGCATCGGGAGGGGAGCTCAGTAGGCTCCCTTTGGTCCTTGGTGAGACAGGTCCAGGGCCCTTCCTAGAGGAAAGAAGTTGCGGGATGCTAGGACAGGGGAAGGGAGGGCGTTCAGGCCTCTGGGCTTCTTAGTAGCCTAAGAAGGAAGGCTCATCAGGGTCATCAGGGTGGCCCCTCGGCCATATACTCTCCCTAAGGCAAATTCAGGAGGGTAGAGCCCCCGCTGGGCTCCTTCAAGGCAAACACAGCTCTTGTCATGGGAGGAGGACTGAGGTTCAAGCTGACCAGCCAGAGCTGAAGACGCTTCCCAGCCCTTGGCTTCCCAGTCCTCTGCGGTCTTCTAGAGATGTGAGCCTCTGTCCCTTCGTTCCTGCTTGGCGGGGGTCCACTCAGAGATCTCTAAGCATCTCCTGGCCCGAGTCAGGAAAGCAGAAACAAAGGCTGAGGGAGGTGCGGAAGAGAAGAGGCACCTGGGCATAAATAAAGGAGGGTGGGGGTGGGGCAGGGCTGGCAGGGGGACGTGTGTGGCTAGGAGGGCATCCCGCTGCGCTGAGGGAGCATCTGGGATCCCCACGCCTGGCCCTGCGGACCTGAGCACCGGGTGCTGCGGGTGCCACATGATCACACCCACTCCTGCAGCGAGCGCTTGCAGTAGAGCAGCATGCGGGGTGCGCCCTTGCGCTGCATCTGCACCAGAGCAAAGGCCAGGCCCAGGATGCAGAGCAGCAGCAGCAAGGGGACCAACACCATCACCACGTTCACGGTCCGCACCACCTCCTCCATCTGCACCACCACGCGGCTGCCCTCATCCTTGTCGCCCACATCCTCTTCCTGGCTGTCACTATCCGCCTCAGGTTCGGCGCCCCCGTTGGGGTTGAAGGGCGGACGAGCCACATCGGGCCATCGTGATCGGGGCTCCACGTGCTCCTGGCAACCCATGAAGTCCCGCAGGATGGATTTGGGGTGGCCAGGTTCCATCCGCAGGCGCTCGTTGTTGAATTTCCAGTACTTGGTGCCCTTGTAGAAGTAGGTGTAAGCTACAGGAAGAGACAGGCCAGAATGACTTCAGGCTGGGGAAAGTGTGTCACTTGGTGGTAGAATGTGGAGCATGTTAAATGGTCCTGGGTCTTCCCGCAGCGAAACCAAACCAGAGAACAATCCGGAGCTGCTCTGGACCAGATCTCTGGCCTCCAGCATCCTGCATGCATCCCACCGACACCAGGAAGGGCGAGGTTTGAAGCATGGGGGCGTGTCTGGGCTTTACTGAGCACAGTGACATGCCTGCACACCGAAGCAGGTGGTCAGGCAGAGTACCGGCAAAGCTGGCAGGTCCGCCCTGAACATCAGAGTCCCTGATAAACAATCAGACATCCATAGGCCCTGCTGGAGAACTAATGGAGTCACAGCTCCTGTCACTCAGTTACAGTGGCAGGTATTAGGGCTTCTTTTGCACGTCCGTGAGTGGACTTTCTCCCAGTGCTCTGAACCACTACCCTGAGGTTTAGAGTTCCTAGCTTTAGCTCTAGACATAGACAGACATGGGAGGCACCCAGATAGCAGCCTCTCTAGCTGTGGGGCTGGGGGTCCCTCAGAAGAGGACAGTCATGATGCAGGTCAGGCAGGATGTCATGCTGGAACATGACACAGCTAGGTCCCCCTTCCATGCCATCACAATGGCATGGGACCTTGGACAAGCCCCGTATCCTAGGAATGTAGTAGAGTATGTGGCAAGTGTTGGGTCCTCTGGGAGGGGATGATCCGGTACCTGCATCATTGCTGAGGAAGGCTCCTTTGGGAGAGGTGGGGATCCCCTGCCAGACACTGATAGGCTTGGGGTAGCCAGGGTCTCCATGCTGTGTCTCCTCATTGAAACGCCAGTACCTATGACCAGAAGTATCAGGCTCTGACCCTGGAGGCCCGGCTTGGGTCTTTCCCCCTATAGGCTCTCTCTGGGCAGGTCTGAAAATGACAGGGCCTGGCCTGAGCCTCCTCCTTTAAGGAAAAAAAAAGGGCACACATGGCAAACCGCTCACCTGTCTGCTTGAAAGAAGAAGGTGTGACCTGTGGGCTCCCACCAGATGGCTGTGTCGATGCGGTCATAGGGGATGTCTGTCCCATAGCTGCTCAGCGGCTGTGGGTAGCCAGGCTCCAGATTGGCTTCTCGGAAAAGCCAGTAGCGGTTACCTGCACGGGGAGCAGTAGGCTGTGTGAGGATGGGCCTGGACTGGGGGTGCAAGTAGTGGAGGAGATGCTTTCCCGAGTCCGCCATCCATTCACACCATCGCTGCCCATCTCTATGTAGACACACACTCAGCATGATACTCCACGCGCATCTATGCCTATCCTCACGGACACCCGTGAGAAGCTCATTTCTCTGTGTCCAGGTCAACTGCTGCCACCGGCCTGACTTATACACTCACTATGAACCTCTGTTCACCAGGACACCTCCTCTAGGCCCGGGAGCCGAGTCTCACCAGACCTTTATGGTACCAAGTCTAGAACTTCCCATTTCAGTTTGAGCCCAGCCCTGTGTTCAGAGAATTCCTGCCTAAGGGGGTGGGGATGGGGAGAGACAGCTGATCTCTCAGGGGTACTGCCCCACAAGGCTTTCCTCCTGCAGACAGATGCAGAGATGCTGACCAATTGGATTTAGAGACCTGTTCTTACAAAGGACAGCTTGCACTATGGGATTCATTCCCAGGAGAACAAGAGGCAGAGATGTGGGCTATGTCGTGGAGCTTCTAGACTGCAGAAGATGGGCAGGGATACATTCGTAATCCAGGCAGCCCTGGCCTGCAGGATCTAAGACTGCCTCATCCCCCAGCCTCATGTCTGTCTCTCCACTCTCCCTTCAGGTGCTCCCTTCAGGTGTTGAGTCAGCCCACAATGGGGATGGGAATCTCAGGACTCTCTTCTTTCCTAGATCCAACAGGGCACAGAGGCTGCCCGGTCTCTCTCGCAGCATCCTGCTTACCTTTGAAAAAGACAAAATGCCCATCCTGACGCTCGTAGGCAGCACTGATGTTCCCGGGCAGACCGCGCCAGAAATGGCCGATTGGCATGGGGTAGTTGTCCAGAACTCGGTTGTGCCGCACTCGCCAGAACCAGCGGCCCTGTGGAGGAGGGTGGGTATTGACGGGCGGGGCAGTATGTGCAAGGTACCCTGGCTCAGGGTGGGAGCTGTGCTTCCTCTGCTCCTTCCCAGGTCAGGGGTGATCTGTCAGACAGGCCATCAAGACCCTGAGGAGCCAGGCAGCTCCACAGATGGAGCTTTGGGCTGGGGAACAGGAACCTGATTGCTGTGTGACCTTGACAAGTCCCTTGTTTTCTTGGGTTGGTTTCTTCCTGGTCTAGGGTCTAGTAAGCACCCAGAAGCTGTTAGGAAGGGAGGAGCCAGGCAAGGCTCTGAACAGGCTTAGAGAGGCTATGGGAGGGAAGGAGAGGGGAGGGGAGGGGGGCACTGAGGAGGGTAGGGCCAGACCTTGAACACAAACATCTCTCCACGGAGCACGGCCACTGTGTCGAAGTTGCCATCGCAGATGTTGGGGCCATACTGGTCAGGCCTCTCTGTGGCTCGGGGCTGGGGTGGGGGCCCTGGTTTGGGGGGCCTCTCTGGCTTCCCACCTGGATGTGGTGGCTGGGGAGGCCGAGGTGGCTGGTGGTCTGGCCGTCCTGGCCGCCGGGGCCTCACAGTGGGGAGAGGCCGGGTGGGCTGTGGCTTACCATCTGGAGAGCCTACAGAGAGGAGGGGATCAGGCAGTGAGAAAACCAACGCAGAGCCCAGCCTGGAGGCCAGGCTCTTCTATACAAAATGCTGGAGTCCTGAGCCTCCCAGCCTGGAGAGACTTGGGCCCCCTCTCCGGGTACAGGGGCCTGTCTATCCAGAGAAGACTTCTTCCTCTACCAGATCATTTCCCCCACCCTGCACCCCCCAGCCTCCTCCACACAATCTTTTTCTTAACTTCTCTGCTGGATGGGAGGCTACCTGCTTCTGCTTTGCCTGAGAACACTCTCCTGGCCTTGCCAGGCCCTAGGCAGTAAGGCACCTGTAGAGGGAGCAGAGAGCACTAGCTTTGGCACCTGATGCACAGTTCATTAGCGAATTGCTGGGCATGGAGGAAGGTATATCTGTCAGGTGTCCCCAAGGAGGCTGACAGAACAGCTGGCCTTGGGGAGATCTGCCACTGTAGATTTGCTAAGGACAGTCTGGGCTAGACAGGCAGCAGTCTCAAATCCACTGGGAATTCTGGGAAGTGCTGGGAACAGACTCACATCTATGGGTCCTTGGGACCCCCTCAGTCTAGGTGGGACAGTGCTAAAGGGAGGAGGGAACTGAGATAGGCCACCTACATCCTCCTTGCAGCTCCACAAGAGCCACCATGTGGGCTATGGGAAAGTGACTGGGCCTCGGTTTTCCTGCCTATAGAATGGGGGCAGCGTAGCGCCTGTCTCGCACGGCCAGCTGGGCACAGCCTACTCACCATACAGCTGCTGGATGCCCCTCAGGTCATCCTCGGGCAGCTGGAAGTTGTCGGTGTCCATCCACTGGTAGAAGGGCGCCATGATAGCGCTGGGGTTGCTCGAGTGCTCCAGCCCCAGGGCGTGGCCCAGCTCGTGCACGGCCACCAGGAAGAGGCTGATTCCTGTCGTGAAGTCACATGCGGTCACTCCGGGTCATCCTAGGCCCTCCAGGCTGCCACAGACCCTACTCTGGCTTCTCTCTTGGATGGGGCTGTGCTTCTCTTATGTCTGGCTTCTAATTTTCCCCATCTGAGAAATGGGCCCAACATCCCCTTCTCTTCCCCGCCTTTCCTTGGTAGGACAACAGATTGAGATTAAGTATGGGGCTCCAGGGTCATGAATGGGGGACATTCTCTCCTCCTGAGCCTGAAGCTACAGAGCTGGAGGGGCCGGCCAAGCTTAGACACTGCCTGGCCTGCTCCCACCCCGCCAGCTGTCCTCACCATGCAGGTCAGTGCTGGAGAAGGTCCAGGGTTCATCTGCGTCGAAATGGGTGTCCCCACCCAGACCAGGGCCGGGGAAATAAGCGTGGGCCAGAAAGCCACCCACACCATCAAACGGTGAGCTGTCGCCATGGAAGCCAGAAGCAAAGAGGACCATGATGTCAGCCTCCGCTCGCCGTCGCAGCCGAATGTCATCATAGGACACTTCCTGGAAGACCAAGGGCGTGACCTGCTCCCACACTTGGAATGCCCTGCGCACCGCCTCCATGGAGTTGTACCAGCCCAGCTTCTCGGTGTAGTTCTGGATGCTGCGGGTGGGCGGGGAGGTAAGGATGGACATGGGGCCTATGGAACACCGTCCGTTGCCGCTACCTTCCCGAGAGTACACAAGGCTGCCACACTATCTGCTCTTAGACATGAATTAGAACTTGTCACATACAGCCGGGCAGTGGTGGTACACACCTGTAATCCCAGCACTTGGGAGGTAGAGGCAGGTAGATCTCTGAGTTCGAGGCCAGCCTGGTCTACAGAGTGAGTTCCAGGACAGCCAGGGCTACACAGAGAAACCCTATCTCAAAAAAAAAAAAAAAAAAAAAAAAAAAAAAAAACCCAAAACAGAACTTGTCACGTCCAGTCATTTATTAAGATATGACCCTAAGTGTTCATGAGAAAAGACAAACAAATTTAAGAAAGACAGTGAGGCTGGAGCAAGTGGACCTCAAAGTTCAAGGCCTGCTGGTCTGTGGAGTAAGTTCCAGGATAGCCAGAGCTACACAGGGAGACCCTGTCTTGAAAACCCAAAAATAAACAAAGAGAAAAACAATACAGTAAGGGAGGTGGGTATGGTAGTGTACGCCTGAAATCCCACCACTTGGAAGTTAGAGGGAGTAAGGTTGGGAGTTCAAGGTTAGCTTCCGCTACATAGCAAGCCTGAGGGCATCCTGGGTATTACCTGAGGACCTGACTTCATCTTAGCAACCCCCCTCCCCACCCCTCGCCAACTCCAAATCTCAAAACAAAAAGGTAGTAAAAATAGTAAGTAAAAGAAAGTCCAGGTTCTTTGTGGCCATGGGATAGGTGCAGCAGAGGTCTGGGAAACAGGCCAAGCCACTCTGAATATGGACCCCAGGGCCAGGCAGACCCTAACTTTAGCTGTGTGACCTTGGACATTTGACTTGACAGTTTCAGTTTATTTGAAAGACAGCAGAAGGGGAGGGACTAATACTGTCTTTGTGTGTGTATGTGTGTGGGGGGGCTCCTTGAGAGGATTAAGTGAGATACTACATGAAGGCTATACAGCCCAGAGCAGGGGGTTCTCAATCTTCCTAATACTCCGACCCTTTAATACAAATCCTCATGGTATGGTGACCCCGCAACCCTAAACTCGTTGTGTTGCTTTGCTACTGTTATGAATTATGATGTAAATATCTGATATGCATGATAACTGATATGCCACTCCTGAGGGGTTACAGCCCACATGCATGTTGAGAACCACTGGTCTAGAAGGCTCTAGAACTGCATGTGAAGCAGACAGCCTGCACCTTCCCTGAGGATCAGACTCAGCTGCTGGGGCAGATAGACTGACATAAACCACAAGGAGGGAGGGGGCTGACTGGGTGGACCATGAATTCACTCAGGGATCTGAGGCCTGGGTGAAAGCAGGACGTTTGACCCCCACACCTACTGACCATATGGATTCCAGAGCTCCTCTGGCCACATTAGGTCAGGATAGCCAACTGGGGCCAGATATCAGGCCAAGCAGGAGATACTTGAAAGCGACCCAGCTTTCCCTGGAGGGAGGCCCTGGACTGTGAGCTGAGACCATTAGCGTGGCTAGCCAGACCTCTTTTGGTACACTTCTGGGAAAGAAAGTCCAAGTGCCTCTGAGAGGGGAGGCATAGTGCCCCTCCTCGGAGCTGGGCCTGTACCTGAAGGTCAGGTGGTAGTTGTTCCACGTTTTTCCTGTCAGGGTGTAACGCTTCCGCCGCCGCAGGTTGGCTTTCACACGTACCCCAAACTGATCAGGAACCCCACAGCGGGGCCGCTTCATCCACCTAGGCCACAGATAGAGAGAGGTCAGCTTTGGGTTATCTCTTCCAGGTAGCCTCTAGCTTCCCAGTTTTCCCTTACAGGGATGTCTTGGGGGTGGGAGAGTCTCTGGCTTCCAGAATAGTGGGTAAAGAGATTCCATTTTAAGAAGACTGATCACTTAGCAGTGACTCAAAATGTGTGCTCCTGTTCCTGCTCTTGTGTATAACCCAACCATGGGCTGGGGTCTCTTGAGGCCTCCTGTCCCAGTTATGTCAAGCTCTGTGCTTGTCAATATATCTGTAGGTCCTATCGATTCTAATAAAGTAAGACCTGGCTAGGTTGTCCCAACCAGGGGTTTGGTACTGCACATCCCATTCCCATGCCTGTAGCAGGCATCACTAATCGAACATAATGCTCTTCCTGCCAAAGATGGATTATATCCATCTCATCTCTCTTTTTTTTTCCCCTTCTCTTCTCCCTCTTGCTCTGGCCATGCTTGCTCCAGCCAATAGGTTTTATTTTTTTATTTGTTTCTCATTCTAGATGATTGTGAGCCACCATGTGGTTGCTGGGATTTGAACTCATAACCTCCGGAAGAGCAGTCAGTGCTCTTAACCGCTGAGCCCCTGTTTTTTTTTTTTTTACTTATTTATCTATTTTGTATGTATGTGTATGTATGTGTATATATGTGTACGTATGTGTGCTTGCATGAATTTATGTGCATTATGTACATACAGGTGTTTGTTGAGGTTCTCAGAGATACTCAGGACCTGGAGTTACAGGTGGTTGCGAGCTGTCTCCTGTGGGTACTGGGAACTGAACCCGGGTCCTCTGCATAAGCAATCAGCAATCTTAGCTCTCCAGCCTCTCTCTTATCTTTCTTAGCATAAGGCTTCAGACAACCACAGTAAACACTAGGCATCAGCGTGAAGATCAAATCATTTGCCATTCCTTATCCAGGCCATCCTCCTCTGAAAATGTCATAGACCAAAGGCTCCTCAGAGCAGCCTGGAGGTCCATGGGGTCTGGGAGGGGTCACCCGGAGGGACTCGGGCTCACCTTTTCGTCTCTTCATCAAGCACGCCCGTGACAGGGATCCCATAGAAACTCTGCATCTCCGCGAGGGCAGAAGCCAGGATCTGGGCAGAGCGCATGGTGGACATGTGGCGGCTGGGCTGGGGTAGGTAGCCGTACAGCCGCAGCCAGTTCTGCAAAGGAGCCAAACCAGGTCCGCTCAGTCCCAGACCTCCCAAAGCAAAGTTCAGTTCTTCCAGGGCGCAGAAACCCCTCCCCCACCAAGCCACACCTCAGCTCTCCTGCTTCATTCCTGCAGCCTGGCACGGTATTCCCTGCCATCCCCCTGCCTCTCCGCAGGGGATCTTTCTGCTCCAGGCAGGCTGCTGGGGACCCTCCAGTAGTTTTCAGAAATCTCTCTTTGTTAAGAGGGCACTGGGTCCCTTGGAACAGTAATTACAGGAGGTTGTGAGCCACTGGATGCAGGTGCTGAGGACCAAAATCTGGTCCTTTGCACAAGCAGCAAATACTCTGAGCCATCTTCTCCAGCTTTGGGTGTGTGTGGATGGGGGGCGGGTGGGCGGGGGAGTGAGGAGGTGAGGTTTTGAGACAGGGTTTCTCTGTATAGCCTAAGCTGTCCTGGAACTTGCTTTGTAGACCAGGCTGGCCTCAAACTCACAGAGATTTGTCTGCCTCTGTCTCTCAAGCTCTGGGATTAAGGCGTGTGCCACCCACCAACCATGCTCAATCCAACCCCTCTTTTTAATTAAAAAAAAAAAAATTCTTTTTTTTTTTTTTGTTAAGTTTGTGTGCATCCAGGTTCCATGGAGTCCAGAATAGGATGTTGGGTCCCTGGTGTTAGAGGTGACCGTGAGTCATATCCCATGGCACTGGGGACCGAGCTCAAGTCCTCTGCAAGGACCTGCTCATACCTGCTGAGCCATCTCTCCAGCACCATTTTACAAAAAAATGATAGTTTTTGTTTATTGTTTGAAAAACTTCGACATTTATCCAATGTGTTTTGAACATACCCCCATCTGTGTTGGAATTTTGACTGGCTCGGTCTTATGCAGGTCTTACGTAGGTAGTAGGTAATCACACCTGCTGTCAGACATGCCACGCCCAAGAGTCAGCCTTTTACAACTCTCCCTCCTATCCATCAGCCTGTAATTCTTTCTGCCTGGATCTTCTACCCAGCCCTGATCTGTTAATAGAGGTGATTCATCCGCAGCTGGTCACTCACAGTTACACACACATGGCACTATGACCATTGATGAGTCTCTGTATTAACCACAGCCTACTGTGCAAAGAAGCTTTTCTGATCAAAGTTAAGACCAACCCAAATCTATAAGTAAATAAATAAAAATATTTAAATAAAAAATATTTAGAAGGCAGTCCAACAGCATGAGTGTTTAACATAACAGCGGAAGGTTCAGCCCTGGTCGCCTATGGTTTTCTGGGTCATAAGCCTTTTCTCTTTGTTTTGTTCTTTCAAATTCTCATTTTATGTGCATGAGTGGTTGTTTGCATGTATGTCAGTGCACTGTGAGTGCCTGGTGCTCACAGAGGTTAGAAGTGGATTATAGATAGTTGTAAATTATCTGAACCACATCTTCTGCAAGAACACACACAACACGTACTTACTTTTTTTTTTTTTTTTTCTTTTTTTGAGTCAAGGTCTTTCTTCTATATAGCTCTGGCTGTCTTGGAACTTGCCTTGTAGACCAGGCTGGCTTCAAACTCCTAAGAGATTAGCCTGCCTCTGTCTCCTGAGTACTGAGATTAAAAGAGTATGCCACCATGTCTGGCTTTATTTTGGATATGTATGGGTGTATACTCGGAGGGCAGGGGAGGTGGCTTCTCTCCTTCTACCACATGGGTCCTAGGAGTCAAACTCAGGTCTCATTCAGGTCTTCAAGCTTGCTGGCAAACACCTTTACCTGCTGAGCCATCTCACTCGCCTGTTCATAATCTTTTAAGATTTTACCAGGTGAGAACACAGCAGGTTCTAAAACCTCTAGGAGTGTGGGGGTGGGAGAGAGACAGGCTCAGGCAGGGTGTGACAAGAGGATGTGACAGTGCTCTGCTATGAATTATCTATTTATTTTATTTTCAAACGGGGTCTGTAGTCAGACTGACCTTTAACTTCTATGTAGCCAAAGGATAACCTTACATTTCTTATCTTCCTGTCTCCATGTCCCAATATTACAGGTGTGCACTACCATGCAGCACTGGGGCTCAAACTCAGACCTTCATGCACGCTAGACAACCATCCTACCCAGAGACCTACATCTCCCACTCCTACTGTCTGCACTGAATGTTTCCTCATCTTCAAAATGAAGACCAGTGTGTGCTGTTACACTGGTGGCTTAGTTACCACTGCTGTGATGGAACACCACTGAAGGGACCAGTATTCAGTATAAGATACCTCAAGACCTAGTTCTCAGCACAAAGGAGATTCATTTGCCCTGAATTTGTAGGGAATAAGAGACAAGGATGGGAGATAAAGGAGAGGGAGAAGAGGGAAAGGATATTTGTCCCAAAAGGACAAGGGACTGTCTTTGGATAAAGAGGAGACAGACGTGGCCCGTAGGCAAATGCAATTTACAAAGGTACAAGGGGAAATCTGTGTTAAATTTTAATTGGGCATGTTAATTAGGTGGGCCAAAGAGGGTTTGATTGCTAGACTCCAATACTTTGATAGCTGCACCTTCCTGGTCAGGCTCATGAGGAGGAAGGTGCAGATGAGGGACTAGACCTTGGTGGTTAGCTTTAGGAATGCAATTTACAGAGCTGTAGCAAGGCAGAGAGAAGGTTTGCCATGCTTGGGCTGGCTAGTGTCTCTTCAACCATGACTTTTGGGAGGAAAGGGTTTATTCGACTTATACTTCCATATCACTGTTCATCGCTGAAGGAAGTCAGGGCAGGCACTCAAGCAGGGCAGGAACCTGGAGGCAGGGGCTGATGCAGAGGCCATGGAGGGGTCCTGCTTACAGGCTTGCTCAGCCTGCTTTCTTATATAACTCAGGACCACCAGCCCAGGGATAGTACCACCCACAATGCAAGGCTCCTCCCTAATCATTAATTATGAAAATGCCCGGGCTGGAGGGATGCTTCAGTGGTTAAGAGCACTGACTGCTCTTCCAAAGGTCCTGAGTTCAAATCCCAGCAACCACATGGTGGCTCACAACCATCTGCAATGAGACTGGATGCCCTCTTCTGGTGTGTCTTTAGTCAGCTACAGTGTACTTACATATAATAAATAAATAAATCTTTTTGTTGTTGTTGTTGTTGCTTTTTCTTTTTTTGCTTGTTTGTTTTTTTCGAGTCAGGGTTCCTCTGTATAGCCCTGGCTGTCCTGGAACTCACTCTGTAGACCAGGCTGGCCTCAAACTCAGAAATCTGCCTGCCTCTGCCTCCCAGAGTGCTGGGATTACAGGTGTGCGCCGCCACCGCCCAGCTCAGGGATATTTTCTCAATTGGGGTTTCCTCCTTTCATATAACTCTAGCCTGCGTCAAGGTAACATAAAATGAAAGTACGACTTGAGAGGCACAGCCCCGGGAAAGGCACTTAGTACCCAAAAACTGTGTTCAGTTTCTTTTTAAAACTTGCCAGGCAAATCCCACCCATGCATCCTGACCATCTATCCATCCACCCACCTACCTATCACCCACTCTGCCAGATGTTCCTGTACATTCTAGCATGCCCCTTGGGGGTCTGCAGGAGACATGACCATCTAGAGCTTATAGGTACCCAGGAGATTCTGTACTGGAAAGGGGGCTTCACGGCTCTTAGGTCCACGAATGCACCAGCAACCTGAAGTTGCGATTCTGATGAATGTTTCTGAGAAATGCTAAGAGAGACGAGCCACCTCATGCCCTCAGGATGGTGTCCACATGGAAGCAAGGAAGCAGAGGCCTTCCTTGTCCTTACCACATCTACTTGGTCACTTGGAAGACCCGCTTTCTAGGCCATTCTAGAAGGGGAAGGCTATACGGCGAGGAAGCCCAAGGCAAGCTAGATATGGAAGACGCTTTGGGCTGACATCCACATGGTAGCACTCAGTCCGGGGCAGCAGTGCCCAAGCTTAATGGGCAAAGAGCTGTCGAACCAAGTCCCAGCCTGGCTGGCTGTGCAGTCCCACTCAGAGACCGGAGCACTTTGGAGGATGGCAGAGCAGCAAACAGAGACCTGGAGCCAAGAATCAAGTGTCAGTTCTGTACAGCGTGGGGCCAATCTTATTAAAGGGGGTGGGGTGCACAGTCTGGATTAGGGCCTGCTTCATCTGTGAGGTTCTTCAAGGATCAAGTGGCAAAAAGCCCTGTAAATGTTTTGGATGATAAGAGACTGGGGCTCTGACTGACAACCTTGTTTCTACCAGCAGGTCTAGGCTTCTGGTGAGACTGGTTAGGCACGAGCAAGACCAGGGCTCACAGTAGCTGGGGGAGGAAGGAGCCCCCACGGAGTTCCCACTGACTCTCTTGACCCTCCCCCCCATCCCCAGACCCACTCGGTAACACTACTGCAACAATACCTCAGTTCTTCCCCAGCACTAAAACCTTCTCCAAAGCTCCTGTGGAGAGTTCACTTCCCTTTTGGACAGTTTTCCTGAAGCCTCGTAGAAAAGTCCAATGGGCAAGGCCACCAGGCGAATGGCAAAAGGCATGGAGCTGGTGTGTGTGTGTGTGTGTGTGTGTGTGTGTGTGTGTGTGTGGTGGGGGAGGGGAGGCTGAGGGGGGAGGGGTGGCTGCTGACAGATGAGGGCACCTTCATATCACCAATTTGCATAAGGTAAAAATATCTCCAGCGCAGGCAATCAGAGCCACGGAGGGGCTGATTAGCTTGTCTGCAGAGCCACAAAGAGGGGCAGGCTGGGGACGGAGGCTCAGGAGGAGCCCCTGGGCTGGGAGGGAAAGGGAGCTGGCCTGTTTTCAGCAAAGAGCTCCAGAGATCTGCGGGGATCTGGCAGAAGAGCTGTTTCATCCCGGAGCCAGCTCAGGGCTGCCAGACAGGTCCCAGGGGAGCCTGGTGGCTCTCCTTCACAGAGTTAAATGCCTTAAAGACCCCAGGAAGCATCTCTCTATCAGTCATGCCTCCCTGCCACTGCTGGGGGGGGAGGGGGGGTAAAGTGGCTGGTGACACCCCTGGGACAGGGACTGGTGAACAGAGCTGCAGCCTCCCCGTGTGAGTAAAGCTAATGGCTGGCCTGCCTCTGGCAAACGCGTGCTCAAGGTGGCCACGGATCCGCCCAGCACCCAGCGGGCAGCAGACAGCACCCTGGGGCTTCTTCCCTTCCTAGTGTTGGGAGTAAGTGCTCCATTTTCCCAGCACCTTCCTGGCTGTGAGAAGATCTGCAGGCTAGCCACACTGGTGGGAAACAGGGTGCAGGGTAGCCACCACTGCCTTATAGTGACAGGCAGCTTAGGCCCCTGCGCCCCAGAGACCTAAGGTGATCTGCTGCTTCGGGACAAATGATAGGAACAGCACCCAAGGTCCCACGGTGAGAGAAGGCTGTAGCCAGGCCCTTCCGGGTCCTGTGGATGGTATCTGTCCCCTGTGCATGGTATCTCCTAGTCTTCTTCATCACCTACAGGTTCATGGGTGAGGCAAGCAGGCAAAGCTGTCCTTCTCTGATGGGGAAACTGAGGCACGGAAGTCAGTACTAAGCATAGTGAAGGAAGAGTCCGGTTTGTTACCCTTTCCATGGGGGTCACTCTCCGGTGATAGAGGGCTGTGAGGCCTCTCCTATCTATAGACCGGAGTGTGTCTGTGGGATGTTTCCAAGACCCTAGAGTCATGCAGGGCTATGCTAGCCATTGCTTTGAGTTTCAGCCTCCATCTGAAAATTATACCTATTGATGTTGCAGGAAACTGGCTGATCTCAAGCAGGAAGGCAAGGGACAGTAGTTCCTAAGGGAAATTCCTGTTCCTCAGGCGAGACGGTAAGCACAACACCTGAGAACCTGCTGCAGACCATTTAATGCTCACAACCACTCCTGAAAGACAAACACGTCTGTGTTCTCATTGTTCTCAGAGCAAGGTTCAGAGGCAGGGAGCTGGCTGCTCAGTCACACAGCGGATCTGGGAGGTCGCAGGAGGTTTCTGCAGTGTTCCCAGTTCCTTGGCCTAGTACGCTGGGCTCTGGCCATTCTCAGGAACAGCATGGCACGACACAGCACTGGGGTAGGGCACCTAATCCTCTCCACACCCAGCGTCTCTGGCTGGGTCTGGGCACTGAGCCAGGCTGTCCTCCCCAACGCCTGTTGAAGCAATATGGAAAGACCTAAGCCATCAGGGAGGGTGCATCTGAGAAGGAGCCCCCCCGATCCCAGATCGATGATTCCGTGTCTAGAACAACTACTGGAGAGGGGAGACAGGACTGGGGCCTGAGCCTCTGCTGTGGACAACATCCCGCTCCTGGGGCTCACACTAGGGGCGTGTCCAGAAGTAGCACACCAGCCCTTCCCCCCAGGGCCTTATCAGGCCTCAGGTGATAAAGACAATCTCAAGGTTTCTGCTCGGTCTCTCACCTCAACTCCTTCTGTAATCTGAGCAGCCCCAAGGCACGTTTTGCTCAGCCGGGTACAAAGGGAAGCTTGTCAGGACCATCTAAGATGAATCAGGCCCCAGACCTTCTAAGATCTGAGGATTCTTGGAAACAAACCAGGGTTCTGCTCTGCCTACCATACTGGAAGAACCAGGTGCTGAATCTGGGATCCAGACCCTGGAAGAGACGGGGCTAGGCCTCTTACTAGCAAGGTGCATTCTGGCTCACTGGGATGTGGAAGGTGTGTGTGTGTGTGTGTGTGTGTGTGTGTGTGTAGGGGGTGTTCCAAAGCAGCCAAGCCCAGACACCTCTCTGGGGCAGGGCTGCAGATTCATCCAATAGGCACCCCTGAAGAGACAGGGTGCCCTTGGCAGCTCATTCCATCTATGTCAGCAAGGACCCTTAGGCAGGCCCCCAACCCCCCCCCCTACCTCAAGGCTGAATACAAACGAACTTTGGCCTTGTTTCTGAGTAGACCCTGGCTCAGGCCCTAGTTGCTTATCCATATTAAGGGCCTATGAGAAACTGGCTAAGAGAACTCTGAAACTTAGTTTCCACCTCTGTGAAATGGCGTCATGCGGAACAGGACAAAAAGCTGAATGGCTAGACACCAGGCCAATAAAGGAAGACAGAATTAGTTGAGCATGGTGGCATATGCCTTTAATCCCAGCACTTGGGAAGCAGAGTTTAAGACCAGCCTGGTCTACATAGCAAGTGCCAGGCTGGTTAGAGCTACATAGAGAGACCTTGTCATAAACAAGGGACTACCCAGACTACTCAACTCTTGTTGCCTGATACTCCCGGGGTAGCATAGTCCATTTAAACAATGCTAAGGCATGTGCATTTGGGGAGCCTAATCTACTTCTTAATGTGAACGTCAGGCCCTTCTGCCCCAGGTCTCCAAATCCTGGGGTTATAAGCATATACCATCATACCCAAAACACTATGAGTCTTAAAAACAAATTTTTTTGGTATAAGTTTATATGAAAGTTCAGGTGCTCTTGGAGGCCAGAGGCCTAAGAGGCAGTTGTGAGATGCCTAATGTGGATGTTGGGAAATAAATTCCAGATACTCTGCAACATGCACCGGTGAC
Organism: Apodemus sylvaticus; assembly: GCF_947179515.1. NCBI lineage: Eukaryota > Metazoa > Chordata > Mammalia > Rodentia > Muridae > Apodemus > Apodemus sylvaticus. The sequence goes on from NC_067492.1 coordinate 35,101,005, forward strand.
ATCATCTCTCTCTCTAGACCCATGAGCCTCCCTGCCCCTAGGATTAGGGATTGATTGGTTCCAGAGCCTAAACTATGCTTGCTAAGTGTTCCACCTCTGAGCTTACTAACCCAGACCGTTTTGGGTTTTATTTTTGTTTTAACTCTTTTTATTTTGAAACAGGGTCTCATGAAGCTGCCTAGGTTGGCCTTGACCAGGTGGCCTTTAAACTTGAAATCCTCCTGCCTCAGCATCCTAAGAATCTGAGATTACAGGCCCCTACCCCACTCTGAACCTTAAAGAAGGCTGTGGGTTATGGTGACAGCTGGGAACTTCCAGCCAGAGAAGCAGGAAGGAGGCAGCTACCCAGCCCGGCCAACACCCCCACAAGCCTTAATCTGAAGGAAAAACAAACGGGTCCTCTGGCCTATGGGAGGGGAGGGGTAGGGCGGGAAGGGCCTTCGCTTGCCAAGAGTTTTCAAGGTTGGCTAGAGATCAGGCCTTGAGTCTCACCTGGCCCTTGGGGCTCCCCAGGGCAGGGTCTGAGTCAGCGCAGGTAGGGAACGGGGCAGCTTTAGCAGAACCCCTGAAGAGACCTTCCCATCTGGGTCAATCTCATCAGGCTCCTACTAGAAGGAACTCAGGGGGTGATCCCTTGCAATTTGATCTTTAGCCCAATCTGAGGCACCAAGACCAGGGCTGTGGGTTCAAACTCCCAGTTCTGCAATTCCTGGCTATGTAACCTGGCTATGTAACCTGAGGTACCTAGAGAGCTTAGCTTCCTCTTCCATATGTATTAAAAGGAAGAAGAAATGTGAAAATGCTTCTGGAACGTCCTTGGACAGAACTAGTTCGATAACTGTACACAATAATGCCGGAGGCTCTCGGGGTGCCCGGGCACAGTATTACAGCACTGCCCATACGGAATAGTTTCTCCTGTAACACCACCAAGCAGGTATTATAACCCGTTCCATTACAGGCAAGAAAACTGAAGTTCAGACAGGTCCAACAACTTGCCAACAAGAGTTGCTGCTTGCTTCTCGGCTGTTAATTTTACCGAGGGTTATGATGCTAAGCGAGGGATGAGGATGGAGCTCGGCTCCTCGTGTCTCCATGTGGTTCCAGGTATATGGGTCAGCTTTAGAGAGTTGACCTACACCCTGCTCTCCAGGCCGCAGAGCTCTGGGAACTCAACCCAACCATCAGTGGCTATGGGACACAGGACATCTGAGAGCAGAGGTCAAGGCAGGCCTTCTGTTTATTACTGCTTGCCTCTTTGGGGATCATGGGGTTCAGTAGGAGGTACCCCTTGCTTCCCTTGGCAGACCCAAGTCTGCCACACTTGCCTGGGGCTGTGCATACCCTGTCACTTCCCCCAGAGGGCCTAGCCCCTTGATTGCTAGTCTCTAGGCATCTTCAGAATGAACACAAGTCCTCTATCGAGCAGTGCTCCAGATCCTTAATTCTCAAGCCCTGGGGTGGGTGGGTGGGTGGGGGCTCTTCCTGCCAGAAGATGCTAATATGCACAGGCCTGGGAATGCTCAGCTAACCTCCGGGTCCGTGGGCTGTGGATCTGCCAGGGTTCTCTTTGCAAGGAAGAGGTGTTCAAGCAATGTCCTTAACCCCTTTGTTTCTGCTGACTCATGGAACACTGTACCGTGTAACTGGCCATGGGCTTTCCGCCTTGGTGTCCACCTAAATCTTGGGGTGACATTAAGGATACTGCCTTAGAACCCCCAGGCTGAAACCAAACTCCCAGCAGGAAAATATTGGCAGAGGACCACCTGAATCCAGACACAAAAGGGACACAAAAGGGACAGCCAGAACTAAATCCATGGTGGGAAAAGACCTTTCCACACCCACGGCATGCCATCCTGAGCTGGCACAAGTGATTTCTGGGCTTTTAGAGAAAATCTTTAGGGGTGAGAGTATGAGGCTGACTTGCTTTCTTTTCTTTCTTTTCTTTTCTTTTCTTTTCTTTCTTTCTTTCTTTCTTTCTTTCTTTCTTTCTTTCTTTCTTTCTTTCATTCTTCCTTCCTTCCTTCCTTCCTTCCTTCCTTCCTTCCTTCCTTCCTTCCTTTCTTCCTTCCTTCCTTTCTTTTGGTTTTCAAGACAGGGTTTCTCTGTATAGCCCTGGCTGTCCTGGAACTCACTCTGTAGACCAGGCTGGCCTGGAACTCAGAAATCCACCTGCCTCTGCCTCCCAAGTACTGGGATTAAAGGTGTGCGCCGCCACCACCCTGCGAGGCTTTCTGTCCACAGATACCTAGGGGTATCTTTTAGAAGTCTCCTTCAACCTTGGGGTAGGGCAATATAAAGTATGTGTGCCCAGGGGTCACAGTGGGCAGGCCAGTGTCATATGCTGTTGCAATGGAGACACACAAGGGGGTCAGTGGTGGGTGGGCCAAGGGATGTTCCCAAACACAGTGACATGTTAAGGGATAATGTGAAAGATGGTCTACATCCAACACCAGTCCTCAACTGTGCCCAGCACACTAGTTCTCCCCCATCTTGAGGCTATGTGGAGATACAGTCTCCGAATTATCCTTGCTATGAGCCTAACGTGAAACCCCTTTTCCCTTCAGGGAAGACTGAGGCCTGTGCAGTTTCTTTTCCATAGTTGAGAAGGAATATTAATATGAGGAGGGAACCTAGAAGGACCACCACTAGCATATAAGAGGAGATGGGCACACAGATAGTGACCCCAGTCAGATCTGAAGATCAAAAGGCCTGGTGGTGGTGGCACACACCTTTCATCCCAACTAGGGAGACAGAGGCAGGTGGCGCTCGCTGAGTTTGAGGCTAGCCTGGTCTACGGAGAGTTCCAGGAGCACCGTAGTTGACTCCAGTCTCCTCGGCCCCTTTTGTTCACTTCCTCAGTAGTCAGAAGGGGGCAGGAAGACTTGTGACACTGTCCAGGAAAGGCGGGAATGTCCAGTTTCGGTGTTGGTGGCACCATACTCTGGCAGCCTGAGTCTCCTCCACAGGCTAGGCTGAGAAGCCTTTCGGGAAGGAGCAGGAGGAAGAGTTTCCCTACTTAAAAAGCAAAGGCACTCAGGTTGCCAGAAATTATAGCCCCGGAGCCCGGCAGGGTCTGGATGGGGTAGCAAGCAGGTACCCTCCAAGCGGGGTCCTAGATCACAGTGCCTGTCCAGGGGAGAAAATGACAGAGGCTAGGGCAGAGTAGCTCAGAAGTAGCTTTGCCAAGGAAGGCAGGCTACCAGGGGCTGGCTGCAGGTGTGTAGCAGACCTAGCACAGGCCAGTGTCTGGTCCCTTAATCTAGTGAATTCCTGTGGTTGCCCCCGGGCAGGTAAAAGAGGCAGGGTGTGGGCCTTGGTTCAGCTATCAAGGTTCTCCTGGCCATGAACTGACCAGAGGGCTGAAGCTGTGGACTCCCTTCAGTGAGAACCAAAACCTTGCTCAAAGCAAAAGGAATCTGGACACTGTATGGCAGGCCTAGACTGAGCAGACAGGCCTAGGGACTCTTTGGGTCCATTACGGCCAGTCTTAAGGGATCTCCCAGAGCAGCCTGTATATCAAAGCTATCTCTAAGGGTTAAGACATCCATCCTTCCACCCATGGTGGATTCCAACATGCAACCTTTCAGAGGCCCTTCCCGCCACAGCCAAAATTGTACTGGAAGAGTCAATCCTAGCCAGGGGTACCGAGGCTTTCTGCTGTGGTGTGTGTATGTGTGGTGGTGGTAGACTTAGCTGTACTGTCTCAGTTGGAGGAGGCTCCCTAACCCTAAGCGCCTGGCTATCCAGGAGGCCCATTCACAACACACAACCACCAAAGTCCAGCTTGGTCTGTGTAGGCCACAAACTCTCAAAGGGGAATCATCTGTGACTTGAAATTCTTTGGCATCTTCTCCGGTGGCAGCACCTTGGTTACAAGCAAACAATTTCCTACCAGCAGGAGCTCCCTGTAAGCCTCTGCCCCAAGGCCTTGTGAGTTGGGTTGGGCTCCCTGCAACTCTCTGATCAGATGAGAGGAGGGCAAAGCAGGAGGAAGATTGGAGGTGCAACTGGTCCCCCCCTTCCAAAGTTTTTATTAAAGTAGGGTAGGGAGGGAACAGACTTCCATTGGAAAAACCTCTCTCATGCAGACCAGAAATTTGGGCAAATCTTCGAGGCTAGGATGGAAGATTAGGCTGTCTGCAGATACAAAAAGTGCTCCAGAAAAGTGGGGAAGTCTTTGGGGCCGAGATGGCAGAATACACTGTCTGTAAATCATTGCTCCAGACAGCCCAAAAGCACCAAGGCCCCAAGGCCCCTAGAAAGAAGATGCAGCCCCTGGCTCGTCCTCTCTCCAGACTCCACGCCAAGTCTCCCTTTCTCTCAGGGCTGGAAAGAATGATCATTAAAAGTTCGATGATACCCCATGGTGACCGAGCTAGCAGCGCGGCTAGGGGCATATACTGGAGCAGGAGGTATTGGTGGGGACTCTGAGCCTGGAGACCGCGCCTGGTCACTCGCCGGACCAATCCAGAGAGCGGCCAGCATATGGACGTCAGCCCAGCTTCCAGAGAAAAGAGGCGTGGAGTCTACCCAGTTTTACCCAGGCCTGGGCGTAGGGGCGCTGGTAGGAAAAGTGTTTCGGAAAGATAGGGTCTGTCCTTCAGACCCCATCCCTGGCGTGGGAATGCTTCAGCTCAAGAAAGTCACCAAAGCACCTTTGCAATTCAGTCGTTAGCCTGGGAGATTCACACCCATCCCCCAACCATTCTGGCCAGCCCGGGAAGGCACGATGTCAGCCAAAGGAGTGTCAGCCAAAGCGCGAGCGCTGCGGGGATCTTGCTCCGCCTGAGCTCTCACTACCCGCAGCACCCCACCCCTCGTCACTCGTAAAGCCCACAGTGCGCGGATCCGGCTCTCGAGGAATCGCGCGGGCTAAATGACTGGAGGCGAGGGCTATGGGCTGCGGAAGCCGCTGCAGGGACTCAAGTTAGGGCGGGTCAGTGTCCCGAGCGGCTTCAGGGTGCACAGCAGCTGAGAGCCCTGTGCTCCCAGGGCTTTGGGAAGAGACGCGCAGCAGAGCTCTGACCAGGGAGTGGCAGCCTGCCAGTCCCGCTTTTACCCAAGCTCTCTAGTCGGGATCAGTCCTCATCCCCCTAAGGCCGGGTGCGTCTCCCCCACCTGCAGGTCCCCGCTGCGGGTGTGGTCCGCACTACATTCCCCGGGTTCTTACCTCAGCGGCATACACTTCGGCGTCTTCAGATGCTGTACCATGGCCCAGGCAGTCCAGAAGCACCAGTAGCAGCGGGATCAGCGAAGCTCGGCTGCTGAGGCAGCTGCCAGTGCAGCCTGGCCGTCCGAGAGCGCTCCGGTCGCTGCCCATGCTCTTGGGCAGCCAGCCGGGTCCCGAGCGCTGCACGCCGGGCTAGCTCGCTGGCCGGCACCGCGTTCTCGCACGAGGCTGGGAAACTTGCGACGCTCCCTGGCTCCCGGCCCCGCGGGCGCGCGGCGGACCTCGGGCTCCCGGTGTCTGCCGGAGCAGCTCAGGTCCCCTCTGCAAATTCCCAGACCGGGAGAGAAGCGGGCAGGGCAGGTCGGAGCACGCGGGGACTCGCCCGCTGGAGAAGGGGACCGGTCGAGCTGCACGCCGCAGAGTCTCGCAGCGTCGGGGCGGTGCGCCCTGGCCCCGGCCCCCGGGAGCAAGCACAACTCCAGAGCCTTTGTCTGGCTCAGCGCTCCGGCCGCCCGGTCCCGCGGCGCCCCCTGTGCGCCCGGCTCTCTCTGTCCATGCCCAAGGTCCCCCCGCGCTACCCAGAGCGCGCGCTCCCCTCTGGCGACTTCACTAGTTGCCGCGCCCAATCGGGCCTGGATCCCCCAGGCAGTCCCGAGAGGGGTGCAGGGAACCGGCCCGAGAGAGCGACGAGCCCGCCAGCCAGCTAGCCAGCGCCCGGCGTCCCCGGCGAGTTTGGTTCCGCAGCTCTACTCCCAGTGCGCGGCGGGAGCCGCCGTTCTTAAAGGGCCAGTGTGCTCCCTGTGCGCAAAGCCAGGCGGAGGCTGGGGGCGGTACCTAACTCGAGGCTTCTCAGGAGCAGGTGCGGACTGTGGCGTCTGGGCAGGTGGGTGACACTTCTCCAAATTTCCTGGTGGCAGCAAACCTCTCCTAGCTTGCTCAGCCCCTATCTCTGGGGAGCAGGAGTGACCCCATAACTCGACCCTATGCTGAGGGAGGGCGCAAGGAAGGCGAGATCTCCCTTGGAGGGCAGCTTGTAGATCTCTCCAGCTATCCGGTGGGATAGGACGTTCAGATCAAAGTGGGCCGGAAAAGGACTTAGGTAAGGAGCTGAAGTACTGCTTTAAGTTTTTAAACATGGTAATAAAACTCTGGGGGGAAAAAAGAAATTGGAGGAGCAAGTAAGATGGCTCAGAGGGTAAGGGCCCTGGCCACCATCAAAGTGCGGAGACAAGGCTTGGATTCCCAGGACCCACTTGGTGAACTGATAGAACCTGTGCCACTGTGGCGCTCGCTCGTTAGAACCTACACACGCATAGCACCGCACGCAAGCCCCAGAGTGCTTTAGACTAGTAAATTTCCTCAGTCGAGAAATCTGGGTTTAGGGCGCCTCCGGGGCGCCTCTAGTGCTGCATGCAACCTAGAGCGCACACTTACAAGGCCTGTGAGTCTGCATCCCTACTCCCTGCCGGGTAAATATGAGCAAATTACTAGTTTTTTTTCTTTTTTTTTTTTTTTCTGAGTTTCTGTGTTGGGCTGAGGGCTCCGGCTCCAAGTGTACACATATTTCGTTTCCAAGAAAAGCCCACTATATTTGGTCTCTGTTATGAAAAAAACTCTGGGTGGAAGGACAAACCTTCCCCAATGAAGCTTGGGCTAGACTTTTACTCCAGTGTGGATGCTACGGGGCCCGAAGGCCCACGGTAACTTCGTCCAGCCCAAAGTCAGCCCCAGTGTAGTTAACTGGAGGAATTGGTGATGGCACTCGAGAACCGTGGGAGCCAGGGCAGCTCGCCTTAGCACCTCCACACAGGCGAGGGAAGTGTGCTTTCCTTACTTGGGGGTGGTCGTTCCTGGAGTAGGCTCTCTGACTGCCTCCACCCCCTCCCACCTCTCAGAAGCAGGAGACCTGGCAAAGGACCTTAGGAATGGCTGGTTTGAACCCTCTCACGGGCTGAAGGAAGATAAAACATGTGCAGTGCCTGGCCTAGTAACATCGTGTGGAAAAGGAAATTGGGATTTGGAGAAAAGGCAGAAGCAGTCTCTCCCCTTTCCACTGGTGGACTTCCCTGTGGGATCCCTCACCTGGAAAACAAGCTTATGAATTCTCTAATTAGAAATGTGATTTTGACAAACGTCCAGTGTCTGGTGAGCAACAGCTCCAGTTTAGGTGTACTGCATCCGTTTGCCAAATTTATTCCCAACCATTTTTTAAAAACTGAGTTTATGGGGCTAACTCAAAGCCCCATAAGGCAAGGTTTGAGAGACTACGGTTAAGTCAAATCTGATGGCTCTTTTCCGTTGTTGGCTGTTCTGGCTCTAGGAAATGGTTCTCCCGGCCCCTCCCCCTCTCCCTCCCTCCGGCCTCTCCCCCTCTCCCTCCCTCCGACCCTTTCCCCTCCCCACCTCAAAAAGTTTTCCCTGAGACAAGGTCTCATTGTGTAGCCCTGACTGTCCTGGAACTTACTGTGTAGATCAGGCTGGTGTCAGACTCACAGAGATCCACCTGCTTCTGCCTCCCAGGATTAAAGTCGAGTACCACCATACCCGGCAGTAGAAATACATTTTTATGTGAGAGGTTCTTCAGAAAACTCTGGATTTCAAACCAGGTCACTGGGTTCCTGCCCCAGGTCAACTTCCCTGGAATCTGGAGCATTTGTTTCTATCTAGGTTTACTTTATTTGTAAAAAAGGATCCTGATTCAGTGCTCTTAACCTTTGAGCCATCTCTCTAGCCCCCATTACCTGATTCCCCCCCCCCATCAGTTTTAGAAGTATGTAGCTATGTGGTACACTCCCATTAGCTTTGCTGTCAGTAACCCCTCTGATAAAAGGGTCATGGGAAAATAGGTTGCCTGTTGTTCAAGACTTGGAGGCAGCTCAAAGGGGCTGGAATGGCTTGGAGAGATGGCTCGGTGGTTAAGAGCATTTAATCTGGGCTGGTGAGATGCCTCAGTGGTTAAGAGCATTGACTGCTTTCCCGAAGTTCGTGAGTTCAATTCCCAGCAACCACATGGTGGCTCACAACCACCCTTAATGAAATCTGAAGCCCTCTTCTAGTGTGTCTAAAGACAGCTACAGTGTACTTACATATAAGAATAAACAAATCTTTAAAAAAAAAAGAGCATTTATCTATCCTTCAGAGGATGCCAAGTTCGGTTCCCAGCACCCATGTCAGGTAGGTCAGAATTACCTGTGACTCTGGCTCTGGAGGAGCCTGACGCCCTCTTCTAGCCTCTGTAGGCATCCACATATACATGTGTAGATATACACCCCAAGTCTATCCCTGATGGGGCTTGAGAATGCAGAACACGTTATGCCTCCAGACACTCTCCCATGCCTCAGACCACCCCATTTCTTTAATCCACAAAACCCTATGGTCGGGAAGGTTGATTTGAAGCTGTTGCCACCTCATATTTGGGCACTTATCACTTCAGTGACTGGTACTGTGCCAGGCTGGCAAAACGGGACCCTTTTGGTCAACAGGACAGTCCTTTGGACTGTGGGTGTCAAGAGAAAGAAGAAATAAACAAACCAAGTACGTTCCCTCTCTCTTGGAAACAGAGCTGGGGTGGTCTGAAGAGGCAGAGGAGAAGGCTTTAGTGCCAGATGGCGATCAGCCAGCCAGGCCTTGGGATGAGCATCTCCCTGCCCTGCAGGGAGCATGTGAGGATGCCAGAGCCAGATGTGTTGATTCTGTTCTCTCCCAAGCGTGCTCAACCCCTCGTCGAGAACAATTCTTCCCGAACACCGCCCACCCAGTGGTGGACAAGCCTGCTCTGGCCTTCCATCTCCAGCTGCCTCTTGGGCTTCTCCTCTTTTGGAAGGAAGCACCCCAGTTGCTTCTGCACTGTCAGCGCTCCACTCTGGAGGCACACTGCATGTCTGGGTGGCTGCCAGCCTCCTCAGGCGCGGCTTACATGCCCATCCCCCTCGGCGGGCGAAGCTCAGACTTCCTTCCTCCATTGCCACCTCCGTTCCCTATTGAAGAGCTGCTCATTGATCTTCGCCCATTTCTCAAAGTGGCTGCACTTTAACTCCACGCGGGCGGTGCGCGCAGGCAACCTGCAGAGCCACATCCTCCCCCAGGAGAGCAGTGCTCAGTGGTTTGGGCGAGTACAAGGGCTGGGGGTTCTACTCAGCACACCTTGCCCGGTTTCCCTTTGATCACCCAGAGGGCCAGCCGTGGATTGCTCTATGGCCCAATTCAGGGCCTGGCACGGAGCAGGTGTCAGTAATGTGACGTGAGAGGCTACGGTTACCATGTTGCCTGCGGGCTAGAAAACATGCCTAGCTTCTTCTCCAGTGTGACTTCTGATGTCACTGGCACCAAGAGCAGGTTAGCGGAAGCCAGTAGAATGCTGTAGTGGCACTGGGGGAACAAGGCATGAATGTGTTAAGGCTAGGGAAAGGCAGCATTGTGAGGACATGAATCACAAGGCGGGAGCCAGAGACGTAGGCCTGAGCATGAGGTAAGTTAGGGATGGCCTGGGCTGTATGGTGGTGGAAGCTGAGGCTGGGGTTGAGTCAGGCCCTAATGTTCTCCAGTCCCCAGGCAAGCCACGGAACTGTTCTACAGTAATTACCTCTACCTAGGCTCAGCCGTGAAGGGCCTCGGACCGGCTTAGTACAGGTCATCTGGTGGAAAGTCTAAATGTCTGCGTTGGAGAAGTGAGGACAGCATCTCCCTGGGACATGCCAAAACCCAGGTTCCATACATTACATGCAGTGTCACTGGTAAAGTCCTAGCAGACAGGGCAACCCTATCATCCTATTTTCTTGCATAGGGGGATGTCTGTGTACATGTGTGCTGAGGTAGACATGTACACGTGTGAGCCAGAGGTCAATCCTAGGTGTCTGTTGCTCCTCAGGGGCCATCATGCTGTTATTTGAGACAGAGTATCTCATTGGCTAGAGCTTGGCAGATATATGGGGCTGGCTGGCGAGTGAGCCCAGGGTTCCTTCTGTCTCTCTGCCTCCCCAGTGCAGAGCACAAGTGTTTGGTACCAAGGCAGCTTCTAAAGGGTGGGTCCTAAGGACTGAGCTCAGGGCCTGGTACTTACAAAGCCTGCGCTAGCTCTCCAGCTCCCACTTGTTATAAACGTTATGGGCACGGGTGTGTTCTGCCTGCAGTATAAGCATCACATACATGCCTGGCACCTGAGAAGGCCAGAGCAGGGCTGGAGTCAGAATGGCTCTGAGCTGCCACGTGGGGTGGGGAGTCAAAGCTGTGCAGGGCTCTGCCACCATCAAGTGGCTGGAGAGAACTGTCTCCTGGGTGCTGTTCTCGGAACTCACGGGCCTGCGCACACATGCACACAACATACACATGCTAAGATAAACAGACACATAAAAATCGTTAAAGTCATAAGAACCTCCCAGGATCCCTGAACTGTGAAGCACAGCTGGAGGGGAGATCAGAGGCACCACTTACCTTAAAAGCAGAAGTAGTTTAAAATAAGGCACCACATTAAAAAGCCAGATTTTATTTGCTGAACATAATTTAAAACTGTAAAAAAAATATTTCTTCATCCATCACTAGAAATCCCCATGACAACCAGAAAGGCTTGGTTCTTTGCCCTGATAGGAACTTGATGGAAAATAAATTCTCCTATGCCTCCTTGGCCCTCACCCCACTTCCCACCCCCACCTGAAGAATGCTCAGCCACAGGGGCAGGGGTGTCCCGGCTGGAGGGAAGGCTGATGGGGAAAGCCGGGGTCACGGGTGTTGGAGGCCTGGCCTGCAGCCATAGCCAGGCCAGAGTGGAACATCTGCTGGGCTCCCCAGACACCTGGCTGGGTAAGTGGGAGGAAGGAATGAAGAAAACTGCTGTGGACCGCAAAGCAGCACCCTGTGCCCTGGCCCTGAAATGACCTCTCCTGGCACAGGATGGGATAAAGGGCCAAGGAGAAAAATAAAGGAGATTAAAAAGAGGATGACGGATGCATGGAGGCCCCAGTTTGACACAGGTGGGTCAGAAGGCAAGGATCTTAAGAACTGGTTGGTGGCCAATGGCATCAGCATAGATTAGAGCAGTGGAGAGCCCTCGGTGTGGACTGTGTGGGTGGGCTCCCCAGCCAGGCTCATTTTACTTTCCCAAGGAAGTGGAGGAAGAATTAGAGGTCCGGGCTGCCCTCTACTGGTGATTTCTGGAAATGACCACATTGCAGTAGCAGCCTACCAATGAGCAGCCCACTAGAACAGTACTGAGTGTGTGCTTAGGACCCCTGGCTGGGGCACCCCTCTCAGTCGGCCTGTAGAGAGGCATGGAACAAGGCTCACTTCAAAGGCATCGAGAAGAATTTGTTCCCGGACTTGCAGCGGACCTGGTTGGCCAGCACACGTAACAGCATCTCACAGTCTTCAAACTCATCCACGATTTCCTTCAGCCAGCAGCAGGGAGATGACAGCCATGTTAAGGGGAATCAGACCCAGAGCACCACCACCAAAAGCAGCCCAGTAAGCTGGCAAGTCTGAGAGTCACACAGACTCCAGGCTTGGCACCTACAATCTTGTTCCACCGTCTTACACATGAGGTGGGCCATTGCCTCGGCTTGCGGACGAGGACATAGAGCTCTGGGGACAGTGACTACTGTGAAGCTTGGTCTGGTCTGGGTCTAGGCTCTGCTGGAGCCAGACATCAGAGCACTTTGCTGTCTTCAATATGATCAAGCTGAGGGGGAAGGCCTGCAGAGATGATGACCCATGGACTTTGACTTGAAAGTATTTTTCGAAAATCCTAATCAGTTGCCAACACAAGAAAATCTGAAGACTGTACATAACAATCTGGATTTCTGGCTTCTCTTGAGGAAAAGAGAAATGCTGTCAGCAATGGGCCACACTGCTGACTGCCTTCGTGCAGGGGAGGGTGTCAGCTGCCACACTGTGCATGCAACTTCTCCTTCCAGGGCGCTGACAGGAAGGTTCCTGGTCCACATGCTATCAAAACGTGGCCTGGCCTGGCCTGGCGGCACAAGCCTGAAACCCCACAACTCAGAGATAGAAGGAACACTGCAAGATTGAGGCTTGCCTGCTCTAGAGTGAGTTCCAGGCCAAGCATGGAGGCACTGTGAGACCCTGCCTCAGAAACAGACCCGCAGTGCAACAGGTTCTGAGGGCTGGAGTTCCGGCACCTGACCTTCTTCCTCCATTTCCAACTGCCAGACCCAGACCCAGACCCAGACCTCTGACCTCAGGTACATGGCTGGGGCTGAGGGGCGGGTTTCCAGCCTCCTCACATGACAGGGTTGTAAGGCAGGGCACACGAAGCCCTAAAGATCTTGCTAAAATGCAATTCTGCTGCCCCAAGTCTAGGGGGAGCCAGAGCACCTATTTCATTACTCAGCTCCTAGCTGCTGCTGCTGGGTCAGGGATGGATGACACTTGAGAGGAAGGGAGGGGATGAGTGTCTCCTGCCTTGCTGCTCAGTTCCCGACAGCTTTAGGTCTAAGTACCCAATCCTCCCCTTTCTGTCCTCTGTCCATCCCATCATTTTGGAGCTCAGTGCTCTGTGGCCCTGCTCTGGAAATTCACCTGTAGTTCCTGCAGGCACTGTCCCTCCAGCTGGAGACGAGCATCACCCACACACCAGGCCAGACTGACATGAAATGAAGGGTCCTAGGGAAGAAAGGCGGGGAGTTAGGCTGCCACCTGACGGCATGGCAGGCCCATCCCCCACAGCAGTCTATGACGGTCCTGTTGGGTCTACCTGTAGGATCCCTGGCTGCCCCAGTGCTGAAGCCAAGTCCCCTGCCCACACAGACATAATAGCTGGTGCCTCTCCTCAGTACAGGAGTGTGCTCCTCCTCCAAATGCAACAGTGACAGCCTAAGACCAATGTGATGATATCTGGCGGTAAGTAGGGTTAATGAGGGCACTGGGTGGTACCCTTAGAAAAAAAGATGTGTGTGTGTGTGGGGGGGGGGGCAATGACTCGGAGGTTAAGAACAATGGCAGCTTTCCTAGGGGACAGAGGTTTGATCCCCAGCACCTACTTGATGGTTAACAAATCTCCTTAAAGAATGTAAGTAACACTAGTACCAGGGGAAATCTCACGCCCTCTAATGGCCTCCAAGGGCACTGCATGCACATGGTACACAGAGGTGGGCAAAACATCCATAAGCACAGAAACAATTAAAACTCAAAGGCGGAGGGTAGAGAGGGGTGCATTCTTTTCCACCCTTGAGGGAAGGATAGTGAGGGACCGCCAAAGCCTTCATCAGAACCCAGTCACGTAGGCCCTGGACCCTGGACATCCTGCTTTCAGGGTTCAAGGCGTTTGCTACCATACCCAGCTATAACTCTACTTTCTGATCTAGAAAATTTCAGCAGAGGTCATACTTTTCAGACTAAATGAACAAAACCCCCAAATGTCAACAATGTTGAGGAAACAATAATTATCTCTATTTAAAAAGAACTGTACACCTGGGTATGGTTTTGAAAAACACACTGATAGAATCAAAGGACTGTTACAGCTGTGACATTGGAGTCCCAGGAGGGCGTAGGGAAGGTACGGTGAGACTGTAAAGCTATGGCTCTTCCTGAAGAGTCATTTCCATGTGTTGGTGACAACCACTTAGGAAAGACAGGCCAAACAGAGACTCTACAGAGTAGAAGTACAAATCACAAGATGCATGTAGAGTTCTTTGAAATGTTGAACTTTGGGTAGACACCTAGAACTCCAATCCCGTGTTCTGGCACTCAGGGCTCCCTCTACACAGGGAAGTTCTGGAGTTTTCTTTAGTTGGCTCTGATGGGCTTCTTGGAGGGTGCTCTGTTCCGGGCTGGTAGAGCAGCAGCCCTATGGCAGAAACCGGAACCGTCTCTGTCCCCTTTCCTCAGCCCTGTGCATTACCTGGTAGAAAGTAGTGAGGTCAAATTCCTTCATGACTCCGTCCACCTGTGAAACCAGGTCCAGGAACTGGGCATGCCCTGAACTGACCTCGAGCCCCACAAAGGTCCTAGGAAGAGGACAACAGGGGCACAAAGTGCAGCGGGTGAGCACAAACAACAACACGGAGCAGGAGGGGTCCAACAGGAAGCCTGGGGCATGGCTGTGGCTCCTCCTATCTTCCCGCCATGTCCTTGCTGCCCCACCAACCAGCTCTTTCAGTCTACCTTCCTTCCTGACTTAAAATGTTTCTTTCACTGGCTGTCTCTTCTGGTGTCTAGGAGACCCTGCGGGGCCTTCATCTACCACTGCATACGCCACCCTCTGCCTCCCTTCTCTGGCAGACCCTGTGGACTCATCGCCCTCTCAGAGCTCTGCTCTTTGGTACCCGCTTCTTCCTGCAGGTGCTGAGAACTCTGACTTCAGTAACTAAATCCTCTCATGAAGTCTGGTCTCTACCTTCTAATCCTTCCTCAGAAATGCTCTTATCAAAGTGGCCAGTGAGTATGATGATTTCTACGTTACCAAAGCCACGAGTCCTGTCCTCACTTGCTTGGCAATATCAGACGCAGTTGACTCCCCACACCTGGAAACCCTTCAGCTTATAAAGTTAGAGAACCTACAACCAAGGACAAAGGACACATGCCCTTTCAGAGCAGCTGAGAGGCGGGGCTTGGCAACTGGGCTGGACAGGGAGGCCCTGCAGATACAAAGGCCACCTTACCTCACTTAATGCTTTAGGACTTGTAACCCTTCAAACCTCATCCCTATGACAGGGAGCGAGCTAGACAAGACCAGGTCTCCACCTGCACAGCCCACGCTGCACTGAGATAGCCCCTACTCTGTACTGCATCCCCAGAAATCCCTCGAGTTCTTCTCCCTAATAGGTAGGTCTGGGTTTAGGAAGCGATGCCTGGCAGATACAGATGAAAACAGAGTACAGCCCCTCTATTTTGGCCACAGATAATCTTCCAGTGACTTAAGTCAGGGACCCACCTGGTTTTCTCTTGATTGGTATAAATCTTTACCCTGTTGGCAGTAAAGAAGAACCTGAAATTTAAAAGAAGATATTTCAAGAAAAAAAAAAGAAATAAAATAACAGTTCATATTTTAAAACCCAGAACTTTCACTGGGGAAGGTGATGGATGTCTGCAGTCTTGTGCTCAGGAGGCCAAGACAGAAGATCTCAATTATAGTAAAAGTTTGTCAAGAACAAACAAGCAAACAAAGCATGCGGTCCTCTTACTATCTTCCCCAAATAGCTTTTTAAAAATATAATTAACTCATTTATAATCAATATTGTTACCCATGACTTAAGTGGAAAATTATAGTAAAAATATCCTATATTATAGTTAATCAATACCCTAAATCACCCTCTCAACATGTGGCAGTGTCCAGGTACCAGCAAAAACTTTGCTTTGCTGACAGCGGTTCATGCCAAGAAACAACTTGAAGCTACCAAGTTGACTGGCTGCTAACTTCACTGCTGTATGGTCGAATGCTCTGCTGCGCATCTGAGAAGTCGTTCGTTGTGTGTGTGGTAACAGAGCTGACATGACGCTGTGAAGCAGGCCCGACGGTTACAGACAAGACAATGGAAGCCTAGTGAGGCTGAAGTTGATTGCAAAGCCCTTGTTCTCAGTCTACAAAGCTTTGGTGAAGTGGGCCTGTTGTAGAAAGTAGGCAGAAAGCCCATCACTCAGGGACCAGAGTTGGGGCTGTCTGCCCGTGCTTGGTCATCTCAACTCAACAAGCTCAGAGTCCTGCTTCATAAGGGCACATGGCAGAAAATGGAGCAAGGACAACATCAAATCCACTTTCCCAAAGGCGCCAATCCTGCAGTGCAGGGGCTGCTCTCTGATCCTCCAGTGCACAGGGCAACAGGCTGCACACTCGTCCCACAGAGACTGATACTGCTTGTTTCCAGCACATAGCCTGCTCTGTTAAAGACCTCGTTAGTGCCCACCAGGAGGCCCAGGAGGGGCCTGCCCAGGAGTGGCTTCTCCTTAGGAGGGGCTGCGTGGATTCTCACTTACTGGCTTCTCACCTTCACACAGCATGGCTGCAGTGCGTCTGTCTGTCCTGTTACCTGACAGTTCTGCTGATCACCCAACGTGAATTCTAGTTTGACCAGGAAACGACTCCAGTAAGGTAAGGGCAGCATTCTCTAGAACAAAGGGAAAGGGCTTTTCCATTCTTTACTTACAAGGGGAGCAGATAAACAGAGTCCAGAGTCATTCCCATGACAGCTGCTGAAACTATTAAACAAGGACAATAACAACAACCACCTGGGCACTGGCTCAGTGACCAGTGATTAAGAGCACTTGTGTAACCATGAGGACTGGTGTTCTGATACCAGGACCCATCTAACAAGTTGGGCATCCTGTGTACACCTGTAACCTCAGCTACAAGTGGGATGGAGACAGAAGGATTGCTGGGGCTTGCAGGCTTCCAAGCCTAGCCAAGAAAACACAGGCTCCAGGTTTGGAAAAGGCCCTGCCTCAGAGCACTAGGCAAAGACTGACAGAAGACAGCTGATGCTTGCTTCGGGTCTCCAGATGCACACCAAGGCACAGGCCCTCACACACACATGCATGTATGTGCTACCCCCATATGCACACTTTAAAACGTGTTTTACATTTTTGTGTGTGAGTGGTTTGCCTGCATGCGTGTCTGTGGACCACACGTATTGGGTGCATATGGAAGCTGGAAGAAGCCTGAGAGCCTATGAGGTGCAGTCAGTTCGAGCTGGGAACTGAACCCAGGTCTTCTGTAAGAATAGCCAGTGCCTTTAACTGCTGAGGGATCCCCTCAAGTCCAACAAACATGTTTTAAAGGAGCCTGAAGGGCCGGGGAGATAGTCAACAGGTAAGTTGACAAGTGGAAGGAGTCAGAGCTCTGGGACCCGTGGGAAAGCATAACATAAGCACCTGTAACTCCAGCGCTTCCGTCTGGAGATGGATCAGAGATGGGAAGAGGCCTCAGACTAGGTAATCTGAGACGCAGAGAAGAAAAACAATAAGGAATTCTATGTCAAGAGATGCGGAAGGTGAGGACCAACACCTGACTTCTCCATGCATGCTGTTGTAGAATGTGCCATATTCACATATAGGAAAATGCATATATACACACATTGATGGCTCCCTTCACACTGAGAAGGAAGCCAACCTTGGGGACAGAGCTGAGACAGCATGACGCAGTAACATCTGGTTACGTCCATCTACTCAGGCATGAAGCTAGGCGATCTCTGGGCCAGTCTAGGTTGGGTTCCGGCACCTGGGGCAGTCCTCATACTACCGGCTCAGTAACCCTGACAGTGGCAATCACAGCGGGCTCAACTGAGGTGGGCTTTAGCCGTTTTCTCACCAACTGACTGCACTGGAGCAAATTCTTTCCTCTTCAACCAAATGAGGAGTTTTCCATTTGGAAGAGCCACACTCCCGAGTTCTGAGCCTTAGGCCTCCTCTGCAGCGGGGTTGGGACTCACTAGAAGACTTCTATTTCCACCCATCCCATGCCTTCATAGGGGTGTCTATGAAGAAAGATTCTGCAGACATGGCTAGAGAGCCGGCCCAGTGGGTAAGAGCACTGGCTGCTTCGGCAGAGGCCTGGGGTTGAGTTCTCAGCATCTACACAGTGTCCCACAACCTTCCAGATCTCTGATGTTCTCTTGTGATCTCCACCAGTACAGGCACATACAGACATGCAGGCAAAACACTCATAACATAAAATAAAAAATAAATATTTAAAAAAAGACTCTGGTGGTTTGAATAGGTCTGGCTCCCCCAGACTCCTGTGTTTGAGTTGGCTCATAGGGAGTAGCACTATTAGGAGGTGTGACTTTGTTGGAGGAAGGGTGTCATGGCGGGGAAGGCTCTGAAGTCTGCTATACTTAAGCTACACCCAGGTGGTAACAGTCTCCTTCTGGGGCCTGTGGATCCAGACGCAGACCTCAGCCCCTCTAGCACCAGATCTGTCTGGACACCCCTGTGCTTCCCACGGTGACTGCAACTGCAATCGAGCCCTAAATAAATGCTCTTCTTTATAAGAGTTGCTGTGGCCACGGTGTCTCGTTACAGCAATAGAAACCCTAATTAAGACAGACTCAGAAGCCGGGCAGTGGTGGCGCACGCCTGTAATCCCAGCACTCTGGGAGGCAGAGGCTGGAGGATTTCTGAGTTTGAGGCCAGCCTGGGCTACAGAGTGAGTTCCAGGACAGCCAGGGCTACACAGAGAAACCCTGTCTCGAAAAAACCAAATCCAAAAAAACAAAAAAAAAAAAAACCAAAACAAAAAAAAAAGACAGACTCAGAGATAAAAGCAGATTCAGAAATGCACTGACAAGATAGTTTTGTGAGTTCTTTATAGAACTAGTAGTCCTCAGAGGCCCCAGAGAGCCCCAAGGAAGAACCTCTGTACTCAGTCCTGAGCAAGCCCCCACTGATGCAGTTAAGAACCAGAATGCCCGGAGAGGCCTGAGCGTTCGGAGGAGCTGGTGTCCGGATGGAGGAGCTCTGACTCCACAGAGGGAGGGCATGGGAATGAGTGCGTGTGAGGGTGAGCGGACAAAGCCTTGGGAGAAGACTTGGTGGAAAGAGCAGGCAAGGCATGTCAGCAGCAGTAAAGCAGGTTGAGTGCGGAGATGCCCTAAGTGGTAGAGAACCGGGGTGGGGCCAGCTGTGCCCTTTCTAAGCCCCGCCCTAGGTGCCTCTTCCACCCTCTTCCTTACATCTTTCTAAATGTCCTTTGTACGGATGGGATGGAGCACAGTGACGTGGTACTTGTGTAGCTCCACCTCTCCTCTGTAGGTTTGGCTGTGGTGGCTTATGCCCAGCCCAGCACTCAGGAAGCTGAGGTTTGGTTTCTATAAATCCAGAGCCAGCCTTGTCTATAGAGCCTGCCTGCCTGTCTTAGAAAATAAACTGGAAAAACAAACAAACAAACAAACAAAAACCCAACAACTTGGAAACCCAGGAAGTAAGCTGCTTTCCTGAATTTTGTTCTTCTAGCAAATGGTCATTATGGGGGTGGGGGTGTGACATCATAGGAAGCTCTGATTTGTACCAAAATCACAATTCTTGGCTAACCTAGGGACTTAACGTGCAGCCAACATCTAACGTAGAGAACAACTTGTGGGAAGAAGTCCTTAGTCCGCAAGGCTGCACTAACTCTGGAATATTGGCGTCAGAACTGCACTACCCTGTGGGCCACCCAGTGAGTATCCGGAGAGCTGCAGAAGTGCAGGAATGGGAGAAGCTCTGTGTATCTGGCAACAGGAGTGCTGGAAATCCTAGGGGAGCTTAGAGACAGCCAGCAGGGCTTCCATAGTCAACACAGACTATGGAGGAGCTCATGTGAGGTGCCTGCCTCACCCTGGATGGGCAGCACAGAAGTCTGCTTGCTGGGGACCATGCCCACCTCCAAGACCACTAAGGCCCAGGAAAGGAGGGGGAACTGATGGAGGACGGAAGTGCTCACCTTTGGCAAGAGGCCATGCGGTCTTTGAGCGCCTGCACAAAGGGGAGGATCCAGTGGTGCCGGAGAACCACGCTCTGAGACAGGCTGAGGTGGAACTCCTCCATCAGTACCAGTCGAGGTACGAACATCTGAGCTCGGGGCAGCAGCACATCAAGCAGATCCTGGAAGTCCTCCTTCGCCTCATCTAGAGAAAGAGTAGGGAGGTTAGACCACCCTCCGAGCCAAGCTGTCACAGGTGAATAAAAAGCCGAAAGAGCAGAGACGCCCTTATAGTCAGCTTACCGATATTTTGATGTCTCTTCAAACAAGTTTATTATGATGATTGTGGGGACACACACAACCCTACTTTCCAGAGTTGGCTCTCTCCTTCCCCCTCGTTTGGGGCAGGGTCTCCTGTCTCTGCTGTGGGACTGTGGGATGGCTAGCCTGTGAGCTTCTCTGTGGTTCTCCCCATCTACACGGTAGGAGTGCTGGATCACAGATGACGTCAACCATCTGCCTTTTTATGGGTTCCAGGGATTGAACCCTGCAAGTTATCAGGCTTGCATGCCAAGCACTTTTACCTGTTGAGCCATCTAGATGGGACCTTAATGTGGATTAAATAAAAAAAATTATGTGTTTTATCGCAAGTAGGTATGTTACCGTGTATGTGCCTGGTGTGTGTAGAGTTCAGAAGACGGTGCCAAATTCCCTGGAACTGGGGTTATGGATGGTAATGAACTGCCATGTGGATAATGGGAATTAAACCCAGGTCCTCTGCAAGAGCAGTAAGTGCTCTTAACCTGAGCCATCTCTCCAGCCCTTACTATGAATTTCTGAGTGTAGTTAACATGTATTTATTGTAAGAATTCAAGTAAACAAGAAGTACCCAGCAGGTGAAGAATATTGGGGGATCTGGGGGTAGATCTGGTAGGTTGTAAGGGGGATTTGTTGTGGTTGAGCCTGGTACTGTTCTTGTGAACCAATCCCCTAATGAATAAAGGAGCCAATCACTGGGCGAGTAGGAGGGACTTCCAGGTTGGACAAAGGAAGAGAGTAAGCAGGAGAGAGGTCTTTTTGGATGGGGATAGCATGAGGACATGAAGTGTCTCCCAGTTTTAATGGTGGATCTGTCAGGATTCTCCACTGGAGGATTTAGATTTAATAAGGCTTACTAGATCAGGATTTTAGTTGCTGTGCCCAGCAACTGTCGTTACTGTCGTTTCTGAACTAAGTTTGTATTGTGCTTCCTTCATGAGGTGGCTCATCTGGGTTCAAGAGAGAAAGGTACAGTGGCAAAGCATGGGTTTGCCTGAAGTGCACCACAGAGACCGTGGGGGATCTGAAGCAAGGGGTTGGCATGGTAGTGACTTGTTAGTGGGAACTTAGCGAGCTGGCTGAAGAGATTTTGGAGCTCTGAGTCAGAAAGTCCCCAAGAGATAAAAACAGGTTGGCCATTGCCCACCGGTGCATGGTCATCCAGGCTGCTGGGGAAACGTGCTGGTTCATTTTTTTTTTTTTTAATATTTCCCGCAACAGGGATTAAAATGTATCCATGTATGAAATTTACAAAAACATCAATAAAAATATATTAAAAAGGGGATGCTCTGTTGGCTTAGCAGATAAAGGCTCCCACTGCCACATCTGACGTCCAGACACTGCTCACTCTGACCACTGACTCCTGTAGTTGTCCTCTGATCTCCACATGTGTGTAGTGGCTTGCATGTGTCCACATACATACATACATGCACTCAGTAAGTAAATAAATGAAAACGATGTTTAAAAAGAGGAATACAGGGGGCTTCTGGTATCTAGTCCAGGCTATAGGAAGCCCAATTGTTGTCCACAACAAGCAAAATCCTCAGCAAACTGAAAAAAACAAAAGCTCTTCACGGAGCTGTGAGAAGCAAGGCCACAGGTGTGTGCAGCCACAGGTGTGTGCAACTTGCACATGATCAGACCAGAAACACCTGAGCTCACACTTCCTGAGGAGTAATTTGCAAATTTTTTTTAACTCAAACACATATTGTGTTTGTGTTAAATTTGTAGGCTGCAGCAAAAGATCTTTTTTTTTTTTTTAAAGATTTATTTATCATTATATGTAAGTACACTGTAGCTGTCTTCAAACACACCAGAAGAGGGCATCAGATCTCCTTACAGATGGTTGTGAGCCACCATGTGGTTGCTGGGATTTAAACTCAGGACCTTTGGAAGAGCAGTCGGTGCTCTTAACCGTTGAGCCATCTCTCCAGCCCAGCAAAAGATCTTAAAAGGATTCCCAGCATTAAAGGCATACGTTTGATCTCAACCCTGGGGCCAGGCTGGGAGAAGTGGCGCAGCAGTTAAGAGCTCGCATGGTGACCGGATTGCCTTTCAACCTCTGTGGCACCTGCACACACGAGAGCAAACTCTGACACATAATTGAGAGACGGTGTCTTTCTATGTAGCCCTGGCTGTCCGGAAACTATGTAGATCAGGCTGGTCCTGAACTCACAGAGCTCTGCCTCCCGGAGACTCTCAGGTGCTGGGATTAAAGGCTGCAATGCCACACCCTGCAAAGCAAATCTTTAAAAATAAATAAATGAAATTCATGACCTAAGCTTCCACTTTAGGAATTTAGGAAAGGAAGGGTGAACTCATTCAAAGTAATCAGAAGAAATAACTAACATTAGAGGAGAAAGAAATGAAACTGAAAATGGAATCGATAGAGAAAGTCAACAGAACCAGAACTGGGTGACTAGGGTCTGCTTATGGGAAGTGTTCCTCTGAGTGCTACATCCAGACCACTGTATTGGTCAATAGCTATGAAGATGAATAAGATCAACTGCACTAAATTTAAAATGTCTGCCCTTTAAAAGGCACAGCCCAGAGGGAGAGAAAAAAAAAAAGCCTCAGACTGAGAAATACTGATAAAGAATACAGAAAAAAATATAGAACTGTTAGAATTCATTAAGAAAACTTGGTTAAGGCCACGTGTTCACCATCCCAGCACTTGGGAGACTCAGGCAGATGCACTTCAGTGAGTCTGAGAGCAGCTTGGTTTATGTGGTGAGTTCAAGGCCAGTCAGGGATATAAAGTGAGACCCCGTCAAAAAAAAAAAAAAAGAAAAAGAAAAGAAAAAAAAAAGTAAAATAAAGCCACGCTGCCAGTTCTAGGACACTCAGGGCTGTCTAGAAAAAACAAAACAAACAACAACACAAACAAAAAAAATAATAGGCTCTGAACCGCAATGCTCAACTTCATGTGAAAAACAAAACAAAACAAAAAACCAGGACAGCCAAAACAATCCTGAACAACAAAAGAACTTCTGGGGTATCACCATTCCTGACCTCAAGCTGTACCACAGACCAACAGTAATAAACCCTGCACGGTCTTGATATAGAAACAGACAAGTTGATCAATAGAATCAAATCGGAGACCCTGAGATAAATCCACACACCTATGAACACTTGATATTTGACAAAGAAATCAAAACCATGTAGTGGAAAAAAGAAGGCATCTTCAACAAACGGTGCTGGTCTAACTTCATGTATTAGAATACAAATAGATCCGTATTTATTACCCTGCAAAAACCTCAGGCTTCTGCAAAAAGGCCTCAACATAAAAACAAAACAACCAAACAAATAGAAAACAAAAGGGGAAAAAAAAACCCTTTTTATATGTGAGAATAAAGGACACTTAAAAGTGCAGAGCCCGAGGCTTGGGAATGTGCTTCCATTGTGAGGAATTCAGGTACCATTTCTTGCTTTTTCACACCTCATAAAGGTGCTTCTGGGCAATTTAGGAATGATCAAGATGATCTGACAGATGTTTTCAAGAAAATATGGTTTGGGGTTAAGCTTTAAACATCTGCAGGAAATGTGTAGTAGTTTGTGGCAGCTAGATGGGAAACCTTCCTAAGAGTCTGTGTGGCTAAAGGACAGGGATAGGAACCGTGCAGCAGTCTCTGCTGTGGGAGAGAGGAACAGGGCGGTTCAAGAACGAGTTATATTTGCAATTTTGTTTTGTTAACTAATGTCTTGAAGGGAAAAAAACTATTAAAAAACAAAAACAAAAAAAAAGCATATGGAAGATACTCCTCATCAGTCTACAGAGAGCCAGCGCTCCTCGGCGCCGCCAGGACACTAATTCATCGCTATAGGAAACACAAAATGGTGTGGCTGTGGTGGGGAAATTCGGTATTTTTTTTTTAAATTAAAAATACTGTTACCATACAATCTATACAATCATCCCACCTATCAATCACATTCCTTATCATTTACACAAGGACCTGCTGAAATATGGCCACACAAAAGCCTGTGGTACACAGACAGACACATACATGCACACACATGTTTTATTTTTTGAGGTAGGATCTCACTGTGTAGCTCTGGCTGGCCTAGAACTCAGAGATCCACTTGCCTCTACTTCCCTAAAGGCATGTGCCACCACACCAGGCCAGCCTAGTGCATTTTTATGTATATCTGCTCATATTTAGGAACAGCCAAAATCTCCTTTAATACATGAGCTGGGGTAGAGTCAGACAATGGAATATTAGTTAGCACTAATAAGAAATGCACTTTCAAGATGTGACAAGGTGTATGTGCAGATAGAGCACTCATAGACATAAATAAAATCTAAAAAAAACAACTAGCCATAATACTAATGCTTGTGAAGTTTGGTGATTATAATGTGGGCTCAGGCCAGGTGGTGGCGGCACACACCTTTAAGTCTAGCATCGGGGAGGCAGAGGCAGGCAGGTGTCTGAGTTCTGGGACAGACAGGACTACATAGAGATACCCTACCTCAAAAAAGCAAAAAAGAGCCGGGCGCTGGTGCCACACACCTGTAATCCCAGCACTTGGGAGGCAGAGGCAGGTGGATTTCTGAGTTCGAGGCCAACCTGGTCTACAGAGTGAGTTCCAGGGCAGCCAGGGCTACACAAAAAAACCCTATCTCGAAAACAAACAAACAAACAAAAAAGAAAAAAACACACCCAAAACGGAAAAAAAACCACGAAACAACAACAATGAAAAAGTGGGTCCATCTGTTGTGGGCAATGTAGCACGCTGGATGGTGGATACTGACAATGGGTGAGTCTACACAAAATCAGAGCCACCACTTTGTGTACTGGCCTATGAACGTGGTACAGATTATCTGATTTAATCTTCTAAAGAGATAGATACTATCACCCCCACTTTAGAGGTGCAGAAATGAAGACCCTGAGACACCCAGAACACCCAGTGCAGTGAGGTCTAATTCAGCAGTGAGGTGGTCTGTCACCTCCTCAGAGCTGGGGTGGGATATGAATCCAGCACACAGGGGCCCTAGTTTCTCCCTCCTAGCCGGCCATAGCATGCGGCATTTTTTTTTTTTTTACACCATTTGCCACTGGCGACTCACACGGTATGTAGATGTGGGTGGCCCAGTTGCCGCGCTCATGGGGAAAGGTTCGGATGCGACCCCCATGCTTTGCACTGTCATCCTCAGGCCCTTCCTCTGTGCTGGGGAACATGCTCAGCACACTGTCAGGCACTGGAAACTTCTGACTGGGAAGGGGGTTCTGGCCACTGCAAAAGAAGAACAAACATCTATCCTCATTTATGTCCCTTTGCGCAACGAAAGTTCTAAGCCATTATGCACAGCGATTTTTAATGCACACCAGTCTTGCCACGTAGACCAGGTTGGTCACAAACTTGATCCTCCTCTCTCAGCCACAGTGGCTGAGTATAAATTTCCAGGAAGGTGTTTGAGCTTCTTCTAGAGAGCCATAGCTTTCTAGAACTACTGAAGTTTCCTAGTTACTCTGGGAGTCAGACCTCAGCAGGCTCTTGGTCCCCATGGGAAACACTTCAGCAGCAGAGTGGCATAGAGGTCCTTATTATAGTTGGACAGGACTGTGATGATGGTGCCTTACATTAATTTCCTCACCTGTAGAGCATATTTCCATTTGCTAGAGCTCTTGTGAAATGAACTGACATACTACATTCAGCAAAGACCGGTATTTAAGAACCTTGAAGTATAAGATTTTCATGGGTTTTGCGCCAGCCAGCCTGGAGTCTCCAGTCTCCCGTGTGGCTCCCGGTGGCTATTCGTTAACCATTTACTAGACGAACGAAAAGCTTGGGCTATTATTGTATTGTGTTCAAATGAGGAAACATCTTGGAAGAAACATGGTCGCCCACCAAAGGAGAAAAAGGCACCAGAGGGCTGGACTTGAGCTCGTGTCCTCACTCCCAACTTTGCCAAGGTGTGTGTGTGTGTGTGTGTGTGTGTGCGCGCTATTCCAGGGCTTTGTCCAAGGTGTGTTCGGTCTCCTTTCCCTCGACATCGCTTTTTCTGTTCCTGGGGAACCAACCCACCCTCCTGGTTACCTGGGAGGCTCGGGTCCCATTGGGGTTTCAAAAGAATCTACGCTCGAGAGAGAAAAATTCCTCGCTCCTCACCAACGATGGAGTCCAGACCCCGGTTTGCTCCGCCCCGCGGCGACGGCCTCCGCTTCATCCTCGGAACCGCTGCTGCTGTAGCCCACCAGGGGCGCCGCGCTCATGGGGCCTCGACCACAAACCCAGTCCACGGACAACCTGATCCGGCTCCCCGAGTTCCGCTGAGCCGGAAGTGTTCTCTGGGGCGGGACCTAAAGTAGCTCCACCTCGGGGCGGGGTCTGGAGACGGGGGTGGGGTGAGGGGTGGGGCAAAGCCCAGCGGATCTGTAGGACTGACTGTGCCCACCGCCTGTGCGGTAGAGGCTGTAGGCTGCCTTTCGGGTCGCTCCGTCGCCCCAGTGTCGCAGCGCGGGTTCCACAGGTCTGCGGGTCCGCTGGCCAGACTTGTAAAAAGTTGGAGTTGCAGGATCCCTCCTGAGAGCAAGCCGAGCGGCACGTCAGCTGCAGAAGACCGGAGAGTCAGGTAGGGCTACGGCGAGCCGGGGCTGGATCCGGGCTCCTCCGCGAGTGTGGGTTCCGACGAGCCGATCCCGAGGCTCCAGCCCCGCCCCTCCGTACCCACAGACTCCGGCCAGCGGCACTGCGTGTCCCCGACAGGGGGCGGCCTCGCTCCGCGCCGCGCCTTCCTCGGCAGCCGCCGCCCCGGCTGCCGCTCCTCCCCCGGCCCCGCCTACCCGGCCTCGCGCCGACCGCCTGTCCGCCGGTCTCTGCAGGACCGTCGGTCTGTCCGCTCGCCTGTCCGTCCGCTGCCCGGGTCCCGCTAACCCGAGTGCGCAGGTCGATTCGTCGGTTCCGGCTACCACAAACCTGTCTCTCGACTCCGCGTCGCCTGCCTCTGCTACGCGAGGCCGGGGATTGGCAGGGCGCGTAGGCCGCGACGCGGCGGATGGAGCCGGAATAAAGAGGCGGCAGAGAAAGCAGCTGGTCTCCGCTTGCCCCGCGCCTGACCCCTGGAGCAGGTGAGTGGCAAGGCACCCGGGACTCCATCTGGGGGCCACTCCGGTAGCCCTTGCTCCCAGGGAGAGCCTCCTGAGGTCTGGGGCGGTGCAGGCTGGGCCTGGAAGCACAGTTGCTTCCCGGGCACCATCTGAGGATCTGGGGCCTTCCTCGGCCGGAACCACCCCTTTTCGGGACGCAGTGGCTGGGTGATCTGGAGCAAGAGCTGACAGAAGGCAGCCCAGCTGGGCCTGATGGGAGGTGATCAGCTTTCATTCAGTTCCTTGGAGAGGAAAAAGGGCTAGGATGGGGCGCAGGTGGGGGCTTCTCCTTGCCTTTCCAACCCCACTCCTCTCTCCAGCCCTTGTGGAGTGATCTGAGAGTGTTCCTGGCTTCTCCTTCCTGGAAAAGGGTCAGGGTAGGCAGTGGGGGTTACTCTAGGAGGTGGGGAGTCCGGGAGGCCGCTGGGGCTAGCAGCGGTTCATACCAGGAAGACTAACACACCGTTGATTTAGTACAGCTAGATCAGACAGTGTTCAGTGCAGTCCACCTCTCATTTCTACCTTAGGAACGCTGAAATGACCAGCTGTAGTTGTTTGTTCATACTCCTAGGTATTGCCCCGAATCAGCAGCCTCTTCATCCTCTCCCTTCCCAGAAGATGCGGAGGATGACAACTTTTAGCTTGATTCTTAAGTTTAAGAGAACAATTAGTTAGAAGCCAGCTGGCTTGTGGGGGCATTCTCTACTTTCTTCCTCTTAGAGAAATCTTGCAAACTTTTAAAAATCTAAGCAGCCAATGAGCTGAGAACCTGGAACAGGGGTTACCTTTGGTTTCAAAAGTAATTCTCTCTGGGATTACTTGACACTACCTCAAGGTGGTGAGTTAGAGATTTGCCAGGATGTCGGTGGTTGGATGGGTTTTATCTTGCAGTGATTACTGTGAATATTTTGGACTTGGAGGAGACACACTCTGGGGCATGTTAAATTATCCTGTACAATCCAAGCAAACAGTACAGTTTCTTACACCTTGACAGTTAAAGACTCAGAGAGTGTGGGACGTCTGTCTGTGTTCCTCTGGGAGATGACTAGAGTGCAGAAGTTCACCACAATCGGTGGAGCTATAAACCTGTCATTTAACCCTACTTGCCAGGAGTTCGGGTCCCTGAAAGGACATTAATCCTGTTAAACTAGAGTGGCATGTGCCCTGGGAAAGGGCTGGAGTGCAGGCGAAGAGGAATGTAGGCCAGACCCTCAGGAGAGGGCTTTTTGGTGGTCCTTAGTAGTGATGCATAAATATCAGCTTCCAGAGTCCATCTGCCTTAGGACTCATGCCTCAGGGCGTGGCTTCCTTCAGCCATCAGGATCCTTCTGACTCCAAACAGTGGTGCTCTCATGTCAGTGTGAAGGGGGCTGTCAGGCATTAGGGACAGGTCACCCCAGCCTCTGAGACAGCTGACTGAGTAGGCCATATGGAAACTAGAGGGGCGTTTGTGGAGGCTGAGATGTCTTGCCCAGGATGGGGATGGAAGAAAGTGGGTATGGAGAAAGCTCCCCTTTTGCATGGAGGAGAGGAGCTGCCTCTTTGAAAGCAGGGGAAGCGAGCAGGGCTTGACCCCTGAGCATCTCTGTCCCCTAAGGACACTCAGGTCTGTGTAGTGAGCACAGGCAGCAAGGGAGAAGGAAGGGCCACTTGTTCTGCCTCACGTTCACTGTGTCTCTCTTCCCTACAGAACCGATTACTGGAGAAGGCAGAGTCTTCTTGGCATTGCTGGCATTCCTGTCTTGAAGAGCCCCCTGTCCTGTAGGCTGTCTTCTTGGCTAATGACAAGAGCTCTCTGACAAGACCTCTGTGCCTTGTGTGAGGTTCTTGTCCGTCCCTGAGATCCAGTAGCTTCTCTCTCAGAGTTAGGGTCACCTTAAGCGGGGAAACTGAAGCCATTACTGTCCAAACCCAGTTTCATCTTCCCAAGCATGTCAGAAAGCTGGCAGCAGCCACCGCAGACTCAGCCACAACAGCCACAGGCACCGCAGCCTCAGCACCATGCAGAGACACCACCGGCCCTGGCTGAGCACACACTGCCCCCGGGCACGGCTGAGAACCCGCTGGGCTGTGCCGTGTATGGCATCCTCCTGCAACCTGACCCGGGCCTGCAGCCCCCCCAGCATGCACCCCTCCAAGCAGGGGAACCAGGCCCCAAATGTGGTGTGTGTGGGCATGACCTGGCACACCTGTCCAGCCCCCATGAGCACCAGTGCCTGGCAGGCCACGACCGCTCATTTCAGTGCACACAGTGTCTCAAGATATTCCATCAGGCCACCGACCTGCTGGAGCACCAGTGTGTGCAGGCGGAGCAGAAGCCGTTTGTCTGCGGTGTCTGCAAAATGGGCTTCTCCCTGCTCACCTCGCTGGCCCAACACCACAGCTCCCACACTGGCATGGTCAAGTGCTCCATTTGTGATAAAACCTACAAGCCAGCGGAGGCTGCTGAGCCCGCCACCACTACAGCCCCGTCACTGCCCTCAGCACCTCCGCCGGCTAATGTAGCCCCCGTGGAGCAACCGGAAAAACCCTATAGCTGCCCCGTGTGCCAGAAGCCCTTCAAGCACCTGTCGGAGCTCTCCCGGCATGAGCGGATCCACACCGGAGAGAAGCCGTACAAGTGCACGCTGTGTGACAAGAGTTTTAGTCAGTCCTCTCACCTGGTGCACCACAAGCGCACACATAGCTCGGAGCGGCCCTACAAGTGCGCGGTGTGTGAGAAGACCTTCAAGCACCGCTCCCACCTGGTGCGCCACATGTACGCCCACTCGGGCGAGCACCACCTGTTCCGCTGCAACGTGTGCGAGCTGCATTTCAAAGAGTCGTCCGAGCTGCTGCAGCACCCGTGTACCCCGAGCGGCGAGCGGCCGTTCCGCTGCGGCGAGTGCCAGAAGGCCTTCAAGCGGCCGTCGGACCTGCGGCAGCACGAGCGCACGCACAGCGCCGAGAGGCCCTTCAAGTGTGACCTGTGCCCCATGGGCTTCAAGCAGCAGTACGCGCTGATGCGGCACCGGCGCACACACAAGACGGAAGAGCCCTTCAAGTGCGGCCTGTGCGAGAAGGGCTTCGGGCAGCCCAGCCACCTGCTCTACCACCAGCACGTGCACACCCTGGAGACACTCTTCAAGTGCCCGGTGTGCCAGAAGGGCTTCGACCAGTCCGCCGAGCTGCTGCGGCACAAGTGCCTGCCCACGTCCACAGAGCGGCCCTTCAAGTGCCCCGTGTGTAACAAGGCCTACAAGCGGGCATCCGCCCTGCAGAAGCACCAGCTGTCCCACTGCGCTGCCGCCGAGAAGCCTCTGCGTTGCACCCTGTGCGAGCGCCGCTTCTTTTCTTCCTCGGAGTTTGTGCAGCACCGCTGTGACCCGGCCCGGGAGAAGCCACTCAAGTGTCCGGACTGCGAGAAGCGCTTTAAGTATGCTTCAGACCTGCAGCGTCACCGGCGGGTGCACACGGGCGAGAAGCCCTACAAGTGCCCCAACTGCGAGAAAGCCTTCAAGCAGCGAGAGCACCTCAACAAGCACCAGGGTGTGCACGCCCGAGAGCAGCAGTTCAAGTGTGTGTGGTGCGGCGAGCGCTTTCTGGATGTGGCGCTGCTGCAGGAGCACAGTGCCCAGCACAGTGCTGCTGCTGCAGCCGCGGAGGGCGCCTACCAGGTGGCAGCCTGCTTGCCCTAAGGCCTCGCTGTCGCCGCCACCCGCCACCTGCCCTGTCTAGTCTTGCCTGCTTGCAGCTGCAGGGCAGCAAGCCTGTCAGTCAGCTCCCCCTTAGGAGTCAGGACCAAAGGGCTCTTCTGGGCAGGTGGAGGGTGCGCATGTTCAGTATTAGCACCAGCCTGGCCGTGGGAAAAGCCAGACTACTGTGGCCAGACCCCCAATTCCATTAACTTCTTCCCCATGACAGGACTTACTTTCTGAGAACCTGCTGCGTACCCCTTATTTGTGGGGAACTTGAATCCTACCTGTAATCAGGTGCCTCTCTGCCCCAGGTATGGGGGATGCCAACCCAATTTTCCCAGATCTTTCAGCCTAGTTAGAAAGCAGATGGCTTGGGAAGAAGTAAGTACAGTTTCTTCTCAAGTTGCTTTTTTGGAGAATGGGGGGGGGGGGGTACAAGCTTTGTGACAGTTCTGGAGACTTAGAATGTAGGCCAGAGCTACAATCCTCTGACTGCCCAGCTAGGACAAATGTGCCCCAACCCCAAGTTTCTGATAGTTAGATATGTAGGTTAGGAGTCTGTGGGCACGGTCTGCTTGGAGACTCGGGGCCCAATCAGGGTGGGGAAGCAGAAACATTCCACGACACCCTCTGGTCAGCAGTGCTGTCCACAGGAAAAGGGACACAGCAACCTGTGTGTTAAGGGCCATCCTGAGTCTATGGAAGCCCCCTCCTGCCTTGAGTAGTTCTGAGCTGCAGGGCACTGAATGTGCCCATAGTGGAGCTGTTGTGTGGAAATGGAGGATTGTAAGGCCCCCTTTCCCCTAGCTTCATCCCTGGGTCGGGAGGAAGGAAGAGCAAGCCCATGATTGCCCCTTCCTACACTGTGTGAACCAAAGTGTCTGGGGCTCAGAGTCGGAGCCTTGTCCCAGCCCTGCCTGAGGGTCAGATGGAGTCCTGGGTGCCCAGGGGGAGGAATGGCCTCTTCCCCACAAAGCCCTTAGGTCCTAAGGATCTTCCTTTGCCAAGACAGCCTGCTGTCCTTTGAGCCCGAGAGCCCTCTGGGTCTTCGGCTTCTCACAGTCTGCTTCCTATAGTAAAGGTGGGTACGCAAGGACTGAGAAGCCCAGTAGGCAGCATCCTTGGTAGGTACATGGTCAGCCGCCATCACTGGACGGCCGGAGCCACCACAAGACCCTGGAGGACCTTCGCTGTCACAGTCATCGTTCTGAACCCAACCCTGACCATGCCCTTCTTAGTCCCCTCCCTACCCTCGAGTCTTGAAAGAAGA
Source organism: Apodemus sylvaticus (assembly GCF_947179515.1). Taxonomy (NCBI): domain Eukaryota; kingdom Metazoa; phylum Chordata; class Mammalia; order Rodentia; family Muridae; genus Apodemus; species Apodemus sylvaticus. The sequence goes on from NC_067492.1 coordinate 35,132,869, forward strand.
CTGACCACTAAGGCAGGGGCCAGATGAGGAGGAGGACACCACCTCACCTCACCTTAAAAAGTCCAGCTGGCCACATCCGTCTGCTCTGTCTGCCCAGGGTCTCTCCTGTGTCCACAGAGACTGAGGTTAGCACTTCTCTCGGGTTGACTCTTGGTCACAAAGCCTCAAAAAACTGGAACTCAGGCTTATAACAGTCTACTCCTAACTGCTAGGTTTTTTTCCTTTCATTTTTGCATTCTAAAAGCTGTTTATTATACTATTCGTAACATTGTATAGCTTAATTTCATGTCATTTTGGATTATATATAAATATGAGTTTGGGATTTTTAAAAGAATGACTCCATTTAGGCAGCCACTTTTGATGTTAACATACAGTGAGTTTGATGTGTGCTCTAGAAGTAAAGACATTGACTGGTGCAGCCCACAGCTCCTCCACTCGTTCTTTGCAGAGGGCGTGATGGGAGGTGCAGAGGCTAAGATGCAGACCAAAGGAGCAGGCGGGGGCGAGGCTTCAGTCCTGAGCTTTGAGGCTTCTGGCTGTGTAAACTTGGACTGGTCATTTAACCTCTTTGGGACACAGTCGCCATATCTGTCAAAAAACAAACTGAAGGTTAACCTGTCCCACTGTTGAGGTGCATGGACTCCTCATTGAGACGCTGCAGGGACGCCATGGACAAGCCAACAGGTACCAGTACAGCACACCTTCCCCTCCTTACTAAGGGTCAGTCATAGCCCCTGAGGGAGCTGAACCCTGAGACCAGCAGCTCATGAAAGGCCAGAAGCTGCAGATGGCAAAAATAAACAATTCAGGTGCTCCCTGGAACAGTGGTGGCCCCACCTAGCCTGGCTGGCCCACACTCCTCATCCTCCACCTGCCCTACAGTGAGCCCTCTGTAGACCGAGCTGTGCGGGGCCTTTTACCTCAACCTTCTACGTATTTGTACTGTGCTCCATCCTTGTCCTCTACTGCAGCTCACAGGCTTCCCTTTCTCAAAGACCAGAGAGGGGCTGGAGAGGAGAAATGGCCCTCGGCCTGGCATCTGAGAGCCAAGGGCACCTTTTCCTAGATAAGGTTAGAAAAGTTCAAAGGCCATGCGGCTACCCACACTACAACCGTTCATAAAGCTATGACCAGACCTCCTCTTTCTATCCCCCTCTGTGGCCCCTGGAAAGCCAAGAGGTTCCTTCCTTCCTATGGCCTTCTACCACGTAGCAAGCTGACAGCAAGGGGCCTTTGAGTCTGTGCCAGGCTTAAGGCCCAGTTTATTTTCTAGTCGTGTGGCAAAGATAAAACTGCTTAGTGGGCAGGAGAGGCCGCACAGTCCTTTGTCCAGGTCAGTGTGAGGCTTCGGAATTGTCTTAAGCCACACATGTGAAAGACAGGCAGTATGATCAGGACTGTCCTTGACAGACACCCGATCTGACAGACACTCAAGGCAGCTCAGCTCAGTGCTCCCCCTGCCCAGCTGGCGGTGAGCTCCTTCACAGGTCCAAATTCCTGTTGTCTGCCTTCCCATGTAAACGGGAAGGTCCTTAAAGGGCCTGCACCTTCCAGCACTGTCATGAAAGGTCCTCTCTAGCCTGGAGCTCCCTCCTGGCCTATAACCTTGTTCTTCCTCCAGAGCAGACCTCCAACCCGTCCTCACTCTGCGGGAATCCCCCCAAACTCACAGCCTGATTCTGGTGACAAGGCCTGCATCTCATCCTCAAGAAAGTGTGTTTGTCCCATCAGGAAGAGCCTTGGCTGCATTTGGTCTACATTTCCAAAGGTCTCTGCTGTAGAGTCCTGTAAAGGTTGGTCTGTGGGGGATGCAGGAGTCTCCCTCTTCACATGTTCACACCTGGCCTGGCTCTACAACCCTACCTTTGCTTTTTCCATGACCACAACTGAACCCCTGCTGTTTGTCGGGCATAAAGCGAGAGCTTCACACGAGAGCTGAAAGACTCAGAATCAAGTAGAGTAGGAGCTGAGGAGGAGGCTCAGTTAGTGCAGTTAGCTCAGGCATGAGCCTCTGAGTTTGGACACCCAGCAGCTTCATGGCTGTGTGATTCTGTAACCCTAGGCTGATAGTGGGAGGAACACCGGTGGGGGAATGACAGGACAGACAGACATTCCTGATGTTCCTACCAGTCAATCTAACCATTTGGGTTCAGTGAGAGACCCTGTCTCAAAAAAAAAAATGAGGTGAGGAATGATTGAAGACACCTGATGTTGAGTTTACCTTCTGTGAGTATGCGCACACAGAGACAAACACAGTAAAAATGGCCTCCAAACATCTGGGACATGTAATCACCCTACCCCTTCTCAGCATCAGCCTTATTTCTGGACCTGCCCTTCTGCTAGCCCCAGACCCTGGGCTAGGATGCATGTCCTCCATGTTGCTCTGTAATAAAACACTGCTGTTACTTTACAGTAGAAATTTCCTTCTCTCCAGATAGATATATCTGCATGGCTCTGGAGGTCCCAGAGCCCATCCCTGAGCCTCAGTTATAGAAGGTAAAAGGAGCTGGCACGGAAGCCCGATGGGCACAGATGTAAGTCCCCTGAAACAGCCAAGGTACTTGTGGTCTTTGGGAAGAATGGGGAAAGGGAGCATTTGAGGCTTTTGAGATTGGCTGGAAAGGGGTGGAAGGAAGGCTTTGAACAAAGCTGGGGAGACAAGAGCCTGGGGGTAGGAGAGACAAACAAGGGAAGGTGATGGGGTCTATGGCAAAGGCCAGGGAATTCAGATCCAAATGGTCAGAGATGAGGGCCATGCTGGCTGTGCTGTCCCAGGGTTACCGCTGCAGAGATTTCAGGTGGGACTCGTTTATGCTGAGCCACAAACCTCTATAGGTAGAGGAGGTCATGGCTGTGAGGTAGTCGCCCCCCTAGTACATCTGAGAGCATTCCTATGTCTGTTTCCCAGGCTACTCACAGACTCCTGGGACATCAGTCATACCCTAGCCTCCCCATCGTCTGGGACTGTAAGTATATGTCACTAATCTTAGTTTGCTGATGGGAGATCTCTTCCTTGTAAGCTCTAGTCTCTCTCCAGCCCCAGGGAGACACCCCCCCCCCTTCTCCTCTCCACTCTTGGGCTTGTTCCTCACAGCAGGAAAGATGGAGATAATCTCACTGCTTTCAGTTCACAGCCTTGCCAGTCACCAGCTGTATAGTCCTGGGCCAGTCACAACTTCCTCTAGCCTATTTAGTTTTATGTGAATGAGTGTTTTGCCTGGGTGCATGTATGTGCACCACCCGTGTGCCTGGTGCCCCTGGAGTCAGAAGAAAGTGCTATACACCCCTAGGAACTGGAGTTAAGATGGTTTTGAGCCTCCATGTGGGTGCTGAGAACCTGGGTTCTCTGGAAAAGCAGTCAGTACTCGACCTCTGGGCCATCTCTGTATCTCCAAGTCCATTCACTTAACCAGCTATAAAGTGGATTTAAAACGGCTTACCTCACGGGGCCTGTGAAACACTTAAAAACTTATTAAAAATTATACACTTAGCCGGGCGGTGGTGGTGCATGCCTGTAATCCCAGCACTCTGGGAGGCAGAGGCAGGTGGATTTCTGAGTTCGAGGCCAAACCTGGTCTACAGAGTGAGTTCCAGGACAGCCAGGGCTATACAGAGAAACCCTGTCCCCCCCCAAAAAAATCCAAAAAACAAACAAACAAACAATATATATATATATATATATATATATACTTGTTTTTGCTTATTCTTCTACTCCATTTATTCTTAGGCACAGTTTCTATTTCTTGTATTTATAAAGTTGGTATTAAATGTAGAGCCAGTGGACAAGAACCTTTACTGCTGTGGCCTGGCCCCTGTAGTGTCCTTGACTAGAGGAGTGTGGTTTGTCGTTTAAAGTGGGTTGACCTGCCTACCTATTTTTCCCACTGGATTCAAAGCACTAATAAAGGGGTGACCTCTTGTCTGTGTCACCTGATCATTTTGCAGAACACTGACTTCAGGCAAAGGCTTCAAAGCTGGGCCACATTACGAGGTGAACTTTCTTGGTCATACTGGGTCACAGAAGCAGGCCCAGAAAAAAATAAAAATAAAAAAATCCTGGTCACTTGGTCACTCCCTGCAGCATTCACTAGCGCCCCTCTGACCATTCTCACCCAAAGCAGGACTTGAGTATCCATCCGGATCCTAGGGGTGCTAACAGCCCTGGGGTTCTGCCATTGGCTTCCTAAAGCTGCCCACTGAGTCTGTGTGAAGGAAGCTGAGTTTATCTTCCCCAAACCCCCTGCCCTGTTAGCAAAATTCCAAATACCAAATGATAATGTGTCCTGACCCATGAGGCCATTTTCCTCTCAATCCCCTCCTCCTGGGGCACTAGCCTTGCATGCAGCAGCTGTGCAGTGGATTCAAGGACGAGAGAGTAAATGAGCGATCCTGACACTCGTGGATGCCCGCTCTGCTGAGAAGATGAAAACAAGGAGGTGTGTGTGCTCTTGGAAGCACAGTGCCATGTAAACACGTGACTTTGCATGTAATTCAGGTTTGGGGCTAGCTGAAGCGCCAAGGGAGGTTCCAGGAACAGAAATCCCATATGAATTCTTGAGCGCAGGTGGCTCTTTGTCCCCAATGAGGACCTCTTCCTGCAGGGTGGAGTATGGAAGGCCCAAGAGCTACAGATGGCAGTTGCCCTAACATTGCACCAGACCCTGAAGCCCCCTTCACTGGGGCTCCCCTGCACTTCCACCATCACAAGAGGTGCTCAGGACGAGGGTGTATGCTGAGGGACAGGCGAGGCCTGTCCCACTGCTCAAGAGTACGGCAGATGGCCTTCTGTCTAGGCAATGAGTTTCTTTTTCTTTTCTTTTTGAAGGTTTTGTTTGTTTGTTTGTTTTTCAGATTTATTAATCTTCAGACACACCAGAAGAGGGTGCCAGATCTCATTATGGATGGTTGTGAGCCACCATGTGGTTGCTGGGATTTGAACTCAGGACCTTCAGAAGGGCAGTCAATGCTCTTAATCGTTGAACCATCTCCCAGCCCAGGCGATGAGTTTCTTAGCAATGCCTTGAGGAGCCCAGAATGTTCTCAATCACCTCATCCCAGTTTATGCCCTCTAATCCCTGTGAAGCAGAAGATTTCAAATATAAACCCCAAAGTACACCAGTATATGGTGAGGGGTCCGGGGAGGTGTCATAAATCTCTTCTTTCCTTTTAGGGTTCAAACTCAGGTGGAGAGGACAAATTCAGGATCTTGGTTAGGGCTTGCAAGCAAGGGACAAGGAAAACCCATATCCCATATCCCAGCCTGTCCATGTGCCTCCACCCCAGCCAGACTGGAGGCTTAGGTCCTGACCCAAGTCCACAGAACATCCTTCCCCAGCCCCTACACACCCTCTCTCCATTTCCCAGGAGTTAGTAAGGAACAGGCAAGGGTGATATACTATCATCTGTGATCCTGACCTTTTCCCAGACTTCCCCTTCATTTCATCGACACATACACACACACACACACACACACACACACACGAGCCTAGGGCCTCTGTGAGGAAGCATTAGATTTATTTCTTGAACTGAACTCCTGGGGAGAAGATGGGTGGTACCACCATATGCCCTCTGTCCGGCTAGGGGCCCTGAGGTGGCACGGTCCAGCCATAGAAGAATCAGCCTTTCCCCCCCCCCCCCCCACAGATTAATGCCAGGGAGTCAGATAGTTGATGCGACTGTAAAGAGAAAGAGGGGTAAGATGGGGACTCCAAGGTACTGTAAAGAAAAATCAAGTTTTTCTTCCCTAGCACCACCCCCACCCCAAAGCCCAGTACCCTCAGGGATCTGAAAAGTTTCCATTCACTCTATGTGCCCAAGAGCCTTCAGTGGCTCCCTATTTCCTCTTGTATATTTTTGGCTATCCTCTTCACCTCTAATTTATCTCATACCGTTTCCCACTGAGGTCCACTGATAACAGCTTCATGGGTTTTCAGTCAAGTATGAACCTACACTAGCATCACACAGTAATAACAAAACCCAGGGTTTTCCTGTGTATGGGGTGGGGAAGGCAACTTTCAGGAATAGAAAAAAGGAGACACTCTGCACGGTACAAGACAAAGGTGAAACGGGACCATGCGCTACAAGGGAGAGGCAGAGTGTCTGTTTGTGACAGTGGGAGGGGTCACATCAGAGTTTGGCTTTGCTGAGCCGCTCAAGGCAGGGCTGAGAGACGCCTCAGAGTCTCTCGCACTTCCACCTTAATATCGGAGCCTTTGACCCAGGGTGACCCTGCTGAGGGCGCTACCTAGCAGTGGGAAGTGGATGGCGGGCAGTTTCTTCTCTACCCTGACAGGTATCCCCTAGTCCGGGCCCTCTAAGCTGCGTGCGGAGGGCAACCTCAAGGCACTCTTGTTAGGGGGCGTGGCCTACTGCGATCAGGGGCGGGGTCATTCTCTACCTGTAGTGGGAGCCAAAGCTCCGGAACGTGTTCCTGGAAAAGAACAGAGAAGAGCCTTTCTGAATGGCGTGGGGATGCCAAGTTCTGGCATGATAACTGCTTCATGCACCGGCCGACAGACGACGGTTCGGTAGGAATTCAGTATCTGTCCTACAGCTATGATCCCTCTCCCTTCCTCGCGGATCGAGGTCCCGAAGGGGCCCTGCATGTCGTCACTTACAGCGAATCAAAAGGTAGGGGCTTCTGTCCGTAGCGGTCCAGGCTGGGGTTCTGGTTGAGGCAGTACTGGAGTGGATCACAGGAATGGGAACCCGTAAGCCTGCGGGGCGCGGACCCCAGCAGCCGGTCCCTCCCAGCCATCCCAGCCCGGTCTGTTTGCAATCTTTCCTTACCCGCCAGTTCTGGGTCACCTCCGGCTTCAAGTACCTCACCGCGTAGCCACTGAAACCCTCCACTGTGGAGAGAGCCCACCTTGGGAACCTGGATCTGAACAAACCCGACCCACCCTCAACCAAACCCCGCCTCTACGCAGAATCCCCGCCCCTCCCGAGCCCCAGCCCTAGTGGCTTCCCGGACCTTGAGTTGCTTCAGCAACTCCCACCCCCACCCCGCCCGCACCCTCACCACTCTTACCATCCCTTCCCGGTCCGGGTGCCTGTGTTCCAGGTCCTTGGGCACATAGCCCTCATTCCCGCTTTACATGCGCCACCAAATGGCGGGAGGTCTCCTCCCACCCCACCCCGTCTTAAAGCATTCTTTGAAGTTGGTAAACTGACCCCTTTTGTTGGCACAAGGCAGCTTGAACTCTCCGGACCTGGACACGAACTGAGACCAGTCTTCGATGGCACGTGTGAAGCAGGGCCAGTCGACCCGGTTAATGCCTGGCGCGATGGGGATCATCTTTCCACTGCGGTACTTGTGACAGAGCTTCCGGCCGGTTGCTGTGAAGTCCTATGGAGGGTTGGACCATAATGGCAGATGCAAGATCCCAGAAGGCTTCCTGGGCCTGACCTGATATTCGTTAGGCCCATTGGACTGAGGATGCAGGAAACAAGGGCTTGGGTTGAGTGGGGGTCAGAGTTCCGGGTAGGTAGCTGGGGGTATGCTTAGATAGTAGAGCCTTGGGCCACCGGTGCTACTGAGCCCATCCAGGGCTGGGGACACTCACCAGGCATTGCAGGGGTTTGTTGGGGACTCCTAGGAGTGTGAAGTGGGCATTGTTGAAATCATCTGTTGAAAGATAAACATATCCCTTCAGAAGCCCTTAGAGACCCATTCTAGAGACTTGGGCCAAGCTAGGCACCTTAAGAGAAAAAATGTTTTTCCAGGTGTAGAGGCACAAGCCTTTACTCCCAGCATTCAGGAGGCAAAGACAGAGGTCTGTGATTTCAAGGCCAGCCTGGTCTACCTATCAAGTTTCAGGCCAACCAGGGCTACATGGTGAGATTCTGTTTCAAAGGGGAAAAAATGTTAGCTTTTACATATTTAAGATAAAATTATATCTCTTACCATAAAGAAAACTCTATATAATGAGGTACCCATGGGTTGTGGCACTATTAGGAGGTGTGGCAATGTTGGAGTAGGTGTGGCCTTGGTGCCCCCACCCAGGTATGGAAGATGTGTGTCACTGTGGGGGGTGGGCTTTGAGGTTCTATGCTCAAACTCTGCTCATAGTGGGAGAAACAGTCTCCTCCTGACTGCCTGTAGAAGCCAGTCTTCTCTTGGTTGCCTTTGGATCAAGATGGAGAACTCTCAGCTCCTTCTCCAGCACTATGTCTGTCCGGACGCTGCCAGGCTTCCTGCCATGATGATAATGGACTGAACCTCTGAAACTGTAAGCCAGCCCTGATTAAATGTTCTCCTTTATAAGAGTTGCCTTGGTCATGGTATCTCTTCGCAGCAATGAAACCCTAAGACAGATTGACAGATTGATATGAAAACTTAGAAGTACTAGAAGAAAATATGAACAAATTCCCTATAAACCTGGGACAGGACTTTTAATTCTCATAAAAAGCCAAAAAAACAAAAACAAAAACAAAAACAAAAACCTGAAAGAAAAGACCAATAAGCAAATGGGATGTGTTTGCTGGACCCAATGACTTGAGTTTGAGATCTGCTACCCTACCATGATGGAAAGAGAGAGCTGACCCCTAAGAGTCATCCTCTGACCTTCAAGAATGAACTGTGAGCTGTCAGCACATGCGTACATGCATGTCATATGTGCATTTGTGTGTGAATAAATAAAAACAGTAAGCACAAAAGAAATCAAAGGGGGAAATACTTATACTGATTTTACAGCTGAGGCAATTTTCTTAACATCGGAGGGGCTCCTAGAAATCAAGAAAAAAAAAAGGAAAGAAACACGGATAAACCACATGTTTAAGTAGTTCAAATACTAGAAATACATATGGCTTCATGGGTACTAAACATATGCGAAGATGCCCAGTTGTGTTTTTCACAAGATGAACAAACATTTATGCTACATTAAGATATCTCCTCCAGCCGGGCATTGGTGGCACACTCTGGGAGGCAGAGGCAGGAGGATTTCTGAGTTCGAGGCCAGCCTGGTCTACAGAGTGAGTTCCAGGACAGCCAGGGCTACACAGAGAAACCCTGTCTCGAAAAAACAACAACAACAACAAAAACCCAAAAAAACCAAAAAACCAAAAAAACAACCCCCCCCCCCCAAAAGATATCTCCTCCACTTATTCAGCCAGACCAGGAACAACGTAAGAGTTATACAGCTTTAAAAGATAGGTCCCTCGTCACACACCACCAGAGACTGTATAAATCAACTGGAGCCTACAGACTGCAGTCCATTAAATATTACTTATCATAGTTATGAATATCCACATGTCCTTTGATCCCACAGTCTAGCAACACACAAATGACATTAGAAGAAGGTGACCTGCTTTCATGTTTGCAACAGCAAAAGAATCTAAGTGTCAGTCATTAAGCCAAATATGCCCAACTACATTGGCATAGGGAACTGCAGAGAATAACTCCAGAATGGGGTGTGGTACGCACAGCTGGAATTCCACCATGTGAAGCCTAAGCAGGAAGGTTATGAGTTTGAGACCGGTATGGGCTCTAGAGTTGAGCTTGTCTCAAGATCTAAGGATTGGAATACATAGCTCAATAGTAGAGAACTTGTCTAGCATGTGTAAAACTATCTTCAATCCCTACAACATCAACAACAAAAAGTATTAATTGGGGTCCATATAAGTTTAGAATCTCTAAATCACAAGACTGTTGGAGACCAAGAAGAGTTTACCCTCAAGTCACCACGTAACCAAATTGCCAAGGTTAGCAGCATAAACAACAAAGAACTTCTGTGCTCTTCCTTACAGTAGGAGGCCACTTGTGAAATATGGACTGTGGATAATCAGGCCTTTAGATCCAGCTTTTGTTTAACAAGGTAAAGTATGCCCTGGGAACAATTCCTGGGACTCATTATGTTGAACAGTCCACATCACTGCTGTTTAGACCCCTTTAAAAAGTCAACAGTGCATCCTTCTCCAGGGTCTGGTCGGGGTGGACAGGTGGAACTAGGAGAGATCAGGTTGAGTGAGGTAACCAAGACCCAGAAAGACAAATGTCTCACATGCTCCCGCATCTCAGGTTTCCAACATGAAGTCTTTGGATGTGAGTATGTAACCTGGAGTAACTGCAGAGACCAGGAAAATAGGAAGAGATCACAGACTGACGGGGGCAACAGAGGAGGAGATGGCAGGACGCAAGAGATGCGAAGGAGGAAACAGGAAAAACAGAAACCTTAGGGATGGGGAGAAAGATGAGTGCAGGAGGAGGAGGGGGTTACAAGATAACAATAAGGATGTCTGAAAAGTCATACGGAATCATACTATTATTTAACTACATAAAATAATACGTATAATACATGTAAGTGTATCTATCATCTATCTATCTATCTATCTATCTATCTGTAATGAAAGGAATATCTCCATGAGTTGCCAATGATCCCCCAACCTAAGTGCCATATACTATTTTAAATGAACAAACAAACAAATAAAACCCAACACCAGGCACAAGAAGTCCTCTTCTGAGTTTTTGATTGAGGTTGTCCCAGAACATTATAGGCTATAGTGTTGCTCTTGGTCATCTCCCAGAGGTGGCTGTGAGTAAACACACTTTGGACTAAGGACCCAAGTTAGGTCTGACCTGTAAGCCTCTTCCCTTTCAGGAAACCTTCTGGGAAAGCTTCCAACAGAGGAAAACAACCAACAGTTCTACCTACCTAACAGTTCAACCAACTTGCGAACCACAACAATGACCACCATGGCATGACAAGCCTAGGGGTGCAGTGGTAGCGTGAATACCTTGGCAGTAACCAACAGGTCTCTAATTGAACTTAAGAGAGAAATCACGCCTTGTTGGAAACCTAACCAACAATAACACAACTCTTGCACCCAAGGCTCAGGGGTCATTGTGGAAAGGAGGGGGGCAGAAAGAATGTAAGAGCCAGAGGAACAGAAAACTTGCTCTGAGATTGTGTCTCCTGGAAGTTTCAGAGAAACTACACCTATGAAGTCTTACCCACATGGCTGCCTATACATGATCTGAACAAGGATGAGACCTATAGACATCTAACATGGAAGCAGGGAAGGTCACAAGACCTCAACCATAGACAAAGAACTACAGGCAACTAAGGAATACTGAGAGAGGGAGAACCAGTCTCCTCCAGGGAAGAGCACACCAGTTGGTTATCCAACGCCAAGTGGTCAGACCTGAAAACATTGCATATGAGTACCCATAAACAGACTGAACACACTGAACTTAGGAATGTATGTATGTATGCATGCATGCATGCATGTATGTATGTATGTGTGTATTATGTATGTAACAACAATTAAAGAAAAAGAGGCCAAAAGTTTTAGAGAGAGCAGAGGGAGAACACGGGGTTTGGAGAGAGGAAAGTGAAAGGGAAAATGATGTAATCTTACTCTTAAATAAAGTAAAAAATTATAATAAAAGTCAAGAGTACAGGAAGAAATGGAAATGGATTTAAAGTTGCTTTAGGCTAATGAGGCTCAAGACTTAATAATTTATACATAATCCTAGACTCTATCCCCTTTCCATTTTAAGCTCTAAAACACATATTTAAAGACTCTGAGGGAGATTTTAATGTGTGCTGGTTATTAGATGTTGTGGCATTATTGTTAACTTTTCTAGATATGATAACGGTATCAGGCCACATAGGAGGCCGTCCTTGTCAATGAGGACTACCTGGCAAAGTTTTGTGTGCACACATATGTGAACATGAAGGAAAGAGAAGAGTGAGAAAGGAAAAGTGGAGGAGGGAGAGGAAAGAGGGCTAAAGGAGAGAGATCAGGGAGAGAGAAAGCTGGGGAAAGGGAAGAGAATGAGAGAAGGCATGTGAATCTGACCACGCTGAAGCAGACCATGGGGTGGACAGAGGGAGAGGGTGTGCCGCACGCAGATGGTCCCAGCCGGGGGCAGGGCGGGGGATTCAGACCGAAGGGGAATTTGGATTTCAGGAAAGGTTTCAGGAAAGGTACAGGTTCGGCAAGTGACAGAAACAACCACAGAGGCAGCTTGAATCTGAATGTATTTAGGAGCTCTAAAGTAAGGATTTTTATACAGGGAAGAGTTGGTATTACCATTTCAAAAGATGTATCCAGTGAGGCAGGCACAATTATCATAACCATTTTGCACAAGGAAATGCAAAATCAATCAGGTATAATGTTTCCCATGTAACAGATTTAGAGGATCAATTTACAGATAACATCAGTCTTTCTGATTAGAATACAGAGTGACTTGTAGTTAACAGCAAACCTTCAAAAAGAGTTTAAAGTTTCTTATACCCCCTGGGTCTTAATGAGTTTCCGTGAGTGATCCTTATCTAACATTTAGCTTTTACCTTGTAAAAACTTCTTGACTTAATCAATGCTTTCCATACCAGTGTCAGAACCACCCTCACCTACCCACACATGTTGTTGGAGGGTTGTAATTATGTAAATGACTATGAGGCAAAGCATTGCAGTCCCTAGAAAAGAGTTTGCGGGCCGGCCAGTGACTTGACTTCAAAGAGTGGATTATGGGCCCGGGAGTATTAGGATCACCTTGTGAAAGAGGAAAAGAGGAAATTGAGAGTAATACAAACTGCTTTGAGAACTACAGCTCAGAATTATCCTCTAACTAGAGAGTTCCACAGCTGTTCCCAGGAGACTTCCTCCCCTCGGAGTAAAATGCCTCAGCCTGTAGAACTTTTTGTCACACAGAATCTACTGGGGTTGGTGTGGCAAGGGTGTTCATAGCACAACCCTTCAAACTCATCTACTTGAAAATCTCCTAGAACATGGTCAAGAAACAAAAGGATGTGTGTCTGTTTTGGTGTGGGCCACCAATTCCCACTCATCCAGAGGTTGAACAGGAAGGATAGCCTAAACCCAGGAGTCGAAGATCAGCCAGGGCAACGTAGCAAGTCACTGTCTCAGAGAAAGGATGCCGGGGGAGAGAGCTCAGTTATTAAGGTTCTTGCTGGATAAACATGAGGACCCAAGGTCTGGTCCCAGCACCCACATAAAAAAGCTGATGTGTGTGTGTATGTGTGTGCATGCACTTGCCATCCTAGCGTGGGGAGAAGGCAGGAGGAGGATCCTAGTGTTTGCTGGCCAGTCTGTCAGACCTACTTGGTGAATTCCAGGCCAATAAGAGACACTGTCTCCAAAACCGTGGAGAGCAGCACCCGAGGTTATTCTCTGAACTCTATGTCCACACATGTGCACGTGTGTGCACAGACATGCACAGGCACCACTTGAGCCCTCCTCTGCAACGTAAGAAGACCAGGCATGGGGCTACATATCTGAGATAGGAGGAGCAAAGTTTATGGAGATGCAGTGGGGGGAGTCACCTCCAGAACTTCCAGCTAAAGAAACCTTATTTTGCTAAGCCTAGAGGAAATAGAAGAACAGTGCCACCCCCGACAGCGGCTGTAGGGCCTGCACAATCTATTGATCATCACACAGTGCCAAGCGCCCTGCTCTTCATATCCCTCACATAGTCCAGGAGGCAGGTTCTGTCCCTGTCCCCATTTTTCTGCTCAGGAACTTGAGGCCAGACCTTGGAGGAACTTTCTGGAAGGAAACAGAGAGCTGGATTGGCTTTTCTCATGCTTTTACCCGCCACTTGTTCCCGCCTTTTCTTCCAAGACCTCCATTTTGCCAGCCACCCCTGCTCCCAAGGCAAACAGGAGACCCTTAGCTGTTGCTGGCGACATGGCCTGACCTTTGGAGTAGTAGGTGGAAGACTGGCAGTGTTCATCGGAGAGGCAACCCTTGACGGTGTCCATGTCCATGCGCCGAAGGGAAGGCAGGGCCGGGTTGTAGAGCTGATGCTTCACACCGGCGAGTGGGCGGCGCACTCGCTCCAGAGGGAGTAGGACCGCTGGTGAAGCATACAGGTGGGCAGAGCATTCGTCCCAGGGCACCAGGTCTATGATGCGGGCCATCGCTGGAGAAGAGAGGGGTGGAGTCAGATGCCCTTCCGTACAGGCACAAATGCTTGGCCTATGTTGATATAACTATTGATCAAACATTTACTGAGTATCTTCTGTGGGCCCTGTGATTTTTCCAAAGCTCCACATGGGACAGCAGGAACATGCAAACAATAGATTTATATGCGCTTGGTGTGTGTGCAATCACACACACACACACACACACACACACACACGCCCTGCCTCCAGTGCTCTGAGGGAGGTCAGCACAAAGTATGTGTGGATTTGAGAGGGCTGGAGTTGGGGCGCTCCAGGAACTATCTAAATGAGGTGAAACTTAAATATTGAACAGGAAAAGGCCACAGTAAAGCTATTTAGAATGCAGCTTGGAATGGCCTGTGGCTTATGATGCTAGGTAGCCAACCCTGGGTTTGCCCCAAATGCTATAGACAGACGAGACTTTTAAAGAAAGGGGAGAAACAAGACAGATCTGAATTAGAAAAAGATGGATGGTTACCCAGTGTCTCTGTTCTAAAAAGCAGATATTCCCTGGAGCCCTCGCCCCCGTCCCCGTTTTACTCATTTACATCTTAGAATTTGTTGACACTACTTCCTGAACCCCAAGTTACAGGTAAGAAATGGACATGGGGTGGGTAGGCAGGAGGAGAGGGGAACTCTTTGCCACCTTGTGGGCTCTTCTTTCTTCACCCTTCTCCACCTTTTCCCTCCCCTTCCAATCCAGTAACACTAGATAGGAGAGAAAAAGGAGAGAGGGGAGAGAGGAAGGGAAAGAGATCCCTGAATCTAATGTCTTTTCTTCTTGTTTGTTCTCTGAGCATGACTACTAACAAACCACAACCAACCCCCCCTGGACAATCAACAACAACCCATAACCCTCTTGGGGCCCTAGCATTTATATACCCTCTGAAAAGTTCCCAGAATTCCAAAAGTCACACAATCACAGAGCCTATCTGCAGCTGGCAAAAGTATGTCCCTTCTAGAGCACGAGGCAAATCATAGTCAGCTGCTGTGGACGTATCCTACGTCTGGCATTAAACTAAAAGCGTATTCTTAAGATATTTCTTCATTAAAAAAAAAAAAAAAAAAAAAAAAAAGAAGCCACAATTCCCAAATCCTCACTATAATGAAGGCTCGGGAAGCGGCATGGTGACGCAGTGGAAAAGCTGCCTCAGAGTTGTCACTCCATGAGGAAGGACAGAGTGGTAGAAAACAGAGAGAAAGGGAGAGAGAAGACCCATAGCCGCTACCTCATCTGCAGGGCACAGGCCCAAGTGCACAGGCAGGTAAGAACCGTCTATCCTGCTGCTCAGTGAGCAAAAGAAGGGATGGACCCACATCCCTTCCAGGCAACTGCAGGTGAAGAGCATC